>NW_027361874.1:2700000-3012807 GCF_039654945.1 Dendrobates tinctorius | reverse complement strand
TTGAGGATGGTGACGGACAGCAACTTTTGGCGGATCCTCACAAAAAACGGATCAACGGACAGCAATCCGTCACAATCCGCCTTTAATGCAAGTCAACGGGGAAAAAAACGGATCCTCAAAAAAAATTTGAGGATCCGTTTTTTTCAAAACCTGGCGGATTGTGACTGATTGTAAAAAACGGAAGTGTGAAAGAGGCCTTAGTTACATGTTTAATACAACGCCACAGCACTCAAAAAACACCCTACTAATTGTACACACCCATATGGTGAAAAAATGGGGGGGGGGGGGGAGATATACGGGTGCTGTCATGGGTTCCGGAAAAACCGGCTACCAGTAAGTTCCATTCACCCATGACAGCACCACCTGAGAGATTTTTGGAGACTTCGAACACCTTAGGGAGGGACCACCGCTTGCAGCACCCTTCTACCGAAGGTTAAGTCAGCAGAGGAGGATAGATTTAACCTATAGTGCTTAAAGAAGGTTGAAGGTGAGGCCCAGGTAGCGGCCTTACAAATCTGTTCAATCGATACCTCTGCTTTTTCAGCCCAGGAGGTCGCCACGGCTCTGGTGGAATGAGCCTTGATGCAGTCAGGAATCGGGATACCACTAGCTGTGTAGGCTACACTAATGGCCTCCCTAATCCATCTAGCAATAGTCCCTTTTGAAACCCCATAGCCTTTCCTGGCACCCTGAAAAGCTACGAATAGGGACTGGGACCTCCTCCACTGGCTAGTCATAGATATGTATTCTACGAGAGCTCTCTTAACATCCAGACTATGGAATTTTCCTCCCCCAGATTTTTTGGGTTCTCGCAGAAAGATAGAAGGACAATTTCCTGGCCCCGATGGAAATCTGATGCTACTTTGGGCAGATAAGCGGGGTCTGTTCTTAACACTACCCTATCCTGAAACACTTGCGTATAAGGTGGATTTACTGAGAGAGCCTGTAAGTCGCTTATCCTGCGGGCTGACGTAAGGGCCATTAACAGGATTGTTTTTAGGGTCTGAAACTTTAGGGGTAGCTGATGTAATGGTTCATACGGATCTTTTGTAAGGGCTTCTAGCACCAGGTTTAAATCCCAGGGGGCTATCCGGGGTATTGGGATAGGCCTAGCTCTATGGCAGGATTTAATAAATCTGGCTACCCACCTATTTGATGCCAATTTGCAGTTGTAGAGCGCCCCTAGTGCAGACACCTGAACTTTAAGTGTGTTCACTGCTAACCCCATCTGCAACCCCGATTGTAAGAACTCCAGGATGGCATTAATCGGGGGTTCCTTTCCTAACGGCCTACCTAAGAACTGCAGGAACTTATTCCATGTTCTGCCGTAGATGTTAGTCGTCACTGGTTTCCTACTCTTTAGCAGGGTGGCCACCAACCCGGGGGAGAACCCTCTATCCGTTAAAAGCGACCTTTCAAATTCCACGCCGTCAGGTGGAATCCTTTGACCTGAGCGTGGAATATTGGACCCTGAGCTAGTAGGTCCGGGATTTCTGGCAGAACCCATGGATCGGAGAGGGACATCCTTCGTAGCAGAGCAAACTAGGGCCTTTTTGGCCAAAATGGAGCTATTAGAATCACCCTGGCTTGATCGTTTCTGATTTTTCTGACAACTGTTGGGATCAGAGCCACTGGGGGGGGGGGGAACGCATAAGCCAGCCTGAAGTTCCACTGGATGTGCAACGAGTCCACTGCCCATGGTTTTTCTCTCGGGTTTAGAGAGCAGAACCTTTCTGTTTGCCTGTTGTGCTTGTTGGCAAAGAGGTCTATCACCGGTTTCCCCCAAAGCGGAGTTATTTTTTGAAAAATGGACCGGTTTAGCGCCCATTCCCCCTGCTTCAGGGTATTGCGACTCAAAAAGTCTGCCTCTATGTTTTCTGCCCCTTTTATATGCAAGGTTGTCAAGGAGTGTAGGTGTTCCTCTGCTCTGCTCAGAATGTTTCTCGCCGCTTCCATTAAGGAGTGTGATCTTGTCCCTCCTTGGTGGTTGATGTATGCCACTGCTACCTTGTTGTCTGACATGATGTGTACATTTCGACCCTGGAGTAGCGGAATAAAGTGACTTAGGGCCTTGCTCACTGCCCACAGTTCTTTCAGGTTGGAGGATGCTTCCCTTTCTTGACGCGTCCAGGAACCTTGACCTATGATGCCCCTTAGGTGTGCCCCCCACCCCGAGGAGCTTGCATCTATTAAGATTATATCTGACGTCTTGTCTGTCCCACGGTATTCCCAAGGTCAGATTTGTCTCGTCCAGCCACCAGTTGAGAGAGTCTCTGGTTTTTAAGGAAAGCTCCAGCTTTCCTTCTAAACGCCTTTTTAGCGATCTTTGTACTGTTAGTATCTCCCCCTGGAGTTGCCGGGTGTGAAACTGAGCCCACCTGACCGCCGGAATACAGGATGTTAGGGTACCTAGCAGGGACATTGCTCTTCTTAATGTCATACGTGGTTGGTTTTGGCCCATCAAGGCCAGATTTTGCACCTTTTCTATTTTGGACTCTGGGAGCAGACACTCTTGCCTTTCTGAGTCTAGTATAAATCCTAGGAAGGTCTGTTTTTTTAGGGGTTGCAACTTTGATTTTTTGAAATTGACTATCCACCCAAATTCCTGCAAGGTGTTGATCACCCGGGTCAACTGCGCTGTACAGTGGTCCTCTGAGCTGCCCACTATAAGAAAATCGTCCAGGTATGGTATTATGACCATGTCGTGAATCCGGAGAAAGGCTGTCACTTCAGCTATGACCTTGGTGAAAACTTGGGGCTATAGATATGCCAAACGGAAGAGCCCTGAACTGAAAGTGCCTTAGTATGCCTTGAATATAAACTGCTACCCTCAAGTATTTCTGGTAATCTGGGTGGATAGGGATGTGATAATACGCATCCTTTAAATCGACTACGGCCATGAAGCAATCTTGGTGTAGCAGATTCACCGCCGTAGTTACTGATTCAATCATGAAGGTCGAGTTCCTTATCCATAGATTGAGCCGTTTGAGATTTATGATTGTCCTGAATGTTTGATCTGGTTTTTTTTATTCCTTCCTGTATGCGTGGTACCTCGGAGAGTACCCGCTTGTCTATCAGGCTCAGGATCTCTGTTTCTAAGGCCACCTGCTCTTCGGTCACCTTCCTGATGGGTGTGATGACGACCACGGGTTTTGGCTGACGAATAAAGGGAATTTTCAGGCCTTCTGTTAGGATGGTCAGGATCCAGGCATTGGAGGAGATCTTTTCCCAAGCCTGGAAAAAGAGTGCCAATCTCCCCTCCACTGGAATACTGGCGTCACTGTGGCGACTTCTTTGAGGTGGAGGTGCCTCCACCAAACATAAACCCCGATTCTTTTTTTCTCTTATCCTCCCATCTTCTCCTGTCAGCGGGAGGACGCCCACTATTGAATCTCCCCCGATCCAAAGGGAATCTGGGGAAGCCTTTTTTCTTATCGCCTGCTTTCTCCAGAATATCGTCAAAAGTTCTTGCCGAACAAGAATCGACCATCGCAGGGGAGAGCGCATAATTTGGCCTTGGACTGAAGGTCACCCGGACAGCCCTTAAGCCATAGCGCGCGTCTAGCAGCATTTGATAGTGACGCTGCCCTGGCTGTCATTCGCATTGAGTCCGCTGAGGTATCGGCCAAAAAAGCTGCTGCCCCGTGCAAGAGATACATCTCCGATAAGATTTTCTCTCTTGGGACCCTTGAAGAAAGCTTTTCTTCTAGCTGCTGCAGCCAGATCATGAGGGAGCGTCCTGTGCAAGTGCCCGCTATCGCCGGTTTTAGTCCTCCTGCTGTCGCTTCCCATGCGTGCCTCAAATAGGAGTCCGCTTTCTTGTCTAGCGGGTCTCTAAGAACCCCTGCGTCTTCCAGGGGCAGGGCCGACCTTTTGGAGGACCTGGACACTCCTGCATCTATTTTGGGGATTTTGTCCCATATCTCCGCATCCTTATGATCAAAGGGATATCGTCTCTTGGAGGTGGATGGAAGGGCCCCCGATTTTTTTGGGTTTTTCCACTCTCTCTCAATAAGTGCCTGGATTTTCTCGTTTACTGGAAAGGTTCGTTTTTTCCTCTCCTGAAGCCCCCCAAAAATGACGTCCTCTAGGGTTTTAGTCGCCTTTTCTTCCTGTAGGCCCATTGTAGTTCTAATGGCCTTTAGGAGGGCGTCTGTGTCTTCTACGGGGAAACATGGTTTACCCCCCATGTCATTGTCTGAGGAGGATGATTTTTCCGCCTGAAATTACATTGACGCGGAATCCGAGGGGGAACTAGGGGGATCCTTCCTGGTTTTTTCCCCTTTTTTCAATAGGGACTTAATTGAGCCTTCCATTTCCGACCTTAGGGCAGATATCAGATTGGCTGCGAAACTAGGCGCTTCCTCCGCCATAGTCCGTTGAATGCACGAAGCACAGAGATCTTTTTGCCAATCTCTTGCTAGGGGAGATTTACATATAGCACAATCCCTATTGTTCTTCTTGCTTCCCGCTTTTCTGGGCCTTTCCTACAGGGTGAAGCATACAACAGAAGCCCCTATTAACATAATGCTAACATTCACGAAGATCACTCACCACCCGAAATCAAGGGTACCGGACTCGGAGGCTGCGTCGGAGCACGTGACCTGCGCTCTTTGGATCTTGAGGAGTCCCCCGACCTGCGGCTGGGGCGACTGCTGCTTGAATGGCTTCCATGCTTTCTGCCAGAGGGCTGAGAGGGAGGCAGGGACGCTGAACATTCCTGCTCTGACTCCATGTTGCACAGCCCGTTGCTGCTGCCTCCTCTTTAAATGACGCGCCTCCGCTCAGGTGAGCATGTCTCTCCCCTCCCCCCTGCGACCGCTGGCCGACCGCTTCAGAAAGCCGGCCGGCGTCGCACCCGGCGCCATTATACCATCGCCTTTCTCTGACGTCAGCCGGCGCACCCAGCATGCAACGCGCCGCTGACGTCAGCGGCCGGAAGAAGCCAGCGTCTCTCCCCTGCTATGGGGATCGAGATGCGGCGTGCGCGAGGGGAGGGCGGCGCAGTGGGGGCTTCCCGCAGACCCCGGGGATCCCACCGGCGACCGCACGAACCCGGAACCCCGGAGGGCCCGGGGACTGCGCATCCAGCACCTGACGGTCAACGCTACAGGTGAGACACCTGTTCTTCCCGCGCCGGGACGGGGCTGGGTTCATTTTCTTTTCTTCGCCCATGACAGGCACCGCCGACAGTGGGGTTCCTTCCAGGACAGGAACCCAACTGAAGCGGGGGAGAGGTGCCACCCCTTATGACTCAGTAGGTTCCTGTCCTGGCGGGGCGGATCCCTCTCAGGTGGTGCTGTCATGGGTGAAGGGAAAACAACATTTACCACATGTCTACTTTACATCAGCACAATTTTAGCAAATGGAAACAAAACTTTTTTCTTTTAAGTTATAATGGTTAAAAAGTTGACCGATATCTCATTTTTACAACAAAATTTGCAAAACCATTTTTGTTAGGGACCACCTCACATTTGATGTCACTTTGAGGGGTTTATACAGCAGAACACACCCAAAAGTGACACCATTATAAAAACTGCACCCATCAAGCTACTCAAAACTACATTCAAGAAGATTAACAACCCTTCAGGTGCTTCACAGGAACTAAGGCTACTTTGACACATCAGGTTTTTTCTGACAGGCTGGATCCGGCTCTTTTCTAAAACCGGATCCGGTGAAAACTACCGCCGGATCTGGTTTTGTTTCAATGAATTGTATTAGCGTCGGATTGCGCGGCATGGCCTTCCGGTTCTTCCGGTTTTCGCCGGATCCGGCTAAATGTTTCATTCCGGCGTCTGGAAAAAAACGTATATTGTAACTTTTTTGTCGCGAAAAACCGAAAAGCGCCGGATGCGGCACTTCCGGCTTTTTGCTACAATGGTAGTCTATAAGGCGCTGGAATGTGCCGGATCCGGTTTTTACGACTGAGCATGCTCAGATCCCATTGCCCAGCCCCCAGATAACATATATAAACAATGCCAGTGAGGCACTCATCCATCCATTACCATGCAGACAGCCAGAGAAGCCAGCCGCAGAGCCAGGCCAGCCAGCAGCCGCAGAGCCAGGCCAGCCAGCAGCCGCAGAGCCAGGCCAGCCAGCAGCCGCAGAGCCAGGCCAGCCAGCAGCCACAGAGCCAGGCCAGCCAGCAGCCACAGAGCCAGGCCAGCCAGCAGCCACAGAGCCAGGCCAGCCAGCAGCCACACATGTCTTCTTCTTCTGGGAGCCCTCCCTCTTCGTCGTCGGCGCTCAGAGGTGAAACAAAAAAAAAAAAACAAAAAAAGTTTTTGGTTTTGTTTTTGTGTCTATATCACACTCTCTCTCTGATATGCCATCTTAGAGCACGTAGTCACTTTTTCTGCACCGGCTATTTGGCACAATACCAGTGATCTACTTTCTGTCCCCCATATTTTTGCCCTCTAGATGATAAAATTGCACCCTAGAAATTGTTAAAGGGTGACCACATTTTACCCCTAAAAAGTAATGATGCCCTGTGTATACTTTTAAATGCCCCACTGTATATATATTTATGTGTGTATATAGATATAAATTTCTAAATATATTGATCAATAATTTTTGTATAACAGGAAGTTGCACCAGCAGAAGAGGTGCTTCCAGAAGAAGACCGAAGGGTTGGAGAGATACCCGGAGTGGGCTCGCAATTGTTAAGTTTCTTGCATGCATCGCAGAAAAACAACATCACACTACATGAAACAGAAAAAAAAAAATTGTTTAATACAGACATCACACTGCACACAACGCAAGCCAACATCCAAGCACATAATTTTTCTTTGTTTTTATGTTACAGTCTTTAGATTCTTGTGTCCGATCAAGAGGTCCTCGAAGCGGCTCCCAGAGTCAGCGTGAGCGGACGGCCGGTCAACATGTGGTAAGCACCTTTTTTTGTTTTTTTAAATTTATTTTTTAGCCCTAATTATGTTGTTTGGAGTCTTTTTCTGCTTTTTTAACAGGCTTCAAAGTCAGCTCCAGACTCGGAAGATGAGGAGGAGGCGGGCCTAGATATTGACCTCCTCATCGATCTGATCCGAGAAAGGGAGCCACTGTGGAATATGGGGGACCGCAGCCACGTCGATCTCTTGTGAACCATCGGCTATGGGAGCAAGTCTGCCGGCAACTTGTTGCCAACTGGGAGGACCTCGAGGTTCGGGCCCAGCATAAAGCGCATAAGTATACACAGTTCAGTCATGTTGCTGGCTGTAAAATTGTTGTATACTAACCAATTTGTGCTTTCACTTTTCACTAGAGAGAATTGTCAAGCGGTGGCAGTCAATCCAGGATCACTTTAAGAAGGAGTTAAACACCAAGTGGCTATGGAGGACCGGAGCAAATACAAATACTCACGAGCCCTGTCGTTCCTCCGGGAGACTGTGAACAGAAGGTAAATATTACCCACCCCATTTAATTCAAAATGTTTACATGTCTAACCCCTTTTTTTTTTGCTTTCAGCCAGGGCCATGCAATATCAGTATATAAATTATCTTTTTTTCTCTTTATTCCACAGCATCATCTGCAGCACTCGGGAGCCTGCACCGTTGAACACTTCTGGGGCGATCCCTGAGGAGTCCGCCACCAAGGGACATTTCGACAGTCCCGATGCATCTGCACCTTCCCAGCCTTCCCTCACATCTGATCCTACGGTACCACCCCCTTGCGCTGGAGCATCATGGCCGCCTGCATTGCATAAATATGCTGGTGAGGATATAGCTTTTCCTTTTCCCCGTCCCTCTACTGTTGCCACCTCTAGTACACCTGTGGGTTCTGGGCGGCAGCACCAGAGGGGTCAGGAAAAGAGCTATGCGCCAGAGTTCTTTCACCTGAATGCATCCTTCCAGAACTGTCTGAAACTGTTGTCTGAGCAGATGACCGCAGGATTTAATTTGCTCAACAGCAGTATTCTTGAGTCGCGCACACTTCTGGTGAGGATGCAGTCAAATGCAAGTAAAGCTCCGAACCACACATTTTTCCAGTCGGTGCTTGAGTGCATGGATAAGCTATCTCCTGACCAGCAGATGCATTTAATGCAATCGTGCCAGTCTGCTCTAGCGCAAGTTAGCTCCCAACCCCCTCCACCCACCTCGGTACAGCCTCCCACACCTGCCCCATCCTCCAGCCACTGTCCCTCCTCCCCCTAATATGCAATACCAGCCGGCTACCTTCCCCGTACCAGCAGCCTGCTCCATACCAACATACCGCCCCATACCATATCACCCTCGTCTCCACTCCCTGCCCACTACCACCATTCTCCTTCAACACCCATCATGTCCCAAACTCAACCCTCTTCTCCACCCTCCACCTTTTCTGCCTCCCAATCCTTCGACTCTACCCCTCAAAACTTCCAAATTCCCAATACAACTCCCGGTTTCCTGTCCACCTGTTCCATTTCTTTCTCCACCCCTTCACTTGTTCCTATTGATCTTTCACCACCACCATCACTTTCCTCTCTCCAAACTCCCAATGTCGGAAGTGTCCCGATCTAACAGCCCCCCTCAAGCATTATTTCCAACCCACACTGTCGATTTGTAATGTTTTCTAATTAATATTTTAATACAAAAAGTTTGTTAACAAATTTGTTCTTTTATTTAGTTATAAGGTTAAAAAAAGGTTTTTAAAAGGATAAATACTGTGGTTAAAGAAGGTAAAATACAATGATTAAAACACAACCAGGTACACAACTTGAGTAAAGAAGGTAAAATACTTTGGCTAAAGGTAAATAACTTTTGGTTACAAGGTACAAGAGAATTTTTTCAAACTCTCTCATCCTGCCAGTCTACTCTTCCTTGAGGTGAAATAAAGTATTCAGTAAATTTGTCCCTCATTCTTGAAAAACTGACAGAACTTCTCTACGTAATGTTGTGATAATCATGCAAGGTGGTTTCTTCTGAGTGGTCATCAATGGAAATATGTTCCTTGCATATAAAATTGTGCAGAACCACACAAGCTTTCACCACCTCGTCCACAGTTTCAGTCTTCAGGTTGACAGCGGTCAATAGAACTCGCCATTTTGCTGTCAGAATACCAAAAGCGCACTCCACCATTCTTCGTGCTTGTGTGAGGCGGTAATTAAAAATTCTTTTAGTTCGCGTCAATCCACTACTGGAGTATGGGTTCAGTAGGTGCTCCAATAGTTGAAAAGCTTCATCCCCAACACAAACAAATGGCATTGGTGGCCCAGAGGTTTCAGGCAGCGGTCTTGGAGGTGGACATTGGAAGATGTTTCCATAGAGATGACGCTCCATTGCAGACAATTTGAAAACTTGTGAATTATTGGAGCGGTCATAGGCCCCAATATCAACCGCTATAAACTTGCATTCTGCGTCAGCGATGGCTATGAGCACAATGGAGAAATATTTCTTATAGTTAAAATACTCCGATCCAGAAGGTTTGATGATGCAGATATGTTTCCCGTCCACTGCACCCAAGCAATTGGGAAACTGACAGATTTGTTGGAATTTAACTGCAATTTCAATGTGTGTCACTTCTTCTGATGTGTCCAATTCGTTCCACCAAAAAAAAAAAAAAAACTTCTCCATTTGCATACAAACATGTGAGAAAAATTTCTCCAGGTTTCCTCGAAGCTCCATGAATACACCCCACGCGTTATTCTCTTGGCTGTGATGGGGTGGATCCATAAACGTTGTTGGCGCAGACGCTTGAGGCACTGCTGTCTCTCTTGCGCCTTCTCCAGAACAATCGCTTTTAAACGATTTGCCTCAACTGTAAAATCCACGTTAATCTTCAGAATGTTTGCTATCTCTGCTTCCATCTTCGTCAGATACTTGCTCTGCTCTCCAACATGCACTTGCTCCTCTCCAACCTGTCAAATATGGCCTGTCGGAGCACTGTATATATAGGTTTTCAGTAGCCAATCACAATTGGGAGCCTCCCATGGGCTTTGAAAAAAAACGGATCCGGCGTAAAACGGATAAAAAAAACGGTAGAAACGAATGGAAAACACGCCGCATGACGCCGGATCCGCCGCGACGCCGGATCCAGCCTGTCAGAAAAAACCTGATGTGTGAAAGAGGCCAAAAGCAACGTGGAAGGAAAAAATGGACATTTTAATTTTTCCAACAAAAATTTTCTTTTAGCATCAATTTTTTCATTTTCACATGGTCAACAGGATAAAACGGATCCTAAAATTTCTTGGGCAATTTCTCCTGAGTACGGCAGGGCTCAGAAGGGAAGGAGCACCATTTGACTTTTTTAATGGAAAATATGCTGGAATATTTAGCGGTTGCCATGTCGCGTTTGGAGAGCCCCTGTGTGCCTAAACATTGGTGCACCCCCACAAGTGACCCCATTTTGGAAACTAGACCCCCCAAGGAACTTATCTAGATGCATAGTGAGCACTTTGAACCCCCAAGTGTTTCACAGAAGTTTATAATGCAGAGCCGTGAAAATAAAAAATCATTTTTTTCCTCAAAAAATTATATTTTAGCCCGCAATTTTTTATTTTCACAAGGGTAACAGAAGAAATTGGACCCCAAAAGTTGTTGTCCAGTTTGCCCTAAGTACGCTGGTACCCCATAATAGGGGGGAACCACTGTTTGGGCACACGTTGGGGCTTGGAAGGGAAGTAGTGACGTTTTGAAATGCCGACTTTGATGGAATGGTCTGCAGGCATCATGTTACGTTTGCAGAGCATCTGATGTGCCTAAACAGTAGAAACCCCCCACAAGTATCCCCATTTTGGAAACTAGACCCCCCCCAAGGAACTTATCTAGATGTGTGGTGAGCACTTTGAACCCTCAAGTGCTTCACAGAAGTTTATAATGCAGAGTAGTGAAAATAAAAAATCATTTTTTTCCCACAAAAAATTATTTTTTTAGTCCGCAATTTTTTATGTTCACAAGGGTAACAGGAGAAATTGGACCCCAAAAGTTGTTGTCCAGTTTGTCCTGAGTACACCGATACCCCATATGTTGGGGTAAACCACTGTTTGGGCGCATAGCAGTGCTCGGAAGAGAGAGAGCACTGTCTGACTTTTTGAAAGCAAAATTGTCTGGAATCAATGGTGGCACCATGTCATGTTTGGAGACCCCCTGATGTGTCTAAATAGTGGCAACCCCTCAATTCTAACTCAACTTTAACCCCAACACATCCCTAACCCTAATCCCAACCCTAACCATAATCCCAAGCCCAACACACCCCAACCCTAATCTTAACCCTAATTCCAACCCCACCCCTAATCCCAACCCCACCCCTAATTGAAAATTTTTTTCTTTATTTTATTATTTGTCCCTACCTATGGGGGTGGTAAACGGGGGGGGGGGTTAATTTACTTTTTTTATTTTGATCACTGTGATAGGGTCTATCACAGTGATCAAAATGTACCTGAATGAATGAATCTGCCAGCCGGGAGATTCGGCGGGCGCACTGCGCATGCGCCCGCCATTTTGGAAGATTGTGGCGCCCATGCAAGATTCAGGAGGGACACCGGGAGGGACGCCGGGACTCAGGAGGTACCGGGAGGGTGGAGGGGGGATCGGAAGGCAGGGGAAGGGAGGGGAGGGGGAGCAGATGCTGATGGCGGCAGCTGATCACCGCCGTCAGTCAGTGGCGAGGGCCGATCCCCCCCGTCAGTCTGTGGGGGGGGTCAGATCTCAGTCTTCAGCCATGGCCGAAGATATTGCAGCATCAGCCATGGCTGGATTGTAATATTTCACCAAATTTCATAACCACAAGCCTCCTAACCCCACCCACAAGCCTCCTAACCCCACCCACAAGCCTCCTAACCCCACCCACAAGCCTCCTAACCACAAGCCTCCTAACCACAAGCCTCCTAACCACAAGCCTCCTAACCACAAGCCTCCTAACCACAAGCCTCCTAACCCTAACCACAAGCCTCCTAACCCTAACCACAAGCCTCCTAACCTTCTAACCACAAGCCTCCTAACCACAAGCCTCCTAACCTTCTAACCACAAGCCTCCTAACCTTCTAACCACAAGCCTCCTAACCTTCTAACCACAAGCCTCCTAACCTTCTAACCACAAGCCTCCTAACCTTCTAACCACAAGCCTCCTAACCTCCTAACCCTAACCACAAGCCTCCTAACCCTAACCACAAGCCTAACCCTAATTCCAAGACCAATTGCAACCCTAACCCTAATTCCAACCCTTAACCTAATTCCAACCCTAACCCTAATCCTAACCCTAACCCTTTTGAAAAAATAAAAATATTCTCTTTATTTTATTTGTCCCTACCTATGGGGGTGATAAGGGAGTGGTGATTTACAGGTTTTTTTATTTTGATCACTGTGAGAGTTTATCAGTGATCAAAATGAATGAATGGCAGATGGTGGCGCCCATGCAGGAGGGAGGAGGGACACCGGGAGCAACACGGGGACTCAGGAGGTACCGGGGGGGGGATCGGTGATCGGAAGGCAGGGGGGAGCGGAGGGCAGGGGAGGGGAAGCAGATGACTGAGGCAGCAGATCGCTGCCGTTATTCGGTGGCGGGGGCAGATCACCCCTCAGCTGGTGGGGGTCTGATCGCCGTCTCCAGCCATATCCGATGCTACTGCAGCATCAGCCATGGCTGTATTGTAATATTTCATCAAATTTCATTGATGAAATAATACTATTGTTCCAGTCACCCGACCTGCAGGGGGGCTATCAATTCTTGACACAGCATATGCGTCATTGGTCGGATTGGCACCGACTTTCATGACGCATACGCTGTGCCACTGGTCGGCATTGGGTTTAATGCCACATTGTCAGAGTTTGAGAGCGGCATTTAACATGCTAACAGCCGCGGGTAGATCGCGATTCCACCCGCGGCTGTTAGGGGCACATGACAGCTGATCAGATCAACTGTCATGTGCCGGAAAAGGTGCGGCTCATCTCCGAAGCCCACACCAAACAGAGGGAGGCGTCCAATGACGGACTTTGTCAGTCATTGGACGTTAAGGGGTTATAGGAACGATAGGCAATTAATCTGAGAGCAGCATGAGGTAGGGGCTGAGACCCTGATTCCAGTGATGAATCACTTACTAGGCTGTGAGTTGTTCTTGCGTCAATAAAATTCAGTGTTCCTCCAGCAGGAGCTTATCACTAGTTGAGTCTTGTGCTTTTTAGTCAATGGCACTGTGTAACCCTACCTCCACCACTGATTAGCTGCTTTCTCTCAATGTCCGTGAAGCTGTCAATCACTGGTGTAGGCTGGTTTATACATTGCTCCGCATTTAGACATGGGTAGATCAGTAGCAGAGAAAACTGATTATGTCAAAGTGACACATCACTGGAATCAGGGTTTTGGCCCCTACATCATGCTTCTTTGAGATAACACAGCAAAACCATGGTGAAAGTATCCCTTTAACACTTTTCACAGCTCCAATCCTATGCAACAACTTTGTCTTGGCAATCAATGAACGTTCTAGTCCAAAGATCCCTAAACTGATCCTCTCTCAACCACTCATTGTTAAGACAGGAATATGAGTCTCTCTGTTGAAACCACAAGTGAATGAGGCTGTGAAAACAGCCAAGCAAGCTGCATAATGCTCTTCCAATAACTAATGGAAGTAAATGGGAGTTTCAAAAATAGAATAGAATATTTGGCCATTGAAGCCACTGGCACCCTGCAATGAGTGGCTTGTGGCATTTGCGTGGAAGGCAAGCCCTCCCCCTCTATGTACATGCTGCAGTTGCTACTGATATCTTAAGGTTTAACCTTCTGGAACAAGGGATAGCTCAAATCCCAGTAGTTGTCACCACTGTGCCTGCCAATAATCCAGTTAAAAATAAATATCATGTAACGGGAAAAGGGCACTTGACCAGGGCATTTATTTTTGTCATAGGTCAAGAAGGTGTTAATAGGAGTTTATTAGATAAATTGTATTTATCAACTAAAATTAGATAGTGAAACATTCATTCTCTAATATTTATTTCCTGATAGTAGATAGGCAAGTCTGGCAGGGACTCCTTGACTTCTATAACAGAGTCCTCTAGGCAAGCTCTGGAATCTATGCGTTTATCCACTAATATAGAATGCTATCATCTTAGATTACTTTCTATTGTAATCCTGCCTGTGATGAGAGACCACTGAAAATGGATCTCTACTGCATCAGAAGGGTCAGCCTATTTTGAGGCTAAATGGATAGAGAACAATTGAGGATCTTTTAGGTGATCAATATCAGATAAGTGAGGATTCATCACCTGGCACTCTAACAATTAGCAAGGGGTACAAGGTGTATATATTCAACATTTCAACAGTACTGCACAGAGTGTGTAGATGGACACTGCCAAGAACTGCAGGTCCGTTCCTATTCTCTTAAATAAGAGCGGATATGCTGTTCTCAGCAGAAACCGCTACACACTAAGGCTGTGTGCCCACGTAGCGATTTTTAAGCGTTTTTGCCGCGATTTTTGGCGCGAAAACGTTTAAAAATCGTGTACAGAACGCCCCCCATGCATTAATATGGCATTCCGCACATGCTGTGCTAATGCTGCGCTTTTTTCCGCGGCGAAATCGCATTGCGGAAAAAATCGCAGCATGCTCATTCTTTTGTGCGGAATCGCAAACAATTGCCGCGATTCCGCACCCATAGGAATGCATGAGAATCGCTTACTTCCCGCATGTGGCTATGCCCACCATGCGGGAAGTTAAGCGTCTCATGTGCGGTTGGTACCCACGGTGTGGAGGAGAGGAGGCTGTCCTCCAAGCCCTGGGTACCATACCCCTGTAAAAAAAAAAAGAATAAAAAATAAAAAATCGGGGTATATTTACCTTCCAGCGTCCCGCGCTGCATTCCCGGCCTAAGCGTTCCCAGTAATGCCTTGCGGCAAGGCCCTGTAATGACGTAGTCTCGCGAGATCGCTATAGCAACGCGAGACTACGTCATCACAGGTCTCGCAAGGCATTACTGGGAACGCTGAGGCCCGGGAATGCAGCGCGGGACGCAGGAAGGTAAATATACCCCGATTTTTTTATTTTTTTAGCATTTTAACATTCTATCTTTTACTATTGAGGCCGCATAGGCGGCCTCAATAGTAAAAACCTGGTCACACTTGTCAAACACTATGTTTGACGAGTGTGACCAACCTGTCAATCACTTTCCAAGCGATGCTTCAAATCGCTTGGAAAGTGCTTGAATCGCACGCGAAAATCGCGGCAAAATCGCGATCATAATCGCGGTAAAATCACGGTGAAATCGCGCAGAAAAAAACGCGCGATTTCTGGGAAGGAGTCCGGTTTTTAGTGAGTGTTTTAAAACACTACGTGGGCACATAGCCTAAAAGAAGCTGTACTACTCGGCTACGCTTAACACATATCCCTCAGCTGCCAAAACTGGTAACAGCTAAACAGTAGGAGTGTCACGTGTCAGCCCCCTGATTAGGCTTTCACACTTGCGTTTGGGTAGAGTGCGTATTGCTGCATACTTCCTCCCTTAAGCTCCACCTACTTTCACACTTCCTTTAAGCTCCGCCTACTTCCACATGCGTACTGCGTACCTATCTATAACATTGGGTACGTAGGGACATGCGTTGTATGAGTCGTTTTGAAGTGCCCGCCGAACACACAGAAATGCAACATGTTTCTTTCAGCGGGCACGTCAAAACGAAGCATCCGCATACAACGCATGTCCCTGCATACCCAATGTTAAAGATAGGTACGCAGGACGCATGCAGAAGTAGACGAGATTAAGGGAGGACGTGAGGAAGTAGGCGGAACTTAAGGGAGGAAGTACGCAGCCCTATGCACTCTACTTTTTCGCATGTGTGAACTTAGCCTTAGATATTGATAGGGGTAAGGATAGGTTATCTAGAATATATGTCCACGCAATCCCTTTAATGATGTTGGCAAGGGGGAATACATGGTTCTAGTATACACCAGGGCTGTGGAGTCGGTAAGCCAAACCTCCGACTCCAACTCCACCAAAACGGGCTCCAACTCCACAGCCCTGCCAGAGCTGTGGAGTCGGTAAGCCAAACCTCAGACTTGACTCCTCAATTTCCATGACACAGACTCCACAGACCTGGTATACACACCGAGCAGTGACAAACCTTGCAAAAACTAAACTTATATAAAAGCACTATCAATTGAATACCAACTTGAAATTTTTACCTTATGCATCTGGTGAATGTTCTCTGGTGGATAATCTGAGGAAGCCAAGTTAGATAGAGGATGAGAGACACTAGGTGGTCCTGGACTAGGACCCATCATGCTGTGTACAGAACCTGGGGAAGGTCCTGGTCCTGGGCTAGGTCCTAAAATAGGTCCCGGGGAAGGACCAGGACCTGGTGAAGGCCCCGGGTGAGGCATCGCACCCGGATCTGTTGGAGTAGACATCGGATATTCCGTGCCTAAAACCAAAAGACAAAATGGAAGACAGGAATAAAATGTAAAATTTCTTTGCCATTTGAGGACAAAATAAGCACGTTATTACCACATTGTCTTGAAAAAAAAAAAAAAACCCAACTAAATTTACAGATAATTACGGTATGTACATTTTCTTAACATTAAACAATGCAGAATGATTTGGACAACAAAAATAAACAGTTTCTCAATTACTATTGAATATGGAATTAGATGACAATTGTTTCCGATACTTATAACTCGTTGCATATTTAATTTGCTTCCATGTGCGTCAATGGGGCCTATGAATTAAATTCAATGTATGACCAGTGTCACAAAATCCTTGTACACAGACAGTGCTCAGATGATCAGACAACCCAAGCTGATCGTCGCGTCTCATGGTACAATTAGGAGACCCCGCGCTTGGTCCGAATCTTCTGACGCGAGAGTGGTCTTTTTCACAGATGTGCGAAATAGGTCTACCTTCTGATTTATTTATTGAAGTCCCTGCTCTTGCTGTGCTTTGCAGCCAATGGGACAATCATGAAAAACAATTCTGGGGATTTTACTTTAGGGTAGTTACCATACAGAGTAAATAAGTTTATATTTTCATAGATTGTATTTGGACTTATTCTTTGGTAATACCAAAGAAGAATTAGCTGGGTAGAAAGGCAACATGACCAATTGTAAGTACACATTGCATTATATTAACAGGATAAACATTTTCATGGAAGGAGCAGTGCTTTTTTAACCCGACAGTTGACGTACTATACCGTCCATGTGCCCCTGCACAATCTGACCACGGACGGGATAGTATGTCATAGCGATCGGCCGGGTGTCCGCTGATTCTCACAGCTCACACCCCAAGTGCCAGGAGTGGTCACAGACCACTCCTGGCACTTTAACCCCCGAAATGCTGCAATCGAACACGATCGCAGCATTCCAGGAGCAGGCAGAGGAATGACAGCCCCTCTGCCTTTGGATCAGAGATCCCGATCGCTGCCATGGTAACCCAATGTCGTCATGATGACATCCGAGTTACCAGAGCTGAGAAACTTTCTGTCAAGCGCAGTGAATGATGAGGAAGTCTCTCAGGTCAGTGTGCAGTAAGTGCAGAGCTAACAACTTCTATAGTATGCAGATGCTGCTTCAACTGCATGCTATATGAGCGATCAGCCTGCAAAAATGATGGTCCCATAGTGGGACAAAGTGTAAAAATTAGACTGAAGTAAAAATTTTTTTTTTTTTTTTTTTTTTTTTAAAAATCAATATTTATTCTATCACTAAATAAATATTTGAATGAAAAAAAATCTAAATAATAAAAATACGCATTTGGCATCACCGCGTCAGTAATGACCCGACCTATAAAACGGTCCCACTAGTTAACCCCTTTAGTGAACACCATAAAAAAAGGCAAAAAACAATGCTTTATCATACCACCAAACAAAAAGTGGAATAACACACGATCAAAAAGATGGATATAAATAAACATGGTACCGCTGAAAACGTCATCTTGTCCCGCAAAAAAACAAGCTGTCATATAGCTACATCATTGGAAAAATAAAAAAAATAAAAAGTTATAGCTCTCAGAATAAAGTGATGCAAAAATAATTATTTTCTCTAAGTTTTTATTACATAAACGCGCCAAAACAATAAAATTATATAAATGAGATATCGCCGTCATTGTACTGACCCAAAGAATGAAACTGCCTTACCAATTTTACCACAAACGGAAAAGTCTAGACGACGTCCACCCCCCCCCCAAAAAAAAAAAAAAAAGAAATTCATTAATGAATAGTTTTTGCTCAGTCTCCCAAAAATCAGAATAGAAAGTGATCAAAAAAGGTCATGTGCCCGAAAACGGTACCAATAACAACGTCAACTCCTCCCGCAATAAATAAGACCTCACATGACTCTGTAGGCCAAAATATGGAAAAATTCAAGCTCTCAAAATTGTGGTCACGAAAAAACTATTTTTTGCAACAAAATGGGTCTATTAGCGTGAAAGCTGCCAAACATAAAACCCACTATAAGGCCTCTTTCCGGTACCGGAGATGTCAGTGTACACGTGTGTAATATTTGCGGCACGTCTGGCATGCATGTGCCGCATCAGTACCACATGGAAGGGCGCCAGTGAAGAAGTGTTGCAGTAAGCGCTGTTCCCAGATGCCAGGTCCTGAACACGGCTCTCATCATTCTCCCATGCTCTGCCGGCGAGAATGAGTTGTTACATTTAACCCCTTAACGACAAACGATACGCCTTTTAACGGTGGCAGTTAAGGGTACTTAAACCACAGCGCCGCTTTTTAACGTGGGGCAAAAAGATCATTTTTGTGAAAAAAAATATGATTTTTTTTTAATTTTTACGGCTCTACATTATAAACTTCTGTGAAGCACTTGGGGGCTCAAAGTGCTCATAACACATCTAGATAAGTTCCTTAGGGGGTCTAGTTACTAAAATGGTGTCACTTGTGGGTGGTTTCCACTGTTTAGGCACATCTGGGGCTCTCCAAACGCAATATAGCGTCCGATCTCAATTCCAACCAATTCTGGGCTGAAAAAGTTAAACGGCACTCCTTCCCTTCCGAGCTCTGCCGTGCGCCCAAACAGTGGTTTACCTGCATATATGGGGTATCTGTGTACTCAGGACAAATTGTACAACAACTTTTGGGTCCAATTTCTCCTGTTACCCTTGGGAGAATAAAAAAAAAAAAATTGGATCTGAAGTAAATTTTTTGTGAAAAAAGGTTAAATGTTCACTTTTTTTTTTTTAAACATTCCAAAAATTCCTGTGAAGCACCTGAAGGGTTAAACTTCTTAAATGTGGTTCTGAGCACCTTCAGGAGGTTCAGGTTTTAGAATGGTGTGACTTTTGGGTATTTTCTATCATATAGACCCCTCAAAGAGACTTCAAATGTGATTTGTCCCTAAAAAGAAAATAAAAATGGTGTTGTAAAAATGAGAAAACGCTGTTTAATAGAGATGAGCGACTTTGCCTTTTTTAGGGTCGAGTCGGGTTTCATGAAACCAGACTTTCTCAAAAGTCGAGTTAAACGAAATTGGCCAACTATCGGGAAAAGTCGGAGGTCCGACTGAAACACGAAACCCAATGCAAACCCAATGCAAGTCATTGGAGAAGCAAAGTCGGCAGGGAGTGGAGGACACCTACATGCCGGACCGCTTTTTTAAAGTGCGCGAAATCTCTCTCTCTGTCCCCGGGCGCTGCACGTCATCTCGTTGCCCACAGTGTACGTCCTTGCTCACTGGCTGAAAAAAAAAAAAAAAGTCACGTGCAAGCATTCTGTGAAATCCGACTTTGGCGTTCGGGTCAACGGCTGCATAGCCGACCTCACGCTATGGTAGGGTTTTGTTCGGCGAAACCAGACTTTGGCGAAAGTCGGCGACTTTTGAATATGACCGACCTGTCTACTGTTTAACTTTTAACCCTTAACTTCCAAACAAAAAAATTTTGGTTCCAAAATTGTGCTGATGTAAAGTAAACATGTGGGAAATGTTACTTATTAAGTATTTTATGTGACATATCTATGATTTAAGGGCATGAAAATTCAAAGTTGGAAAATTACTGTTTTTTCACAAATAAATGCAAGTCATAAAATAAATTTTACCACTACCATGAAGTACAATATGTCACGATAAAACATTGTCAGAATCACCGGGATCCATGGAAGCGTTTCAGAGTTATTACCTCAAAAAGGGACAGTGGTCAGAATTGTAAAAATTGGCCCGTTATTAACGTGCAAACCACCCTTGGGGGTAAAGGGGTTAAGGAGGTCACTGCAGTGATCAGAGTTTAGCTCTCAAAGAAGAAAAAACTGTGTTGCTGTACAATGTTGAGAACGAGCAGGTATTTAACCCCTTCAAGACTCAGCCTATTTTGACCTTAATGACCTGGCCATTTTTTGCAATTCTGACCAATGTCCCTTTATGAGGTAATAACTCAGGAACGCTTCAACGCATCCTAGCGATTCCGAGATTGTTTTTTCGTGACATATTGGGCTTCATGATAGTGGTAAATTTAGGTTGATAATTTTTGCGTTTATTTGTGAAAAAAATGGAAATTTGGCGAAAATTTTGAAAATTTTGCAATTTTCAAATTTTGAATTTTTATTCTGTTAGGGTATGTTCCCACGTAGTTTTTAGTCTCTGCGGATTTTGTAGAGAAAACCGCAGGAAATCCGCAGGACAAAGTGCTGCGGTTTTTCTGCGGATTATCTGCGTTTTTTCTGCGGTTTTGCCCTGCGGTTTTACACCTCATAATGGATGAGGTGTAAAACCGCAGCGTTTCTGCACCAAACAATTGACATGCTGCGGATTGTAAACCGCAGCAAAACCGCGCGGAAAAAAACGCAGCATGTGCACAGCTTTTTTTCATTTCCATAGGAAATAAAGGTACTGTACAACGCAGCAAAATCTGCTGAGTTTCTGCAGAGCCAAAAACGCGCGGAAACGCAGCAGAATCCGCAGCGTGTGCACATACCCTTAAACCAGAGAGTTATGTGACACAAAATAGTTAATAAATAACATTTCCCACATGTCTACTTTACATCAGCACAATTTTGGAAACATTTTTTTTCGTTAGTAAGTTATAAGGGTTAAAAGTTGACCAGCAATTTCTCATTTTTACAACAAAATTTAAAAAACCATTTTTTTTAGGGACCACCTCACATTTGAAGTCACTTTGAGGGGTCTAAATGGCAGAAAATACCCAAAAGTGTCACCATTCTAAAAAACTGCACCCCTCAAGCTACTCAAAACTACATTCAAGAAGACTATTAACCCTTCAGGTGTTTCACAGGAACTAAAGCAACATGGAATGAAAAAATGGACATTTTAATTTTTCCAACCAAAATTTTATTTTAGCATCAGTTTTTTCATTTTCACATGGGTAACAGGATAAAATGTATCCTAAAATTTGTTGGGCAATTTCTCCTGAGTACACTGATACCTCATATGTGGTCATAAACCACTGTTTGGGTGCACGGCAGGGCTCAGAAGGCAAGGAGCGCCATTTTACTTTTTGAATGTAAAATATGCTTGAATGTTTAGCGGTTGCCATGTCTTGTTTTAAGAGTACCTGTGTGCCTAAACATTGAAGCTCCCCCACAAGTGAGCCCATTTTGGAAACTAGACCCTCCAAGGAACTTATCTAGATGCATAGTATGCACTTTGAACTCCCAGGTGCTTCACAAATTGATCTGTAAAAAAAAAAAAAAAGTACTTTTTTTTTTTTTTTTTTCACAAAAATTTTATTTGGCCTCAGTTTTTTCATTTTCACATGGGCAACAGGATAAAATGGATCCTAAAATTTGTTGGGCAATTTCTCCTGAGTACATCAATATCTCATATGTGGTCATAAACCACTGTTTGGGCGCACCGCAAGGCCCGGAAGGGAAGGAGCGCCATGTGACTTTTTGATTGGAAAATTAGCTCCAATCGTTAGCGGACACCATGTCGCGTTTGGAGAGCCCCTGTGCACCTAAACATTGGAGCTCCCCCACAAGTGACCCCATTTTGGAAACTAGACCCCCGAAGGAACTTATCTAGATGTGTGGTGAGCACTTTGAACCCCCAAGTGCTTCACAGAAGTTTATAACGCAGAGCAGTGAAAATAAAAAAAATAATTTTTTTTCCTCAAAAATGATTTTTTAGCCCATTTTTTATTTTCCCAAGGGTAACACAATAAATTGGACCCCAAAAGTTGTTGTCCAGTTTGTCCTGAGTACACTGGTACCCTATATGTGGGGGAAAACCACTGTTTGAGCGCACGGCATGGCTCAGAAGGGAAGGAGCGTCATTTGACTTTTTGAATGGAAAATTAGCTCCAATCGTTAGCGGACACCATGTTGTGTTTGCAGAGCCCCTGTGTGCGTAAACTTTGGAGCTCCCCCACAAATGACCCCATTTTGGAAACTAGACCCCCTAAGGAACTTATCTAGATGCATAGTGAGCACTTTGAACCCCCAGGTGCTACACAGAAGTTTATAACGCAGAGCCGTTAAAATAAAAATATTTTTTTTCCCTCAAAAAATAAATTTTTAGCCTGCTATTTTTTATTTTCACAAAGGTAACAGGATAAACTGGACCCCAAAAGTTGTTGTCCAGCTTGTCCTGAGTACGCTGGTACCACATATGTGGGGAGGGACCACTGTTTGGGCACACGTTGGGGCTCAGAAGGGAAGTAGTGACGTTTTGAAATGCCGACTTGATGGAAAGGTCTGTGGGCGTCATGTTATGTTTGCAGAGCCCCTGATGTACCTAAACAGTGGAAACACCCCACAAATGACCCCATTTTGGAAACTAGATCACCCAAGAAACTAATATAGATGTGTGGTGAACACTTTGAACCCCCCCCCAAGTGCTTCACAGAAGTTTATAACGCAGAGCCGTGAAAATAAAAAAATATTTTTCTTTCCTCAAAAAATTATTTTTAGTCCACTATTTTTTATTTTCACAAGGGTAACAGGATAAATTGGACCCCAAAAGTTGTTGTCCAGTGTCTCCTGAGTACGCTGGTACCCCATAAGTGGGGGGGGACCACTGTTTGGGCACACGTTGGGGCTCGGAAGGGAAGTAGTGACGCTTTGAAATGAAGACTTGATGGAATGGTCTGTGGGCGTCATGTTACGTTTGCAGAGCCCCTGATGTACCTAAACAGTGGAAACCCCCCACAAGTGACCCCATTTTGGAAACTAGACCCCCCAAGGAACTTCTCTACATGTGTGGTGAGCACGTTGAACCCCCAAGTGCTTCACAGAAGTTTATAACGCAGAACCGTGAAAATAAAAAATCTTTTTTTTCCACAAAAATAATTATTTTAGCCCCCATTTTTTTATTTTCCCAAGGGTAACAGGAGAAATTAGACCCCCAAAGTTGTTGTGCAATTTTTCCTGAGTACCCTGATACCCCATAAGTGGGGGTACACCACTGTTTGGGCACACGTCGGGGCTCGAAATGGAGGGAGCACCGTTTGACTTTTTGAACGCAAAATTGGCTGGAATAAATGGTGGCTCCATGTCGCGTTTGGAGAGCCCCTGATGTGCCTAAACAGTGGAAACCCCTCAATTCTATCTCTAACCCTAACCCCAACACACCCCTAACCCTAACCCCAACCCTAATCATAACCCTAACCACAACCCTAATCCCAACACACCCCTAACGAAATGCCAACTCTAACCCTAACCACAAGCCTAACCGTAATCCCCAACCCTTAGTCCAACCCCAACCCTTAGTCCAACCCCAACCCTTAGTCCAACCCCAACCCTTAGTCCAACCCCAACCCTTAGTCCAACCCCAACCCTTAGTCCAACCCCAACCCTTAGTCCAACCCCAACCCTTAGTCCAACCCCAACCCTTAGTCCAACCCCAACCCTTAGTCCAACCCCAACCCTTAGTCCAACCCCAACCCTTAGTCCAACCCCAACCCTTAGTCCAACCCCAACCCTTAGTCCAACCCCAACCCTTAGTCCAACCCCAACCCTTAGTCCAACCCCAACCCTTAGTCCAACCCCAACCCTTAGTCCAACCCCAACCCTTAGTCCAACCCTAACCCTAGCCCTAATGGAAAAAAAAATATATATATATATTTTATTATTTGTCCCTACCTATGGGGGAGATAAGGGGGGCGGTGATTTACTTTTTATTTATTTTGATCACTATGAAAGTTTATCATAGTGATAAAATAAATGAATGAATCTGCAGCGTTGCAGATTCGATTCGGCGCACTGCGCATGCGCCCGCCATCTTGCAAGATGGCGGCGCCCATGACGCTGGACGGCAGGACACCGGGACGGATAGCGGGAGGTCGGAGGCACAAAGGAGGGTGAGAGTGGGTGATCGGAGGGGCGATCGGAGGGCTGGGGGGGCGGAGGGAAGGCGGAGGGGCAGATCATGACGGCGGCTGCCGATCGGTGCCATCAGACGGTGGCGGCAGCCGATCGGTGCCGTCAGTCGGTGTGTGTGGGGGGGGGGGGGGTCGGGTCTCTGTGTCCAGCCATGGCCGATGCTATTTCAGCATCGGCCATGGCTGGATTGTAATATTTCACCAATTTTCATTGGTGAAATATTACAATCGCTCTGATTGGCAGTTTCACTTTTAACAGCCAATCAGAGCGATCGTAGGCACGTGGGGGCTAAGCCACACCCCCAGGTGTTAACTCTGAAGGGTCCTTTGTGTGCGGGTCGGGAGACCTTTCAGTGACCCCGGTCACCCGACCCGCAGGGGGGCTATTTATAGCATGACGCCTACGTAGGCGTCATAGGTCGTTTGGGCACTGCTTTTCATGACGCCTACGTAGGCGTCATAGGTCGTGAAGGGGTTAAATAAAATACAAGGTCGAATTCACACATCTGATTTTATCGTGTGCACAATCCAGAAAGAACAAAGATTTTTATTCTACTGCATTAAGGCTGGGTTCACATAGCGTTAATGGGGTGCGTTTAACGCATCCGTTACATAGTGGCATTAACGCTATGTAAAGGATGCGTTATCACACCCATACACAGCTATAGACGAGCGCATCGCTAGCGCATGCCATAATCGGCATCCGTTAGCGATGTGCTGTCATTCTGTGACTGACTTTCGGACGCGGGCTGCAGAGTCCAAGGGTCCGTCACTGGTAGCGCAGATGCTACCGATATAGCATAACACGATCGCGTTATGCTATAGCCTTAACGCAGTCCAACGCTCTGCGTTGAACGGACTGCTGTTAACGCTATGTGAACCTGGCTGTACACATCTGAATTTGGTCCGATTTGCAGACTAAACTTTCCATGATAGGGTTTGCAATTCCAATTCCACCAAGGTTAATGGCAGGATTTATGTACAATACTATTACTACTAACTATTTATCACCTGTGTACATATAAGAGGAAGAAGTGAACACCTAAACTAGAAAATGGAGGGAATCTAAGGGCGCTGTCATGGACGCCGAAAAATACCGTTAACCGGTAAGTAACTAGACTTTATGCGAGCGTCCATGACAGCACCACCTGAGAGAATTACAGAGAGTAATAATCACTTAGGGAGGGACTACAGCCTGCAGCACCCTTACACCAAAGGAAAGGTCCGAGGAAGCACCCAGGTCTAGCCTATAATGATTGTAAAAGGTGCTCGGAGAGGACAAAGTAGCTGCCTTACAGATTTGGTCAATGGAGACTTCCGATCTTTCGGCCCACGAGATTGCCATGGCTCTGGTGGAATGCGCCCTCAGCTTCCCAGGTGCCAATATGCCATTTGAAGTGTATGCTAGTGAAATAGCCTCTCTAATCCACCTGGCTAGTGTGTTTTTTGATGCCCTAAAGCCCTTCTTAGCCCCTTGATGGGAGACAAACAGGGCATTATCCTTTTTCCCGGGATCAGTAACTGTCAGGTATTCTAGGAGACCTCTCCTAACATCTAGAGTGTGTAGTTTCTTTTCCTTCTCGTTAACTGGATTAGGGAGGAAGTTTGGAAGTATTATTTCCTGCATCCTATGGAAACTACCTTAGGTAAGTATGCCGGATCAGGCCTAAGTATTACCCTATTGAACGTGAATTGTATATAAGGAGGAAGCCTAGATAACACCTGGATGTCACTTACTCTACGAGCTGACGTCAGTGCTACCAGGAAGGCTACTTTGAGGGACAGGATTTTTATGGAGGCTGATGAAATAGGTTCAAATGGGGCCTCTCTCATAGCCGTGAGGACTAGGTTCCAGTCCCACAGCATGAACCTATCTTTCACTACTGGTCTGGATCTACTTGCCGCCTTAAGCCTACTGACCCAGTAATTACCGGTGATGTTGCAGCTAAAAAGAGCCCCCAAGGCTGACACATGCACTTTAAGGGTACTGGTGGAAAGCTCCATGTCCAGACCTTTTTGTAGGAATTCTAGAAACTGAATTATCGGAGCCGATTGTCCAGCTATCACCCCTGAGTTCTGTAGGAATCTTTTCAGATTCTGACGTAAATTTGGGTAGTAATCACTTTTCTGTTTTTAAGCAGGGTATTGATCAAGCCTGGGGAGAAACCTCTTTCCTTCAGCAGTAACCGTTCAAAATCCACGCTGTCAGATGAAGGCCAGCCATGGTAAACTGGGCCCTGGGATAGGAGATCCGGGACGTCTAGTAGGACCCAAGGGTCGGCCACTGACATAGTCCTGAGGCACGAGAACCATGCCCTCCTGGGCCAGAATGGAGCGATCACAATCCTCGCCCTGTCTTTCCTGATTTTCCTCATTACCAGGCGTAGTAGAGACAGGGGAGGGAAGGTGTATGCTAGCCTGAAGTCCCACTTTATCAGGAAAGAGTCTACTGCTAGAGGGTCTTCTTTGGGATTTAGTGAGCAAAACTGCTTCACTTTCCTGTTCTCTCTTGTGGCGAAGAGATCCGCTTCTGGTTGACCCCATTTTTGCACAATCAGGTCGAAGATGGAAGTTTTTAGGGACCATTCCCCTTGTTTTAGAAGATTGCGGCTTAAGTAATCCGCTGTGGCGTTTACTCTTCCTTTTATATGTAGAGCTGTTACAGACAGAAAATGCTGCTCTGCCAGTTGGAACAAACGTTATCAGGGGTCTGGAACGAGTGCCGCCTTGGTGATTGATATAAGCCACGGTGACCTGATTGTCGGAGAACACTCCTATGTGATGACCCTGTAGATACACAAGGAGTCTTTTAGCAGCCTGTTCCACTGCTGTTAACCCTTTCAGGTTGGAAGACATCTCTACCTGATGTTGCTTCCATAGACCCTGGACTAACACCTCACCCATATGAGCCCCCCAAACGGAAGGGCTTGCGTCTGTGGTGACTATACGGGTTATGTTATACTCCCAGGACACCCCTCTGTATAGATTTTTTTCCTCTAGCCACCAATCGAGGGATTTTCTGGTGTTTCGGGATAAAGTCAGCTGGCCTTCTAGGTAACCCCCAAGAATTTTCTGATGTAATAAAACCAGGGCTGTGGAGTCGGTAAGCCACAGTTGCGACTCCGACATTTTATCAGGCTCCGACTCCTTCATAAATGGCCAATTCATAACAACAAATTTACTGTTGTAAAATATTAACCATCGTGCTTATTCAGTTTCTCACCATCATATAAGTAATCAGACCACTTAGAGCAAAAACTACATTTATTAGAATACAATTAGAATATAGCAAATAACTTTTATAAACTTTTCTAAACTGTAAGTAAATATGCAATAAACACTTTTATGCAGTTAATAAGAAGAAATCTATAAATTTGTCCTCAGAAAAAGTATTGCCTCTGTCAGATCCTCCTTCATGGATGCCCTCAAATCTGATCTAATTATTTTGAGAGCAGAGAACAACCTCTCTACACTAACTTGTGTTGGTGGCAAAGCAGTAACCACTCGGGCAACATCTCTGACAATGTCAGGATACAGAGGAATCGCTTGTTGCACTGTTATTTTTGATGAACGGTCAAATTTCTCAATTTCTTTTAGTGCACATGAAAAATTCTGCTGAAATGTACTGGCTGTGTTCCTTGATGGGGATGACTCTTCTTCTATGCGGGAAAGCTTTGCACGGTCCTTGTGATCCAAATATTTTTTGAAATTAAATTCTTCATCAGTTGATGATGAGGGTGAAGATGTGGCAGGACGACCAAATTCTTCTTGTTCCTCCTGACTGTTCTGAAACCCTTTCATCCTTACTGCTATTTCAAACAGAGCTTCTTTTCCTTTACTTAGCTGTTAATCATCTAGAAGAATCTGATGCATTGGGTCTACATAAACAGCTGCCAAAAGAATGTTATTTTGTAATAGTAGCTCCTCTCTCCGTTTCATTGATGTAGCAATGCCACTTGCAATTAACCCTCCTCTTTGGGACAGGCGAAACATCAGGTTCTTCCACTCCTTTAAGAAAATACCTGGAGTTAAGTCCTCTGCTTGTAATTTTTTAGTCACTGTAAATGGGTGCTCTAGCAATTTTTCCAGCTCAGTCACCTGATTCCACTGACTTTCATTTAGCGTCAGTTGAGGGTTAGCCATGTCTACAAGAAAGGTTTTCAGTTCAACGAAGCGCTGAATCATTAAGTAAGTACTGCCCCATCGTGTGGCTTGATCAATAATTGCCCCTTTTCCAGCACGTCTCTTCAAAATTGAGTCAACTTTAGGGGTTCTGGCAACAGTAGCCAATTTTCTCACCTTGCCAATCGGTGCAGCAGCATGTCCTTCTTGCAGACTGTCTCTTATAGCCAGCTGTAGCATATGCACAACACAGCGCATGTGATGAATGAAAGAACATATTGACACAGTTTCAACAAGATCATCTAAACTATCATGTTGCTGTTCATCTGAAGCAACTTCAGTTTGCTCCTCAGTTACAATACTGTGTTCCTCTATTTCAAACATTTCTGTGTCTGTGGACCCAGAATGTTCTTCTAGCTGCTGGTCACCATCATTACTCTCATTCATTAGCTTAATAGTACTTATCATATTTGAAGCATTGTCAGTTACGACAGAAAGAACTTGCTCTTTTTTAAGTTCATAGTCTTGCAGAACCTTTTCCACCAAGACCTGGAGAAACTCACTGGTGTGATGAGCTTTAGATTAGAAGCTCTGGTAGGAGCATTTTTTATCTTTGCCTGAATATGCACTCATCTTGGCTTCACAGCATTTGTTTTCGTCTGGATCATTTGTCATACACTGACAGACATAATGTTTTCTATCTTGAGTGATGGTGAAATGTTCAAATACAGCTGATTTAATGTGATGCTTCTTTGACATTCTCAGGTTTTTAATTCTGCATTCACAATCCAAATGACAATTGTTTTTCCTAAAAACAATTGTACAAAATTATTGCCAGGTCGTACAACTGATATAGTGGTCAGTAATACTGTTATTATTCCTCATGTACTCACAGTTAACTGATGCAAAGTTTGTTGAAAGGATAATACTTCTTACAGTCTTCCTCTTCTGAGTAGCAGGCAGCTGTGAGATGCTTGGAAGACGCACACCTAGTATGATCTAGTCTAGAGGAGGAGCTTTACTACTAAGAATTTGCAACACATTTTCACTTTCAGTTTCATACATTGTAAGTAGGGGGGTTGGGGCAGCATGAGGTTAACCAAGTATAAGATTAGATAAGGGCAGTGGAGAACAGTGACACACAAGAAGTAAGAAATGTCTCTATCTCCAGCAGAACTGCTTATCACTGTTGTTCATAGTTTGATAGAACATATATATTTGAGTAACATTTCTAAAATTCATATGAAAGTTCAATTATGAAATATTAATACATTTTTTTAAAGCTGGAGTCGGAACATTTCTACCGACTCCGACCAAAACTAACTCCGACTCCACAGCCCTGAATAAAACCTCGCCCTGTAGTTTCCTTGTATGGAACTGGGTCTAGTGGACCGCGGGGATACAGGACAAGAGAGCCCAAGAGAGACATGGCTTTCCTGAGGGACATGGTGGGGTTATTTGAGGCATTTAGGACCTGATAGCGTAGGCGAACTAACTTTTCGGGAGGCAGACGGCATTCCTGATTCTCAGAATCTAAGATCAGGCCTAAGAATTGCTCAACTCTCATGGGCTGCAGTCGAGATTTTTTGATGTTTAGCAGCCACCCTAACTGCTCTAGGGCAGTCATTGCTTTTTGTAATTGCTGCAAACAATGGTCCGCTGTTTTGCCTATAATAAGGAAGTCATTAAGGTAGGCGACTACCAGAATGTCTGACTCACGCAGATGGGCCATAACCTCAGCTATAACCTTAGTGAATACCCGGGGGGGGGCGACTGCAATGCCAAAAGGGAAGGGCAACATATTGGAAATGCTGAACTGACCCATCTAAATGAACCGTCACTCTAAGGAATCGCTGATGAGCTGCATGAATGGGTATATGGTAGTAGGCATCTTTTAAATCCAACACCACCATAAAGCCGTTTTCAAACAATTTTATTGTGGAATTGATTGTTTCCATCTTGAACGGGCGTATGACTAGAAATTCATTGAGGGCTTTAAGATTAATTATACTCCTAGTCCTAAAGGAGCAGACTGATTTACGGACTAGAAATAGAGGGGAGTAGAACCCTCTGCCCCCTTCTGCCTCCGGTACTTCTGTCAGGACCTTTTTGCTGCGTAGGTCATGGATTTCGGTTTAAAGGGCAGCCAGCTCCAATGGGGAAGACCTTAGTGGGGTGATCCTAAATCTGTTTTGGGGGATACAGGAGAATTCTAACCGTAGTCCTGAGGCTATCAGCCCCAGGATCCAGTTGCTATTAGAAATTAGGGACCAGGCCGGGTAAAAGGAGGCTAGCCTACCTCCTACAGGAGAAGCTAGTCATTGGGGTGGCTTCTTAGGTTCACGAGATCCTCCTTCCTGGCGACCCCCTACTCCAAACATAAATCCTGTACCTCTCCTTTTTTCATCCCCTCTGTCTCTATCTTTGGATGACCTTCTACGAAAATATCTTCTCCTGGTGAAGGGACGTCTGTAAGAAGGGGGTCGGAAGGCTGGGAAATTTCTTTTTATCGTACCCAGCTTTTTCCAAAAGTAGTAAAAGAAAGAAAAAGCTACTGACCAAACACTGGGCTCACCACAATAAATCACTACATATACAAATTTTATTAATTTTCAGACAGACCAAAGCACAATTTAAAAACATTAAAAAAGTCACACCATGACAATTATAGTATACCCATGGGCTTAGTAATATAACCCTATAAGACTCCCCTGTCACACTTGTACAGTGTAGATAAAGACAAACAGCTGGTCAATATATTAGATGAATGACAGAATCATGTTGTACAAAAAAATATCATATACATATACAAATGAGTAGAACCCAAATGGAAACACTGTAAGACCAGAATTATTAGGCTGCTATATACTGAGGAAATGCACCTATAATCAAACTACCCTGTGAGTAGACATAATACGGAGGTAAAAAACAAAAGGTGCATCTGAGCCCTGAATGCAATGGCTCAGAACCAGGTGACCATCCTCCAAAGTAGAGCATACCATAAGCGCTAAGCACATAGCAGCTATACCATACCAAGGAAAGGGGGAGCCTGTGGAAGTGCCCGACGCGTGTCACTACCGCAAGGTAGTTTGATTATAGGTGCATTTCCTCAGTATATAGCAGCCTAATAATTCTGGTCTTACAGTGTTTTCATAATTGTCATGGTGTGACTTTTGAATGTTTTTAAATTGTGTTTTGGTCGGTCTGAAAATCAATAAAATTTGTATATTTAGTGATTTATTGTGGTGATCCCAGTGTTTGGTCAGTAGCTTTTTCTTTCTTTTACTGCATTATTGATCTGTACTGACTATTGGTGTATCCCTGTATTTATTGTTGGCGGTGCCCTCCTCACGTTCACTATTGCAGCTTTTTCCAAAAGCTCATCCAGAACTGGGCCGAACAGATATTCTCCTTCACACGGAATGGAGCAGAGACGGGATCTGGCCTGACATTTCAACCAAAGAGCCTTCCGTCCTGCATTTGACAGTCCTACGGCTCTGGCCGCCATCCTTGTCGAATCTGCCGAAGCATCGGCTAGAAAGGCTGCAGTATTCTGAATTATTGGCAGGGTTTTCAGGATGGATACTAGGGTGACCACAAAAAAATCGATGTCGGAATTTTGTCCGTCTGGACCCCACAAAACGATTCCCCTTTCCAGATATTGAGATAGCCAAAATTTGAGCTCGATCAAACGACGTTAACCCGTGCCGCTCGTCGCTCAAAGTTTGAAAAAATCCAAATTGAGGTATTTTAAGATTTAGGTATTTTGCATAGTCTGTTAGACTATAAAGAATGTGACAACAACATTGCAGAAAAAGCCCTGACCAAATTTTCGAACCATTTGTGGTATTTGAATGCAGAGTTGGTGGGATTATCATTTTTTGATCCCACCATTACAGACAATGAAAGTTGTTAATGGCTAATAAATTGCTCAGTAGCACAGATGAACCATCAGAGCACGCTAGGGTTGTAAATCCAAAAGTTAGGAAAGAAAAATTAAAAGAGGTAGTTGATGGAGGATTGGTAAATTTACTTACCAAAGAAACATTTACATTCTTTGACCGATTTAATATAAACACAGATTTCCTAAGACAAAATCCAAACACCTGGCCTCAAAATAATGACTTCCAAGAAGGATTGAAAATTGTCAAAACATTAAAAGTAGTTAATGATATGGCTGAGCGTGGTGTTAAATTAATAACCGACTTTAACGACCTTCTGACAAAAGATGAAGAAGAACAAAAGCAATATGTTCTGCAAGTTGTAAGCAAATGCCGAGCATTATATTCTGACGTTTCAAAAACTACTTTAACAAAAGCTCTAGAATAGATTAGATAACTATGTAAAATTATCAACTCATGTACAGTAGGTTAGCGTGCTCTGATGGTTCATCTGTGCTACTGAGCAATTTATTAGCCATTAACAACTTTTCATCGTCTGTAATGGTGGGATCAAAAAACGATAATCCCACCAACTCTGCATTCAAATACCACAAATGGTTCGAAAATTTGGTCAGGGCTATTTCTGCAATGTTGTTGTCACATTCTTTATAGTCTAACAGACTATGCAAAATACCTAAATCTTAAAATACCTCAATTTGGATTTTTTCAAACTTTGAGCAACGAGCGGCACGGGTTAACGTCGTTTGATCGAGCTCAAATTTTGGCTCTCTCAATATATGGAAAGGTGAATCGTTTTGTGGGGTCCAGACGAACAAGATTCTGACATTTTTTCCCCCCCATATGAGATCCGGTCACCCTAATGGATACTCTTGAGGCTCTGTCTGCTAACTGGGATTCAATCATGGATCTGGCTGCGCAGGTAGCAGCAACCGCTACGTCCAGTTTTGGGGCTTTATTCCATCTGTTCACCAAGGGGTCCTCGAAGGGATATGCATTTATTTGTGAAAATATCTCCGTTTGAAGGCCGGTGGTAGGGAACCCCTTTTCTCTGGCTTCTTCCATTCTCTATTTATCAAGTTTTGCACCTTATCATTTAGTGGGAAAGATTTGCGTTTTCTTGAGTCTAGGCCGCCGAACATCGGGTCTTGAACTGAAAGTTCTGGATTCGTGTCCTACCCCCATGGTGCACCCTACTGATTTGATCAATTTGTCCATTTGATCCAGGGCGAAGCAAAACCAGTTGGAGTCTTCATCCGAAGACGATGCCGAAGAGGCAGAGGCCTTTGAAGAATATTCGCCTCTCCTAGGGGCAGCTGAGGAGTCTGACCCCGAAAAACTTGCTCCTCTTTTGCTTTTAGGAGGATTCCCCTTGAGATAGGGATTTTAGGGAATCCTTTACTTCTGTCCTAATAATGTCCCTCAGGCTTGCGGTGAAGTCAGGGGTTTCTTCTGCCACCTGTAGAAGCGGGGGGAGAGTGTATGGGACTATGCATCTTAAGCCTGGACTACCATTCCCCCCCATTTTTTTTACCCCCTACCGTCTGTCGCACACATGGCTGACAACTTTTTAGGGTAGGCGTCTAGCAAGGGACAACTGCAAAGGGCACATTCCCTGTTTTTCATTTTACCAGAGCATTTCTTCCCCTAGAGTGAAAATATAAGGGGGACACTGCATCAGGGTACATTCACAAAGATCTCTTAACCAAGCAGTTGAAGTTGGTACCGGATCACGGGGAGGGCAGGCTGAATCCTTCAGCCTGGAAGAACTCTTGCGGCTGGACTGCCCACTTTGTCCTCGGTTTTTCAGCTGGGGGTTTGTACTGGGCCTCTCTGAGGCACACTCCTGCCCCTGCTCCTGTTCCAGCTCGGCCACGGGAGCTTCCAATGGGCCAAAAGCAGCTCTGCAGCGTTTGTGGCCTTTTGTAGCCCCAGGTCAGCAGGGATGTGGCCAGATGTGCCCCCCCCCCGTTTGGACCGTTGCCCCAGTCTCCCCCACTGTGCCCCGCCCACACCGCCGCAACTCGGCGGCGCACATAGGAGAAATGCTGGCCGACATTTTACTTCCGGCCCGGTGTCCCTGGCCCCCCCGCATCACTTCCGGCACTCAATGAACGCACGGGGACGCGCCGGTGGACAACGGCGCGCGCCATGGCCCGACCCGGCCCAACCCCAGCCCTGAGCGCCAGAACGGCGGCCCGGACCGTCCGGCATAACGAGGACCAGGATAGACCCCGGGGGGGGAGAGATACTTACCGGCACTGGCTCTGGAGACGCCCATCCTCTGGACCTCGCTCCACCTCTCCTCACACTGCCGTGGAGACCTGCCCAGACCCACCGCGGTGCTTCCAGGGACCCCGCACTGACCGAGGTAGGAGACCCCCTCGCTACCTGGGTCGGTCAGCCGGCCTGTGGATTCCTGACGATCCATGACGGGATGATCTGTAGGGAACCCTGTCCTCCAGGAACAGGAAACCAACTGATGCGTGGGAGAGGGGCCGCCCTTTTGTATGTAGGTTTCCTGTCCCTGAAGGGCGGATCCCCTCTCTCAGGTGGTGCTGTCATGGACGATCGAATAAAATTCCTTATTCTGCTTATCGGTGTGGGTCCCAGCTGTTGTACACCCACCAATTGGCAAATTATCACCTACCCTTAGTGTAGGTCCGTGATAGTGAACCTATGACATGCATAGGCACTTTCGAAGACATGCGGCCCACATACAGAGAAGTATGGGGCCGCATGCCGAGAAGGACGTTTCATCCTCGGCTCCTGCATGGCCAGGTGCAGTAGCCGAGGATAGAGATGAGGAAACCCAAACAGTAAAGTTCGGCTTCTGTACCGAACACCTACTGTTCGGGCAAGGACACCGAACATGGTGTTACTGTTCGGGTTAGGATGTCCGAATACTGGTTGTTTGTCGCGCTGTTATGTGTATTGCAGCGCAGAAAACACCTCTTCTGATCGGCAGGGAAATCATCCCCGCAAGTCTGAGCGCACCAAAATGCAAACACTGTGCGTTTGGCGAAGGTCGGCGCACCGTCAAAAGGGCGCATGCGCCTGCAAACGCATATCTGCGCACGGCCTGCGTCCCCAATGCTAAAGATAGGGGACGCAGGTCGCATGCAGCGTCATGCGCCCATAGGCGGAGCTACTGGAGGAGGCGCGGCAGGGAGCGGGGCTTAGCGGCGGCCGTGCGCAGGCCGACGCTGCTGCCTGTAACGCTAATGTGAAACCACCCTAAAGCAGACAGCTGGGGGCTGGTATTCTCAGGCTGGTAAGGGGCCATGGATATTGGCCTCCCCCAGCCTAACAATAGCAGCCCGCATTTGCCCAGAAAAGGCACATCTATTATATGCACTAATTCTGGTGCTTTGCCCAGTTCTTCCCACTTGCCCTGTAGCGGTGGCAAGTGGGGTTTATATTTGTGGGATTGATGTCACCTTCGTATTGTCAGGCAGTGTTTGCCGCACTGCCAAGCATATGACAGCACGAAAAACAGTGTTCGGGCAGCCTAACCCAAACAGTAAAACCATGTTGAGTGTCATGACAGCGTGGCAAACACTAGATGTTTGGGCCCCTATTCAAGTGAATGGGGTCCGGGTACAGTTCTGGTACTCAAACGTTTTTAACCGTTCCGCCGGACCCGAACATCAAGGGGTCCCGCCCATCTCTAGCCGAGGATAAAACATTTCCTGTAGTGTAGTGCAGATACTCTGTGCCAGAGGTCTGTAGGCCAAAACAAAAGAACTCCGGCACAGAGCGTGTAGTTCTGGGACTTCCGCTAGGCCGTTAGGTGATCTTTGACCTCACTTCTGCCGGCGGACCAGCGAGCAGCGGAATGCCACAGGGAACGCATCTCTGGGAGCCCTGTGATCGCCATTATCAGCAACCACATAACCAAGGCAACCATCATCCTATCTACTGATCTAGGGTTTCGTGGATTTCTAATTGACCATCATTACTGAGATAAGTGATGAGGAGGCTGGGAGAGGCGAGGACCTGTGCTATGGGTGCCATTTCCCCCGATTAGAAATAGCAGCAGCCATCTTAATTTACATAAGGAACGCCAACTTGCAGCATAGTGAAGACTCCATTTCACCACTATTACTGTTGTGCATCCTCATTAACCCTGCCCGTTCCTAAAAGACACATGCATGTGCCACCTTGTGGTCAGTTAGGCTAGTTAACCCCTAACTGCCTGCAGGGCTAACAGGCTATCTATAATTCTATCTTCTGTCACTGCCCCATGATGGAGAACCCAAAAAAATAAAAAAAATAAAAAAACAAGGTTAAGTAAAAGAAGTTTAACACAAGTTAAATAATATCAAGACCAACAAAATAAACCAACTGATGGATGAACAAAGTAGTCACTATGCAGGTAAGTTATATATTACAATTATACATTTTTGTTATTTAAACTATAAATATCACAAAATCATTTTATTTTCCTCGAAGTGACACCCCACCTTTGTCAGGGTGTGTGCACACGCTGCGGATTCTGCTGCGGTGTACAGTACCATTATAACCTATGGAAATCAAAAACCGCAGTGCAGACGGTGCGGATTTTTCCGCGCGGATTTGCTGCGGTTTCTAAACCGCAGAAAGAATTGACATGTCAATTCTTTCTGCGGATTCCGCAGCGGTTTACCATCTCCTCCATTGTAGAGATAAACCGCAGGGCAAAACAGCAGGCTAATCCGCAGATAAACCGCAGGTCTTTTGACCTGCGGATTTAACTGCGGATTTTGCAAAATCCGCGCGGATCAATCCGCAGCATGTGCACACACACACACACACACACACACACACACACACACACACACACACACACCCTTATGCTTTTTTTTTGGGCGAATTTTGACACACCAAGCTCACTGGTGTAGGTGATCACCTGTTTTCACTTGACAAACCATTTAAAGTTTTGCTGCAGATTTTCATATGTGCCACATGGGCTATTTTTCTGGGGTTTCATTAAGCAAATGACAGTACAGATTTGCACTGATTTCTAGTTTTGCTTGCCATGCTAAAGAAATAGATGTAGTGTGTGAACATGCCCTAATAGGGTTTTGAGAAGACTACATCAGTTAAGCATGAAGACCAGACTCCTAGTTCAGAGTAAATATTAGGTATTAAAATAGCACCAACTGTGTAAAATTCTGGCGAACATCACTTCTTGGGCTTGGTCACACATCATACTGAACTGCAATGGGAAGGGTGTCGCTGACAGGTCAAATTAGCAGATATGAAGCATTGATCCCTTTATTACAACATGCAATGTTTTTCAATCTAGCTTTAAAACGGCCGTACAAGTCAAAATGTTGGCGACCCCTTGTAGATTTTTCAGAGGAAATTTTCCCAAGTCCGATGTATAAATGCACACAAGTTTCTTAAAAAATTATAGTTCTGTTACTGATATAAACAGACGGACAAAATAACAGAAAAGTGAATAACCAATTTGTCTGTGCTTCTTCTCATGTACCGTATATAAAAATGATAAAAAAAAGGGAAAGAAATAAAATGATAAAAACAACTGTCAAGATTTGTCTGTTTTTCAATATATGCTCTTTTGTACTTTTTGGACAGAACTTATTGAAGAAACCAAAGATTACAAATCACAGTAACAATTAAAGAAATTCAGTAAACACGAAGAGGAGGTGTAGAGAATTCTTGGAAAAGATCCTAATGTAAGCACAGAGGTCCTTCTCACTTACGTCAACCCTACAGTGAATTTCTGCAGAATCTCATGTTAGCCTGCTGGTGAGCATATTCTCCTAGGAACAGTACGATAACATAGTCAGACGCTGCTTCTTATGTTAGACACATGGCCAGTGACTAACCAACTACATAATTTAGGATCTACGCCATCATGAACATTTTGTTAACATGTCTTGAGGAAGCAGCTTTTAGGCTGTGTGCCCACGATACGATTTTTAAGCGTTTTTGCTGCGAAAACGTTTAAAAATCGTGTACAGAACGCCCCCCATGCATTCCTATGGCATTCCGCACATCGCACATACTGTGGTAATGCTGCGCTTTTTTCCGCGGCGGAATCGCATTGCGGAAAAAAAAATTGCAGCATGATCATTCTTTTGTGCGGAATCGCAAAGAATTGCCGCGATTCCGCACCCATAGAATGCATGAGAATCGCTTATTTCCCGCATGTGGCTATGCCCACCATGCGGGAAGTTAAGCGTCTCATGTGCGGTTGGTACCCACGGTGTGGAGGAGAGGAGACTGTCCTCCAGGCCCTGGGTAACATACCCCTGTAAAAAAAAGAATACAAAATAAAAAAAATCGGGGTATATTTACCTTCCGACGTCCCGCGCTGCCATCCCGGGCCACAGCATTCCCAGTAATGCCTTGCGGCAAGGTCCTGTGATGACGTGGTCTCACGAGATCACTATAGTAACGCGAGACCAACGTCATCACAGGTCTCGCAAGGCATCGCTGGGAACGCTGAGGCCCGGGATGGCAGCGCGGGACGTTGGAAGGTAAATATACCCCGATTGTTTATTTTTTTTATCATTTTATCTTTTACTATTGATGCCGCATAGGCGGCCTCAAATAGTAAAAAGCTGCTCACACTTGTCAAACACTATGTTTGACGAGTGTGACCAACCTGTCAATCACTTTCCAAGCGATGCTTCAAATCGCTTGGAAAGTGCTTGAGAAAATTGCGGCAAAATCGCGAACAGAATCGTCGTAAAATCGCGGTGAAATCGCGCGGGAAAAAACTGCGCGATTTCTGGGAAGGAGTCCGGTTTTCACTGTGCGTTTTAAAATGCTACGTGGACACATATCCTTAGGCTGAGTGCCCACGTTGCGTTTTTTAAGAATTTCCGCAGCGCTTTTAGACGTGTGTTTCTGCTGCGGAAACGCTTATGAAAAGCATCCAATGTAATTATAATGGAAAAACGCACATGTTGTGCTAATGGTGCGTTTTTTTCCGCAGCGTGTTCATTAATTTTGTGGAAACGCACGCATTTCCGCGTACATTCAATTGTATTGCAAAAACGCATAGGAAAACGCATGCTAAAACGCTTACAAAAAGTCAAAACTCTTACAAAAGCTCTTCATAAAACGCATGCGTTTTCCCAGGAAGAGGGTGTGCATTTCCGCTCAGGAATATTCTGCATCAAAAACGCTACGTGGGCACAAAGCCTTAATTGGAGAAAAATTTGCAAATATAAAGATATTAATGTTTTTTAATGTTTACTTTATAAAGAGATGAGGGAAAAAATAAGTATATGCCTGCAGGTAGTACCATTATAAAGACTACAGTAAATGAATCAATCAGTTCACAAATAACACTAAGGCTATGTGCACACGCTGCGGATTCACCTGTGGGTTTTTCCACGCGAATCCGCAGGTAGAACCGCAGGTGAAGTGACCTGCAGTTTATCTGCGGATTAGCCTGCGGTTTCACACCTCTACTATGTTAAAGGTGTGAAACCGCTACGGAATCCGCACAAAGCAAATCCCGCGGAAAAAAACGCAGCGTGAGCACAGCGGATTTGAAATGCCATAGGCTAACATGGTACTGTACCATGTCTGCGGAACTGCTGCGTTTCCGAAGGGCTAAAAACGCAGCGGAAACGCAGCAGAATCCGCAACGTGTGCACATAGCCTTAGGAAAACTTTTGGCTGGACCAGTGTCCATTATTCCAATACTTAATATGTAACATAGATGGTTGTTTACCCCAGATGCTGGCCATGGATCGATGGTCACAGTTTGGTCTATTAGTGCATATTTTCTAATAAGCCTCCATCAACAAGCACCACTACTCACCTGCTTTGGTCTATTAAAATGGCCAAGCAGAGGTCAAATGAGGCAAGGTTTATGAACACAATCATCTATCGAGATTGATGATTTTCGTGCTTTGTAATTTCTTGTTATGAAGGGTGAAACAGGAGTAAACATGAAAACGTAATGTTACTCTTGATTTCTATAAATACGGTATATTAGAGATCTGCTGTTACACTTGATAAGGATCTTACAGGACAAGCTCAGGGAATCTAAAACTCCCTGCAGACCTGTATTTGGCATGAACCCTCTAGAAAGAAAAAAAAAATTTGATGCCTATATTTAAAAATAAACCTAACTACCATATGTTAAATCAAGCTGGTACAACATAATTATGGAATAAAAAAAAAAAAATTGGGGAAATTTCATGCAGATTTCCACGTACCATTAATACATTGTGGAGCAAGAATTGAACATTTTAGAGACTATTCACACAAAGCCTAAGGAGCCTGTATCATCCTGAACAGTAACGCAAGCTACAATACAGAGTCACAGAATCCTACAAGCTATTATCTCATTCAGACATCAGAGATCTTTCGTATGGAAAAAAAAAAATTGACAAAAATTCATCATTAAAGCTTTTGATCATATTTCCACCCAGTTTGGCAATTGTGTCAGTTTTTACCATCAGCATTTCAGTTTTTCTAGGATGGGAAGAAAGAAAATTTGAGATTTTCTCAACCTTCTAATATCAAACAGTCTGTGAAAGACAACATTTGAGTGCTGTCCATTTTTGTCCAGAGACCCACAGTCTTTAACTGGCGAGATTGATCGAAATTGGACATGTCTCAGTTTTTGTGCGGAACACCCGGTCCACAAAAATACACAGACATGAGAAGAGTCCCTTAGACTATAATGGGTACGAGTTCAAATCATGACAAGCACAACTAGAACTCATGCAAAAAACAGCTCTGAATGAGCCCTTATGCTAATGTAGAATGGACAAACTGTAGCTCACTTCAGGCAAGATTCACACTCTGGCATTAGCAATGCGTATTGTGTGGTTTTTGGCACCATCTTTCTTTGGCTTTAATGCAACATGTAAAAGCAATGTATTCATTGTTAGGCCAAATGGCCCACAGACTGCTAATGCTATAAAATAAGTCTAAAGGCCCAGTCACACACAGCGATCTTGCTAGCGAGATCGCGGATTTTGTGACGCCACAGTGATTTTGCCAGCGAGATCGCTGTGTGTGACGGGGATCAGCGACCGGCCCCCCTGCCGGGTATCGCTGATCGTTCCCGATCGGCCTGAGCCATTTTTTGATCGCTGTTCTCCCGCTGGCCAGCACGTATCGCTGCGTGTGGCAGCGAGACCAGCGATGCTGGTTTCTAATGTAATCATCAGGTATCCAGGAGCCGTGGTTCTTGGATACCCGGTTTACCTTGGAAACCGGCGTACACGCTGGTTTCCAAGATAAACATCGGGTATCCAGGAGCCGCGGCTCCTGGATACCCGATGTTTACATTAGAAACCAGCTTGCACGCTGGTCCTGATCACTGAAGGGGCTATCTATGTGACAGCTCACCAGCGATCAGCCCAACGATGTCCCAGCGATCCCATCATGTCGGATCGTTGGTGGGATCGCTAGGACATCGTTATATGTAACGGGGCCTTTACTTGCCTGTGGAAGGCCTCTCCACTCATATTCCTGCTGCTACCTACAGGTCTTTGTTTATAGGACTGAAAAAACTGACATCCTGTCTACAACATTTTACCTCTCGGCATGACTATGGTGGCCATTAATGGGCTGCAGTTTAATCTACATTGCAGACAAGGGCTGTTGGTGCAGCAGCGCTGTAAACAGAGATGCACCTCTGCAGCGGCCTCCACATGCAAACAATGCTTGTTTTATTACTCTAAAGCATTATTTTCCAAACTCCAGTCCTCACAGCCCCCCCAACGGGTCGTTTTCAGGATTTCCATAGTGTCTCACAAGCGATAGAGTTCCTGATGCCTTGATGATACTTCCATCACAGAAGCAATAATAAGAAAATCCTGAAAACATGACTTGTTGGGGGGCATGAGGACTGGAGCTTAGTGACCGCGCCAATTTTGACCTTCCTGACCAGGGCAAATTTTACTATTCTGACCAGTGACACTTTATGATGTAATAACTCTGAAGCGCTTCAATGGATCCCACTGATTTGAGACGGAGACTGTTTTTTTCGTGACATATTATACTTCATAGATAGAAATTTTGCCACTTTAATATGATTTGCGTTTATAGAAAAAAAAAAAAAAAAAACGGAAATTTGGAAAAAATGTGAATTTATGCAATTTTCAAAAACTTCATTTTTGCGCCCTTAAATTGGAGAGTTATGTCACACAATAGTTCATAAATAACATTTCCCACGTATCTACTTTACATCAGAACAATTTTGTAAACAATTTTTTTGGTTAGGAAGTTATAAGGGTTAAAAGGTGACCAGTGATTTCTCATTTGTCTAACAAAATTTGCAAAACTCATATTTGAAGTGATTTTGAGGGGGCCTATATGAGAGAACAGATGCCATGTCGAACTGGAGAGCCTTGATGTGCATAAACGGTGACCACAACAACTGTTGGCACAATTATTAGAAAATGGAAGAAACAAGATGACCGTCAGTCTTCCTCAGTCTGGGCTTCATGCAAGATCTCACCTCGTGTGGCAAGGATGATTCTGAGAAAGGTCAGGTGTCAGCCCAGAACTACATGGGATAAAGTGGTCAATGACCTAAAGAGAGATGGGACCACAGTCTCAAACATCGTTTGACTACAAAGTCATGGATTAAAATCCTGCAGGGCACACAAGGTCCCCTGCTCACACGAGCACATGACCAGGCCCATTTCATGTTTGCCAATGACCAGCTGGATGATCCAGAGGAGGAATAGGAGAAGGTCATGTGGTCAGATGATACCAAAAGGTTCTATTTTGGTCTCAACTCCACTCGCTGTGTCTGGAGGAAGGAGGATGAGTACAACCCCAAGAACACCGTCCCAACCGCAAAGCATACTTTGGGGGTGATTTTCTGCAAAGGTGACAGGACGACTGTACTGTATTGAAGGGAGGATGGATGGGTTCATGTACCCTGAGATTTTGGCCAACAACCTCCTTCCCTCAGAGCATTGAAGATGGGTCGTAGCTCGGTCTTCCAAAATTACAATGACCTGAAACATACAGCCAAGGCAACTAAGGAAAGGCTCTGTCAGAAGCATTTCAAGGTCCTGGAGTGACCTAGCCAGACTCCAGACCTGAACCCAATAGAAAATCTTTGGAGGGAGCTGAAACTCAATGTTGCCAAGCGACAGTCGCGAAACCCGACAGATCTGAAGAAAATCTGTGTGGAGGAGTGAGCCAAAATCCCTGCTGCAGTGTGCGCAAACTTGGTCGAAATCTACAGGCAACGTCTGACTTCTGTAATTGCAAATAAAAGGTTTCTGTACCAAATATTAAGTTCTGCTTTTATATTATATCAAGTACTTATTTTATGGGAAAAAATGCAAATTATACAATAATACAATGTGGTTTTCTGCTTTTTATTATTAGATTCTGCCTCTCACAGTTGACGTGTACCTACAATAAGAATTATAGACCTCTCCATTCTTTGTAGGCAGGGCTGTGGAGTCGGTAAGCCAAACCTGCGATTCGGACTCCTCAATTTCCCTTACACAGACTCAGACTCCCACATATATTGCTTATATTTAAGTGAAAAATGTATTGTAGTACAATGTGAAAATCAGACATTTAATCATTTCTATGATACAATAATCAAGATTATTTAGATAGAACATAATATCTATTTATTGGAATACAGCTTTAGAACACAAAAAACTAATAAATTGTAAATATGTAATACACTGTATATTATCGATTACATACATACAGTACAGACCAAAGTTTGGACACACCTTCTCATTCAAAGAGTTTTCTTTATTTTCATGACTATGAAAATTGTAGATTCACTCTGAAGGCATCAAAACTATGAATTAACACATGTGGAATTATATAATTAACAAAAAGAGTGAAACAACTGAAAATACTGTGTCTTATATTGTGGGTTCTTCAAAGTAGACACCTTTTGCTTTGATTACTGCTTTGCACACTCTTGGCATTCTCTTGATGAGCTTCAAGAGGTAGTCACCGGAAATGGTTTTCACTTCACAGGTGTGCCCTGTCAGGTTTAATAAGTGCAATTTCTTAACTTATAAATTATATATTTTAGGAGTCGGTCCATTTTATACCGACTCCAACTCCGACTCCACCAAAATGGACATCGACTATGACTCCACAGTCGTTTGTAGGCAGGAAAAATGTCAAAAATTGGCTGTGTATCAAGTACTTATTTTCTTAACTGTAAAACCAAGACTAGAAATGCCATTCAAAATGCAAACATTAAGGCAGCCTAATGCTGCACTCTCACGTTGCGTTTTTGCAGTTTGTTTTTTTATGCATATTTTCAGTTGCGTTTCACAGCACCAGCATAGTCTGAGATTTCAGAAATCTCATACACACCCTTTTTTTTACCCTGTTTTGTCAAAGAGCTGTGTTTTTACAAAATACAGAATGTCACGTCTTTCAGTGGTTTTGACCCATTGAATGCAATGGGTAGGAAAAAAATGCAGGTATCAGGTTTTGCTGCGAAAACCTTATGAAGCTGAATCAGATTTTTTTTTTTTATGCACTAAATTTTATCAGCATGCACAAGAGACAAACGTACCATGACAAAAAAGGCAGCAAAACCTGCTTTTTGTAAGCAGCATAAACTTCACATTAAATAAAAGGCAGCAAAAACGCATTATGTGAACATAGCCCAAAGGTGAACCCATGGCAATGTACAGTACAATGCATATGTAGTAAGCTGTCGCTTCTTAGTGCCAGAACAGACATGCTCTGCATTTGATGTACATCCGATTTGCCTCAATCCTAGGTGAAGAGTATTCTAAAAACACCTGGCCTTACGCTATATGCCTACAATGACTTTTTGACGCTTTGTATTTTTGCTGCGTCAAAAACACAGTTACAGCAAAGTGGATGGCATTTATAGAGGGCTCATTTCTACTGTGCTTTTTTTCTTCTCCTCATAATCTGACCTGCAGTGCTTCGTTCAAAACATTTAAATTTCAGAGTATAATTTACAGATTTTTTAAAGACTTGCATTAGTTCAGGAAAATCAGCATGTAAACCGCACACATGACTGTCAATAAAATGTTGTCAATGACAAATACCAGGAAATATCAAAGGCAAAGCAGCTTTGTTTAACCCCTTAACGACCAAGCCATTTTGTAGGGTAAGGACCAGGCCTTAATTCTGAAATCAGATCAGTCACTTTATGTGCTTATAACTCTGGAACGCTTCAACGGATCCTGCTGATTCTGAGACTGTTTTTTCGTGACATATTTTACTTCATGTGAGTAGTAAAATTTCTTTGATATGACTTTCGTTTATTTATGAAAAAAATGGAAATATTGCAAAAAATTTTAAAATTTTGCAGTTTTCAAACTTAATTTTTATGCCCTTAAATCTGAGAGATATGTCAAAAAAAAAAAAATAGTTAATAAATAACATTTCCCACATGTCTACATCAGCACAATTTTGGAAGTCCCGCCCCATCTACAGAGCAGACCAGAAAAGAAGCCTCCGCTCTGTAGATGTGACACCAGCAGAGGCTTCCGAATCCCCAGCAGGAGAGTTTGTGACCGCCCATTTCCGGCGAAGAACATCACCATACACAACAGGCAGGCAAGTAGCAACAACATGCCCGTTAGTGGTTAGGCAAATTTTTTGTTTTTTGTAAAGTCCCGGATATCCCCTTTAATGACATGCCAAAAAGACAAAACGTAGCATGAAAAACACAAGTTAAAGAAAAAAAAAACATGCACTCAAAAACACGAGTAACCCAATTTACTTCAGTGCAAAAATGGTGCAGAAAATCTGCGACATTAAAAACTCACCAAAAGCTAATTTTGGGAACATACACTTAGTCAGCTGGACCACTTCAGGAGATAGTGTTACCATTTTTAGTCATTCCGAAAAATGTTTCAGAAATTCCAAAAAGCTCCTTAACAAGGCCTTGGCAACACTGAAATTGCAGAGCTGCACATCATTGGATTTTCTACTGTGTTGAAATGCAACTTGAGACAGTCGCAAATGTTTCCAAATTAGTTGGATTCTCATTTGCCATAGACTTCAGCGGAAGTGGCAAACGACAAGTTGCATGCCACTTAGCTTCTTTCAACTTGGCAGTTTAATTTTACAGCAAAATCAGAGCTCTGACATAGCAATTCGCGAACAAGTTGCACAGAAGTTTATCGCGTAACTAATGAGGATTACTGTGACACGAAAAATATCACTATTTAGCCCTATCCTTATGGACCAGAATAGTAATTGTCTGATCTTCAGCTAAGACTGGATTCATATGTCCGTAAAATAAGGTCTATGTTTGAACCTCAATACCCGGCCCGAAACTCACAGCCATAGAGTAATCCCATAGTTACAGACAAAGATAGCCAAACGCTCCAGACAGAGGGTATCTGCAATGTCATTGACATGAATAGAGAGCATGGTCACATTTTCTACCTGCTGCACCATTCATCACCTCGTGGTTGCATACTTGCAGGCAAAGGAGTCACAAGTCCCCCATTTCGGTGATTTGTGGGGGTCCCCGTGGTGAAACCCACACTGACAGTTATTACCTATCCAGTTTGAAAACCAGGCTGGCAACTATAAAAATAGACGTGACTATTTCACTGTGCCCCCAGTAGACTTTTCACTGCCCCGCTCCAGTTGATATGAAGAGATCTGTCAACGTACACACATGGAAGAAGCGATCAACTGAAGAGGACAGACACAAGCTGGCAGGGTAAAATGAACAAGTCTGGTATCTCTCTAAAACTAATGACTCTTCAAACTAGGTTAAAAGTGGTTGTCCACTTTAAATACAACAAGTCACTGTGCCTGCAGACTTGCGATTCCTCAGAATGTACTGCATACTATGAGGATTCCCGTTGTCAATGCCGGGAAAGGTGATTGCGTTACCGCAAGTATGCGATATGCATACACCTGACCAGAATCCAACTAGACTGTTTCCGGCCTCACGCAACAGACGTGAACTGTGCATGCCAAAACCCGTCTAGTCAGATTCTGGCTGGCAGTACGCATATCGCATACTTGCGGTCGTATAACCGCTGTTAATGGCGCCGACACCAGAAATCCTCACAATATGCAGAGAGCGCTATGTGAGCATTCACAAGTCTGCAGTCACAGTGACTGCAGAATTGCAGTTTTAGACCCAGACAACCCCTTTAAGGCTGGGTTCACACGCAGCGGGTTTTTGCCGCGAAAACGCAAAAAAAAACTAGCATCCCATGCAATCCTATGGGATTCCGCAATGCTGTGCTAATGCTGCGGATTTTCCCGCGGCGGAATCGCATCGCGGTAAAATACGCAGCATGCTCATTAATTTTGCGGAATTGCGGCGATTCCGCCCACATAGGAATGCATTGTTCTGCTTACTTTCCGCATGTGGCTGTGCCCACCATGCGAAAAGTAAGCATAACATTTGCGGATGGTACCCACGGTCCAGAGGAGAGGAGACTGTCCTCCGGGCTGTGGGTACTATATCCCTGTAAAAAAATAGAATTAAAATAAAAAATATTGTTATTCTCACCTTCCGGCGTCCCACGCAGCCTTCCCACCTCTCTCCACGCTCCCGGCATCTTCCGGTCCCAGTAATCCTTTGCGAGAATAACCGCGGTCATTCGCGCAAAGGATTACTGGGACCGGAAGATGCCGGGAGCGTGGAGAGAGGCGGGAAGGCTGCGCGGGACGCCGGAAGGTGAGAATAAAGATATTTTTTTATTTTTTTTTTTATTATTATTTACATCCTATCTTTTACTACTGATGCTACATAGGCAGCATCAGTAGTGAAAAGTTGGTCACACTCGTCAAACACTGTTTGACGAGTGTGACCAACCTGTCAATCAGTTCTCCAAGCGACGCTCCAGATCACTTGGAAAACGCTAGCATTCTGCAAGCTAATTACGCTTGCAAATCGCTATTTCCACGGGAAAATCGCGGGAATTTAATTTCCCGTGGAAATTCCGCAACGTGTGAACTTAGCCAAGTTTTTTCTGAAATGCCACAGTGTTAAAAAATACAAAGATGTAAATCAGGTAGCCAGGCTGATTCATGCTGCCCATGGTTTGGGCACCATGAATTTAGTGACAGGTTCCCCTTAAAGCATTGTTGCTCTAAGGTAATCATGGAGAATTGCATAAGTCAGTAAAATTATTTAAAATTACTGGCAAAAGTGTATGCAGAATATTTCCAAACTTTCCTATGGAAACATCTCCCTTGCATGCGATAAACACAATCTCAAAGGAACGCATTTAAAGGCACAGCAGCAGTGCTTGTTTTGTTTTATTCCAGTACTGGAGTAATACCACAAACCAGTCACCATTTTCAACTCTACCAGGCACCGCTCTGGTCCTGCGCTGCCATCTTGTGACTGACCAGAAGTCAGAGGTAACAGTCACAAGCTCTCAATGTAAATCTATAAAAGACTCATTCTGGCTCTCAGACTTACATTGAATTGTGACTTCCGGATCACCCAGCAAACAGTGGAGCCATCCAACAGGTCACAACCTGCAGCGCAGATAACAGGAGAAGATGGTGGCTGCTAAGTATAATACTAGGGTAGGTATATCAAACTCGTAAACACTGAAGGCCAAAATTAAAAGCTTAGATAAAAGTTGAATAATACAGAAATGATGAAGCAAACAAAAGTGTCCCCAAACACTAAGATACCCACAGAGTAAATTCCTGCACAGTAGTCTCCACACGCACAGTACGACTCTACTATAACCCACCTCAAACAGCCCCACTAAGAATGGTGACCCTATCACATTAGGATTCTTCAACTGTAATCCCCACACAGCCCTCCATACAGTATAATGGCCACAAAAAGTCCTCCATATAGTATAATGAGCCCCACATAATACTCCATACAGTATAACAGGGCCCTGTATTACCTTCCATACAGTATAAAGGGTCCCACATAGTGCCCCTTACAATATAATAAGCCTCACAAATACCTCTGCCTGTTCCTCGCTGCTCTGGTCACTTCAGATCCTCTGCACATCTCTGTTCAGAGGGCACGTTATAATTAATCACGCCAGCTTCACCAATACGTCAGACAGAGAGGGAATGATGGAAAAGGGAGTGGCAGCTAATGCTCCTTCTTCCGTCATTACTTTCAGCCGTATCGACCGATACAGTTGTAAGTGTGGTGCCGGGAAGGAAATCCACCTGGTGTCGCGGGACAAATACACTCGACGACCAACCCAGCGTCACGAGCCAAATTTATTCACCATGGGGGCCAGAGTATGATATATGTGTACTAGGGTCATGGGACTTAGGTTAGTGATACCACTCCAGAAATGAAATTAACCCCTGCCATGTGACGTACTATCCCGTCCATGTGCCCTGGGACTTAATTCCCAGGGACGGGATAGTACGGCACAGTGAGCGCCGCTAATTGCGGCCGGGTGTCAGCTGATTATCACAGCTGACACCAGGCACTATGTGTCAGGGGCGGTCACGGACCGCCCCCGACACGTTTACCCCTTGCACACCGCGACCAAAAACGATCGCGGTGTACCGGGGGTTAAAGAGAAGCATCGGCAGGGAGGGGGCTCCCTCCGTGCTTCCCTGAGCCCCACACAGCAGCGAAATGTGCAACGCTGCTGCGGGTGACTTCTTCCCTGCAGGTCCACGGATCCAAGATGGCGACAGGGACCTTCGGGGGCCTGCAGGGAGCTGGCTTCCTCAGTGCCTGCAAAGCGCAGGCATGAGGAAGTCTGCTTCAATGCCTGTGACCGATCGCTGACCTGCCACAGCGATCTGTCACATGACAGTGATGTCCCCCCTGGGACAATGTAATAAAGTTAAAAAAAAAAAAAAAAATACACATTTGGTATTGCCGCGTCCGTAACGACCTGCCCTATAAAACTGTCCCATTAGTTAACCCCTTTAGCGAACCCCTTAAAAAATAAAATTAAAAAACGAAGCAAAAAATAATGATTTATTATCATACCGCCGAACAAAAAGTGCAATAACGCGCGATAAAAAAGACGCATATAAATATCCATGGTACCACTGAAAATGTCATCTTGTCCCGCAAAAAACGAGCCGCCATACAGCGTGATCAGCAAAAAAATAAAAAAGTTATAGCTCGCAGAATTAAGCGATGCAAAAATAATTTTTTATATAAAATAGTTTTCATTGCATAAAAGCGCCAAAACATAAATAAAACGACATAAATGAGGTATCACTGTAACCGTACTGACCCGAAGAATAAAACCTCCTTATCAATTTTACCGCACGCGTAACGGTGTAAACGCACCCCCCAAAAGAAATTCATGAAACGCTGGTTTTTGTTCATTCTGCGTCCCAAAAATCGGAATAAAAAGCGATCAAAAGATGTCACGTGCTCGAAAATTATACCAATAAAAACGTCAACTCGTCCCGCAAAAAATAAGACCTCAAATGACTCGGTGGGTCAAAATATGGAAAAATGATAACTCTCAATATGTGGTGATGCAAAAACTATTTTTACAATAAAAAGTGTCTTTTAGTGTGTGACAGCTGCCAAACATAAAAACCGCCATAAATAGTAAATCAAACCCCCGTTATCACCCCCTTAGTTAGGGAAAAATAATAAAATTAAAAAAATGTATTTCCATTTTCCCATTAGGGTTAGGGCTAGAGTTAGGGCTGAGATTAGGGTTAGGGGTGTGTTGGGGTTAGAATTGGGGGGTTTCCACTGTTTGGGCACATCAGGTGCTCTCCAAATGCAACATGGCGTCTGATCTCAATTCCAGCCAATTCTGCGTTGAAAAAGTCAAATGGTGCTCCTTCCCTTCCAAGCTCTGCCATGCGCCCAAACAATGTTTTACCCCCACATATGGGGTATCACCCTACTCAGGACAAATTGCAAAACAACTTTTGGGGTCCAATTTCTCCTGTTACCCTTAGGAAAATAAAAAATTGGGGGCAAAAATATGATTTTTGTGGAAAAAAAAATATGATTTTTTATTTTCACGCCTGGGCGTTATAAACTTCTGTGAAGCACTTGGGGGTTCAAAGTGCTCACCACACATCTAGATAAGTTCCTTAGGGGGTCTAGTTTCCAAAATGGTGTCATTTGTGGGGGGTTTCCACTGTTTTGGTACATCAGGGGCTTTCCAAACGTAACATGGTGTCCGATCTCAATTACAGCCAAAAAAGTCAAATGGCGCTGCTTCCCTTCTGAGCTCTGCCATGCGCCCAAATAGTCGTCTACCCCCACATATGGGGTATCAGCATACTCAGGACAAATTGCACAATAACTTTTACGGTCCTGTTACCCTTGGAAAAATAAGAATTGAGGAAGAAAAGATCATTTTTGTGGAAAAAATATGATTTTCTTTAATAGTACGGCTGTACGTTATAAACTTCTGTGAAGCCCTTGTGTGGTGAGAACTTTGAACCCCCATCTAGATAAGTTCCTTGGGGGATCTAGTTTCCAAAATGGTGTCATTTGTGGGGGGTTTCCACTGTTTTGGCACATCAGGGGCTTTCCAAACGCGACATGGTGTCCGATTTCAATTCCAGCCAAAAAAGTCAAACAGCGCTCCTTCCCTTTTGAGCTCTGCCAAGCGCCGAAACAGTGGTTCCCCCCACATATCAGGTATCAGCATACTCAGGACAAATTGCACAATAACTTTTGCAGTCCAATTTCTCCTTTTACCCTTGGTAAAATGAAAAAAAAAAAATTGAACCTGAAGTATTTGTGAAGCCATTATAGCAACCAGTGCGCAAAAATAAATCTCATATGGCCAAGTATAAGAGCGATATCTTACCAGATACAAGGATGGAGGCTAAGTGGACCCGGGACCAGGTATGGGGAACGCCCGACGCGCGTTTCTCGTGACTAGAAGCACGCATTCGCAAGGGAAGTATCATACTTACTAGATTATGGCCCGATGCTATCGCATCGGGAGGATGCGATAGCATCACACCTCTTGCCATGTTAACCCTCAACACACACACTCCTCTCACCTTTCACCATCTCCACTCACTCTTTCACTCCACATACGACCCCTTCTCTCACTCCGTCTCTCATACTAACGCCGTCATCGCCGCTGCTCCACGATCCCCGACATCTTCTTCCGCCGGCGCCATCCTGGATCCAGACGTTGTCCACGCCGGCGACATGTTCTTGCGGCGACGCCATCTTGAGTATCGTGAAATCCCGCGATAGTCAAGATGGCGTCGCCGGAAGAACATGTCGCCGGCGTGGACGAGTTTTCGCCGACGCCATTTTGGATCCCGACGTCCTCCACGCCAGCGACATGTTCTTGCGGTGACACCATCTTGACTATCGCGCGATTTCGCCGATCCAAAATGGCGTCGCCGCAGGAACATGTCGCCGGCGTGGAGGACGTCTGGATCCAGGATGGCGCCGGCGGAAGATGATGTCGGGGATCGTGGATCAGCGGCGATGACGGCGTGAGTATGAGAGACGGAGTGAGAGAAAGGGTCGTATGTGGAGTGAAAGAGTGAGTGGACGTGAGTGGAGATGGTGAAAGGTGAGTGGAGTGTGTGTGTTGAGGAGGAGTGGTGTATTGAGGGTTAACATGGAAAGAGGTGTGCGGTGATGTCACCGGTTACAACTGGACGGAAGTTGTTACAACCAGAAGCTGCTTAGGGCATTTATTATTATAGATACTTGGGCATATGAGATTTATTTTTGCGCACTGGTTGCTATAATGGCTTCACAAATTGGTGTAGGAGTTCTCTAACCGGAGGATGGGGAATTAGCAGACATTGGTTATTTACCTGGCTGTGGCTATATTTGCTCTCAAATCATATATATTGGCTTGCTACTTGATATTATGTGGCTGGGTGTCTCTCCCGGGTATTTCGGTCTTTTATCCTGTGGTGTTTTACGCTGCCTGTGTTTGTACAAGGTGATACATATGTAAATTAATAAAGATGTATTTTTACTATATTCACCCAGTTACTCTTATTTCCTCCTTAGAGGAACATGTACGAACGTGAGGCAGTCTGAAATGGAAAATAAACATTTCGGTACACTCGTTCCCCCACCACGGCCCTGTGCCATACTACACGGAGACAAGGACTTCAGAGCCGGACCATGTGAATGGGCTTATGGCCGCCCCCATGTGTAAGCCATGCACACAGCCAGGCAATATGGAAGCCTCCATAAGAAACCTCCAGACCAGGGAACGACGTAGGAAAGTTTGTGGCACCAACAGTAGGCCACTGGGCTGGGTGGTGAGGGCCTACCATGCCGCCAGCAGCTGAGCTCTACCACACACGAAGCCATGTGACTAGAAGTTCAGCTTGCCCTCCTCACACAGCAGCAGTCCGTCGCTGAGGTACTTTTCTAGAAAGTACGAGCAGCAGCCATGACGGTATGTGAGGCGAGGGTGCCCAGGACAACAGCTCGCAGCCCGGCTCCAGTCACGGGCACGTTAGGCATCTACCTCCGGCGGCCGCACACCGCACCGGGCACAGCTCGCTCAGTCGCTCGCCACTGCACGTAGTGAGGGGAGCTGGCCTCCTCCGTGCTGCGGGGAAGCGACAACATTTAGGAAAGGAAACAGGGGAGCCATGTTTATTCCCTCCGTCCTCTCTCTCAGTAAAGTTTCTACACCCGATCGATTGCATCTCTGACCGGGACTAGATTCAGGCTCGGCCACCGTTCAGAGCACGAGTACAAGGCTAGGGCAGGAGGCGGGCTGCTTACCTGCTCGTCAGCGCCGGGTTTGCTGAGCGCTGTGTGGGTGTATATGTTCTGAGTGTGGAGGTAAAAGCTTCAGGCCCTGTTCCTGTTCCTCCTCCCCTCCGTCATGTCATCGTGATCAAACATGTCTGAATGTTTTCCCTGTGACTTCCTGATTGTGCTCCGCCGTGTACGCAGGCCTTCCCCCAGTGCAGCGCCGCGCACACCACAATGCGCGCACATTTTAAAACGCAGCAGCAGACTTTAGGGCACAAGAGCTGGGCTAGGCGCCATGTCGACCCCTGCCTGCTCACACCACAGGCACCACACAGCATAATGCTCTTCACCTACCACAAGCTACAGAGTCGCCTCACAACTTCATGAGTATGGCAGTCGTTTAGTCGCCTGTTTACACAGACCGCACTTTAAGTTGACTATACACGTTAGGCCATGTGCACACATTGAGTATTTAGAGACTTTTTTACCTCAGTATCTGTAAGCCAAAGCCAGGAGTGGAAAAGTATGGTAGAAACATGTCACCACTTCTGTATTTATCACCCACTCCTGCTTTTGGCTTATAAATACTGAGGTAAAATACTGACCAAATACCAGATATGTGCATGTGGCTTTAGATGGTGGTTGGCCAAACGATGCCAGGCCCGAGCTTTGCCCAGCAGCCATCTCTGCCGTCTCTCGTCGTTTAGTCACCTGCTTACACAGACCGCCTTTTAGGCTGACTATACATGTTAGATGGTGGTTGGCCAAACAATGCCAGGCCCGAGCTTTGCCCAGCAGCCATCTCTGCCGTCTCTCGTCATTTAGTCGCCTGCTTACACAGACTGCCCTTTTAGGCTGACTATACATGTTAGATGGTGGTTGGCCAAACAATGCCAGGCCCGAGCTTTGCCCAGCAGCCATCTCTGCCGTCTCTCGTCGTTTAGTCGCCTGCTTACACAGACTGCCCTTTTAGGCTGACTATACACGTTAGATGGTGGTTGGCCAAACGATGCCGGGCCCGAGCTTTGCCCAGCAGCCATCTCTGCCGTCTCTCGTCGTTTAGTCGCCTGCTTACACAGACTGCCCTTTTAGGCTGACTATACACGTTAGATGGTGGTTGGACAAACGATGCCAGGCCCGAGCTTTGCCCAGCAGCCATCTCTGCCGTCTCTTGTCGTTTAGTCGCCTGCTTACACAGACTGCCCTTTTAGGCTGACTATACACGTTAGATGGTGGTTGGCCAAACGATGCCGGGCCCGAGCTTTGCCCAGCAGCCATCTCTGCCGTCTCTCGTCGTTTAGTCGCCTGCTTACACAGACTGCCCTTTTAGGCTGACTATACACGTTAGATGGTGGTTGGCCAAACGATGCCAGGCCCGAGCTTTGCCCAGCAGCCATCTCTGCCGTCTCTCGTCGTTTAGTCGCCAGCTTACACAGACTGCCCTTTTAGGCTGACTATACATGTTAGATGGTGGTTGGCCAAACAATGCCAGGCCCGAGCTTTGCCCAGCAGCCATCTCTGCCGTCTCTCGTCGTTTAGTCGCCTGCTTACACAGACTGCCCTTTTAGGCTGACTATACACGTTAGATGGTGGTTGGCCAAACAATGCTGGGCCCGAGCTTTGCCCAGCAGCCATCTCTGCCGTCTCTCGTCGTTTAGTCGCCTGCTTACACAGAACCGCCGTTTTAGGCTGACTATACACGTTAGATGGTGGTTGGCCAAACAATGCTGGGCCCGAGCTTTGCCCAGCAGCCATCTCTGCCGTCTCTCGTCGTTTAGTCGCCTGCTTACACAGAGTGCCCTTTTAGGCTGACTATACACGTTAGATGGTGGTTGGCCAAACGATGCCGGGCCTGAGTTTTGCCCAGCAGCCATCTCGGCCGTCTCTCCCATACGTTGCGGCGCACAAGCTCAGCCAAGCAATTCTATAATAATTTTATTTATATAGGGCAAACAAATTCCACGTCACTTTACAAGTAAGCGGGGACATGTACAGATAATAAAGACGTTATAGAGCAGGGGTCTCAAACACGGCCCACGGGCATTGTAGACCCCTGCTGGTCTCTGATTGGCTTTCATTGGTATTACTGTGCAGACTGCTGGTCTCTGCGCAGCAATACATCCAAGAACGCTCAAAGGAAATAAAGCGCTGTCGTCAGCATACCCCTACATCGGGCCACGATAGTCAAGGGGTCTACAGTGCCTGCGGGCTACATGTGTAGGAAAGAGGACTCTGAGGGATTGGAGGACAGTTGAGAAGAATCTTTTTTTTTTCTTTTTCGTGTATGTGAATAACAGCACAATAGGGGACCTTACTCAATATGGGGACGTTACTACAAGAAAGGGACCAAGATGGGGGCAATATTACAATATGGGGACCTGAATGGGGAGACTACTACAAGAAGGGAACCAGGATGGGGTGTTACTACAAGATGGGGACCAGGATGGGGTGTTACTACAAGATGGGGACTAGAATGGGGTGTTACTACAAGATGAAGACGAGGATAGTCACATTACTAAAAAAAAGGGAACCAAGATGGGGCATTAGTACAAAAAGGGGACCGGTATAGGGCATTAACACAAGATGGGAACATTTCTACAAGATGAGGACCAGGATAGGGACAGTACTTCAAGATGAGCACCAAGATGAAGCATTACTACAGTATGGGGACCTGGATGGGGAGATTACTTCAAGAAGGGGACCAGGAAAGGAGGTTACTACAAGAAGGAGACCTAGATGGCGCATTACTACAAGGTGACATTACTACAAAATTGGGACTACGATGGGAGATTACTATGAGATAGTGACTAGGATGGGAATATTACTAGATTATAGGGATTAGGATGAGACATTACTACAAAATGAGGACCAGGATGGTGCACATTACTACAAAATATTTACCAGAATTACTATGTGGTGCTAATTGTAAGACAATGTTATTGTATGTGGCCAAGGGGGGGGGACAAAATTGTAAAAAAAAAAATCAAAATAAAACATACAAAATTATTTTGCCACTAAAAACGCTGTTTTATAGTTAATCTAAAGTAATCTAAAGTTAATCTAAAGTATACAAAAAAAAGTGCACATTTGCTATTTCCACATCTATAATGACCCAAGCTATAAAACTTTACCATAACCCATTGTCATGGTTTGAACAGAGTTCTTGCCCTGCACTCACCGGGTTAAGTGTACGTGGCCTCTTCCTGGATCTGGGAGGGGTATTTATACTCACTCTTTACCAGGGTTCTCTGTCAGCTATACTGTTGTTCTGGCTGTGTCTGACCCCTGGTGTGCGTGTATTCTGCGTTGCTTGTTGCTTCCCATGTATATCTCTCGTTTTGGTACTATTGTCTTCTCTGGTTCTGACCTCCTGGCTTGGCTATCGTTACTCTGTTACAGTTTGTCCGTATTGTACCATCTATTGCCCGTTCTGGTTTTCTGATCTATTGCTACGTCCTGACTATCCATTCTGTCTAACCCTTTGGTACTGTTGTGCGATCTCATGCTTTGACCTTGGCTTGATCTGGTTTCTGTCTCTGTCTATGCCCCTTGGTAACATTGTCCTGTAGTTGCCTTTCTAGGAGTTTCCCTGCAGCTCCTAGATCTGTGGAGCTTAGACCACGCCCTCAGCAGTCACATGCTTCAGGTCCTGTGAGCCTGGAGCATGCATCGTCACCACTGCTTCCCCGCTCCACAGGTATCTTTGTGCACAGTTTTTGTACTCAGGACACGCGCACTGGCTCAGTGAGCAAGTGCAGTGCAGTGTTCCTGACACCCATATAACGAATACCTGGATTTCCGGGAATTCAATACGATTACTGTCCATGATCTGTATCACTCACTCCCTCTTGTTCCTGACCTCTTTAATCAAATTGTAGAAGCAGAATGGTTCTCTAAGGTGGACCTCAATGGGGCGTATAATCTCATCCGCATTTCAAGCAACTTCACTGAATCCTGCATGTGTCCAACCTCTATCATTCATCTTTGCAGCATACAGTATATAATGGTATTTAACTATTTCCAGCAACTTCACTGAATCCTGCATGTGTCCAACCTCTATCATTCATCTTTGCAGCATATATAATGGTATATAACTATTTCAAGCAACTTCACTGAATCCTGCATGTGTCCAACCTCTATCATTCATCTTTGCAGCTTATACAATTGTGGCCAAAAGTATTGACACCCCTGCAATTCTGTCAGATAATACTCAGTTTCTTCCTGAAAATGATTGCAAACACAAATTCATTGGTATTATTATCTTCATTTAATTTGTCTTAAATGAAAAAACACAAAAGAGAATGAAGCAAAAAGCAAAACATTGATCATTTCACACAAAACTCCAAAAATGGGCCAGACAAAAGTATTGGCACCCTCAGCCTAATACTTGGTTGCACAACCTTTAGCCAAAATAACTGCGACCAACCGCTTCCGGTAACCATCAATGAGTTTCTTACAATGCTCTGCTGGAATTTTAGACCATTCTTCTTTGGAAAACTGCTCCAGGTCCCTGATATTTGAAGGGTGCCATCTCCAAACTGCCATTATTAGAGCTCTCCACAGGTGTTCTATGGGATTCAGGTCTGGACTCATTGCTGGCCACCTTAGAAGTCTCCAGTGCTTTCTCTCAAACCATTTTCTAGTGCTTTTTGAAGTGTGTTTTGGGTCATTGTCCTGCTGGAAGACCCATGACCTCTGAGGGAGACCCAGGTTTCTCACACTGTGCCCTACATTATGCTGCAAAATTTGTTGGTAGTCTTCAGACTTCATAATACCATGCACACGGTCAAGCAGTCCAGTGCCAGAGGCAGCAAAGCAACCCCAAAACATCAGGGAACCTCCGCCATGTTTGACTGTAGGGACCGTGTTCTTTTATTTGAATGCCTCTTTTTTTCTCCTGTAAACTCTATGTTGATGCCTTTTCCCAAAAAGCTCTACTTTTGTCTCATCTGACCAAAGAACATTCTTCCAAAACGTTTTAGGCTTTTTCACGTAAGTTTTGGCAAACTCCAGCCTGGCTTTTTTATGTCTCGGGGTAAGAAGTGGGGTCTTCCTGGGTCTCCTACCATACAGTCCCTTTTCATTCAGACGCCGACGGATAGTACGGGTTGACACTGTTGTACCCTCGGACTGCAGGGCAGCTTGAACTTGTTTGGATGTTAGTCGAGGTTCTTTATCCAACATCTGCACAATCTTGCGTTGAAATCTCTTGTCAATTTTTCTTTTCCGTCCACATGTAGGGAGGTTAGCCACAGTGCCATGGGCTTTAAACTTCTTGATGACACTGCGCACGGTAGACACAGGAACATTCAGGTCTTTGGAGATGGACTTCTAGCTTTGAGATTGCTCATGCTTCCTCACAATTTGGTTTCTCAAGTCCTCAGACAGTTCTTTGGTCTTCTTTCTTTTCTCGATGCTCAATGTGGTACACACAAGGACACAGGACAGAGGTTGAGTCAACTTTAATCCATGTCAACTGGCTGCAAGTGTGATTTAGTTATTGCCAACAGCTGTTAGGTGCCACAGGTAAGTTACAGGTGCTGTTAATTACACAAATTAGAGAAGCATCACATGATTTTTCGAACAGTGCCAATACTTTTGTCCACCCTCTTTTTTATGTTTGGTGTTGAATTATATCCAATTTGGCTTTAGGACAATTCTTTTTGTGTTTTTTTCATTTAAGACAAATTAAATGAAGATAATAATACCAAAGAATTTGTGTTTGCAATCATTTTCAGGAAGAAACTGAGTATTATCTGACAGAATTGCAGGAGTGTCAATACTTTTGTCCACAACTGTATAATGGTATATAGTTATTTCAACTCACCCTGCTTGTCCCCTTATGCTATTGAGGTCAAGTAACTTTTCTAAGTGGTTTATGATCCATGTAGGCCTGGACACTTGTTTATCTGCTAAATACATTTATTGTGTCCTGCTGTCCTAACTTAGTTTGATTGATTACTAACGAGTCAGGAGAGGAAAAAAAAAAAAAGGAAGATTTTAGAACTGGCCTTCAATAAATTCAGAGATAGCCTGCGGAAGGCATTTATGCAGGGGGGCATTTATGTACATGTAATCGAAGTACATGTATCAAAGTAGGCTGGCAGTTATAACACAAAAACATTTCTAGAATTCGACCTTTTCTTACTTTTGACTCCGCAAAAACTCTTACTGTTTCTCTTATTCATTCTCGTCTCGACTATTGTAACTCTCTTCTAATCGGTCTCCCTCTTACAAAACTCTCCCCCCTCCAATCTATCTTGAATGCTGCTGCCAGGATCATATTCCTCGCCAATTGTTACACCGATGCCTCTACCTTGTGCCTGTCATTACACTGGCTACCCATCCACTCCAGAATCCAGTACAAACTTATTACCCTCACCCACAAAGCTCTTCATGGATCAGCACCACCCTACATCTCCTCCCTTGTTTCAGTATACCATCCTACCCGTGCCCTCCGTTCTGCTGATGAATTGAGGTTAGCATCCTCAATAATCAGAACCTCCCACTCCCGTCTCCAAGACTATACACGTGCTGCGCCAATTCTTTGGAATGCACTTCCCAGGTCAATACGATTAGTCCCCAATCACCACAATTTTAAGCGTGCCCTGAAAACTCATTTATTCAGACTGGCCTACCGCCTCAACACATTAACCTAATCTATCCCTATGTGGCACAGCCAAAAGTTTTGACCATAACCAGGTTCCCCGCTTCATGTTCCCACATGCTTTATGCATCCATTAGCCCTCTGCATCTGTACTGTTACACACTTAACATTATGGCTGGTCCATACAATCAGGGCAACTGTTACCACCCACTTTTCGTGTCTCCCTTTTTTCCTCATAGATTGTAAGCTTGCGAGCAGGGCCCTCATTCCTCTTGGTATCTGTTATGATCTATGTGATTATTGTTATGCTGTAATGTCTATTGTCTGTACAAGTCCCCTCTGAAATGTAAAGTGCTGTGGAATATGTCGGCGGTATAGAAATAAAATGTATTAGTATTATTAAAAAGGGGGATGAGTAGAAAACTGTGTTCAATACACCTGAGAGACATAATGAGAATCTGGTGATGACTTTTGGGTTGATGAATGCGCCCGCCGACTTTTAACACTTTATAAATGGCATCTTTAGTCACCTGGTAGGCAGATTCGTTGTTATCTATCTGGATGACATACCAATTTATTCATCTGACCTTGATTCACACCAGACACATGTCAGGTAGGTCTTACATATACTCCGAGACAATAAATTACAGTATATGTCAAACCCGAAAAGTGTATGTTGTCGGTTGAGGAGATCCCTTTTCTAGGATATGTCTTGTCGGTTTTCGCATGGATCCGGCAAACGTCCAGGCGGTATTGGATTGGGATCGTCCAGAGGATTTGAAGGCGTTACAAAGATTTTTAGGTTTCGACAACCACTATGATAAGTTCATAAAAAAAAATTTTGTTAGTAGTCAAACCTCTTACAGATATGACCAGGAAGGGGACAGACTTCTCCAAGTGGTCCAGTCCTGCCAGTTACTTCTCCTATGTTGAAAAGGTGTTTTTCTTCAGCGCCGATTCTTATTCAGCCTGACGTTTCTCAGCCTTTTATTGTGGAGGTCGATGCGTCTGAGGTGGGAGCGGGGGCTCTATTGTCGCAAGGTGTGTCTCCCGGTAAATGTAAACCATGTGCTCTAAAAAACTGTATACGGCTGAGAATAATTATGACATTGGTATCAAGGAACTCTTAGCAATCAAATGGGCTCTTGAGGTGTGGCATCATTTTTTGGAGGGAGCGGTTCATCCAGTGATGTTAATCAGGGATCATAAGAATCTGGTATACTTAGAATTGGCAAAATGTCTAACACATCAACAGGCAAGAACTGGCATTGTACTTTACCAGGTTTAACTTTTTTGTCACTTATAGGCCAGGAAACAGAAACATTAAGGCAGATGCCTTATCCCGCTGCTGTCCTGGGAGACGATATACGTTTGAACCGATACCTATTCTTCAAAAAGGGGTGGTTATGGCGTCTATATGCTCCGATCTGGAAAGAGGTTGTTGACGCTTAGGGGGACACCCCTGCTGCCTGTCCACTTGGTAAACTGTTTGTTCCTGTTAACCTCCATCTTAGAATCCTCAGCGAACATCACAATTCAGTGTTGGCTGGACATCCTGGTAATAAAGCCACCAATGATCTGCTTACTCTGCGTTTTTGGTGGCCAGGTGCTCATTAGGATGTCCAGGAGTACGTAGCCACCTGCAGTGTCTGCACACGTGAGGCACGTGATAAGACCTCTCATACTCGTCCGTTGGGGGTTCTCCAACCATTGGAGATTACCAGCAGACCTTGGACTCACTTGTCTGTCAATTTTATCACGAATCTACCCGTGTCGGCGGGGAATACTGTAATTCTTGTAGTGGTAGATAGATTCAGTAAAATGTCTCATTTTATCGCTTTACTAGCTTGACCGAACACCAAATTCTTGGCACAAGTTTTTGTCAGGCAAATTATTAGATTACATGGAATCTCAACCAATTTAGTTTCTGATGGAGGGGTGCCGTTTGTCTCCAAGCTTTGGACAGCATTTTGAACCCATCTGGGGATCCATTAGTCATTTTCTTCCTCTTTTCACCCGCAGTCTGATGGGCAGACTGAACAGGTTAAACAGAATCTAGAGACATATCTCAGGTGTTTTGTTTCTGAAAATCAGGAGGACTGGGTTACATATTTACTATGCTAATTCGCTATAAATAATCGTTATCAGGAATCGGCCGGTAAGTCCCTGTTTATTGGGGCATATGGGTTCCATCCTCAGTTTAGTTAGTAGCACCCACATCTCTGCCTGCAGTCCCTGTCTCCCTGCAGAGATACCAGTATACTCACCCCCGAGGCTCCCATCCTGCTCCTACAGGGTCTGCTGCTGCCCGGGGTGCGTGCACTCCTAGCGGGTCTCCAGGCACTGTGCTTAGAGCACGCACATACTTCCTCTTTCTTAAAGGAGCCACACGCGTTCCTCTAAACTGTCCCCAGCCAATAGCTGGAGGTCTCTTACTATTTAAAGTGCCTCTTCCAACATGGAGGTGCCTGTGCAATGTTGTGAGTTTGTTCCTAACACACTTGTCAGTTCTCAGGTCCCAGTCCTAGTATTTTGCCAGCTGCACCTGCCAGTGCTCACCTCAATAGCAGCCAAGCCAGCTGCACCCGCCAGTGCTCACGTCAACGACAACCGAGCCAGCTGCACCCACCAGTGCTCACCTCAACGGCAGCCGAGCCAGCTGCACCCACCAGTACTCACCTCAACGGCAGCCGAGCCAGCTGCACCCGCCAGTGCTCACCTCAACGGCAGCCGAGCCAGCTGCACCCGCCAGTGCTCCCCAACGGCAGCCGAGCCAGCTGGATCCACCAGTGCTCATCTCTCCGTCAGACTGTTCTGTCGTCACCTGTGGTTTCTGTCATCTCTGCCTGCATCTGTTGGACATTTCCCCGGCCCATCCCAGCTACCCGTTCCTAGGGGTCAGCTGCCATCTACCCAAAGTCAGTCCTGCAGTAGCACTTGAATCACCTCCCTTGTCTCTCCACAGACCTCGGTGTCGTTAAAAGTGTGTTACTTCTACATCAGATGTAATGGGATATACACCTTCCAAAACGTTCAACTTTTGTCTTGTCAGTCCACAGAGTATTCTCCCAAAAGTCTTGGGGATTTCTGTAAAAACTGAGACAAGTCTTTATGTTCTTATTACTCAGCAGTGGTTTTCATCTTGGAACTCTGCCATGCAGACCATTTTTGCCCAGTCTCTTTCTTATGGTGGCATCATGAACACTGACCTTAACTGAGGCAAGGGAGGCCTGCAGTTCTTTGGATGTTGTTGTGGAGTCTTTTGTGACCTCCTGGTTGAGTCGTTGCTGTGCTCTTGTGGAATTGGTTGATATTTTGGACAGGCCCAATCTAAATCTCCCCTGAAAATCAGTTGTCTGATGCCCCTACACTTAATTAGAGGGTTTGCCAAATTCATTGATATCGGCGGATGCAGCCAAAATTAGTGTAATGTGTAGCAGGGCTTAAAAGCATAAAGTCAGTTTAATTTTTATTTCTTAAATTAATAGTACACATGAAAATAAGCAACTTTGTAATAAATCTTATTATGGAAATCTGCTTCTTTCTCTGCTAAAATTGATCAGTAATTATTAAAATTCTCAATTCTGAGGTAAAATTCAGTGAAGACATACTTTCCCATTACTGAAATAGGATATGGCAGATTCTACTGATGATATTTTATGTAGATAGGAGGGGCAAGAGAAGGGAGGAGCTCTGCATCTAGCGCCTCCCTACATTCCATCTAGATAGAATTTTATCCATTGCAACTGTTATTTCCTATCTCAGTAATGGGAAAGTCTGTCTGTACTGAATACAGACTTTGGGCTCAGACATACCCATATTTGAGAAAAAAAAACGTTCTTATATCAGGACCGAAAAAGCGGTCGAGGTCATGCGAGTACAATGCGAGTGGCATGAGATTTTTTAAATGGAACATGCATATGCAATGCGTTTTTTTTTCTCTGGAACTATTATTCTACAATCATTTACAGGACCATTTACAGTGTTCTGTGCCACAGAGTGGTGAGGTATCTGTAAAAAACGGATGGCATACGCATGGTCTGAGTGCTGTGTGATTTTTTTTCGCACCCATTGACTTGCATTGGCGAGTCTCGTCCGAGATACGCAGCAAATCACAGCATCCTGCAATTTTTTCTCTGACCGATTGCAGCTGAGAAAAAAAAATTGCAGATGAGATTTTTTTGTCGGATTGCGCTCATCCATTTTTCTCACAAATAAGTATGAGCCCTTTACCTCAGAATTGAGAATTTTGATAGTAAATTATCAATTTTGGCAGTGAAAGAAGCAGATTTCTCTGTTAAGATATATTAAAAGTTGCTAATCTTCATATGTACCATTGATTTATGAAACACAAATTAGAACAATGTTTATGCTTTAACCCCTTCCCGACATGCGCCATATATATATATATACAGCGCTGGGGGAGCTGTGTTGCCGCAAACCGTATATACGGCGTGATGATCGTGCGGGCTGATGCGGAGTACTGCCGCGATCAAATGCGAGTGTCAGCTCTATATGAGAGCTGACACCCTGCAGCAATAGCCACGATTGGTGCTAGCACTAATCGCGGGCGTTTAACCCCTCTGATGCCACTGTCCATATTGACAGTGACATCACAGAGGGAGGGAGCTCCCTCTGTCCTCCCATCGACACAGAGCGATTGCATTCATGTTGTGCCGATGGTCTCCATGGTGACTGGGCGAAAAATGGCCGCGGGGTCACATCCTCCCTGCATCTGAGACACTGATCTAATACTCTGCAATGCTGAAGCTTTGCAGAGTGCGATCTGTCAGTGTACAGTTGATGGCCCATCCTGAAACAATGTAAAAGTTAAAAAGAATTGTAAAAATATTTTTTTAAAAATCACAAAACAAAAAAGAAAAAATATTATTTCAATAAATACATTTATTTATGAAAGAATAAAAAAATACAGATATTTGATATCCCCGTGTCCAGAACGACCTGCTCTAGAAACTGTCCCACTAGTTCAGTTTCAGTAAACACTGTAAAAAATAAAAAACGAGGCAAAAAACTATGCTTTATCATCATACTGACAAACAAAAAGTGGAATAAAACACGATCAAAAAGACGAATGTAAATAAAAATGGTATCTCTGAAAACGTCTTGTCCCACCAAAAAAAGTCGTCATACAGCTCTAACAGCAAAAAAAAAAAAAAGTTATAGCTCAGAATAAAGTTTTTATTGCGTAAAAGCGCCAAAAAATAAAAAAATATATAAATATGGTATCGCTGAAAATGACTGAAAATGGTACTGTTCTGTCCAGCCATATAATTGTATAATTGCTGTCTAGAAAGGCATTTTTGTGTGTATTAGGCTGAGTTCACACGTGGCGTTTTTTTAGCGTTTCCGCGGCGGTTTTAACCGCGCGATTTTGCCGCAAAAACGCAAAAAATAAGCATCCCATGCATTCCTATGGGATTCCACAATGCTGTGCTAATGCTGCGGTTTTTACAGCGGCGGAATCGCTTTGCGGTAAAAACTGCAGCATGCTCATTAATTTTGCGGAATCGCGGCGATCCCGCACCCATAGGAATGCATTGTTCCGCTTACTTCCCACGTGTGGCTGTGCCCACCATGCGAAGAGTAAGCAGAACATTTGCGGATGGTACCCACAGTCCGGAGGAGAGGAGACTGTCCTCCGGGCTTTGGGTACCATATCCCTTTAAAAAACAGAATTTAAAATAAAAAAATTTCCCGCTTCTCTCCACGCTCTTGTTCCCAGTAATCCTTTGCGAAAATGCCCGCGATGGCGTCCGTTCTCGCGGGATCGCGAAGTCTCGCGGTCATTCGCGCGACGTCATCGCGAATGACCACGAGACATCGCGATCCCGCGAGAACGGACGTCATCGCGGGCATTTTCGCAAAGGATTACTGGGAACGGCTGCGCGGGACGTCGGAAGGTAAGAATAACACCATTTTTATTTTTTTTTACATTTTATCTTTTACTACTGATGCTGCATAGGCCGCCTCAGTAGTAAAAAGTTGGTCACACTTGTCAAACACTATGTTTGACGAGTGTGACCAACCTGTCAATCAGTTCTCCAAGCGATGCTATAGATCGCTTGGAAAACGCTAGCATTTTGCAAGCTAAATACGCTTGCAAAATGCTAGTTTTTCCGCGAGAAAATCGCGGGAATTTAAAATGCGATTTTCCCGCGGAATGGAATTCCGGAATTCTCACGGTAATTTCCGCGAGAGTTCCGGTACGTGTGAACTTAGCCTAAATCCTTCATATATTTCATACTGTAAGGTAACAGCACCACCTGCTGGCCGTTTAATACATAGATTCTAGTTTAATTTGCAGTGTATTGTGGGATTGTTCCTGTTACATCATAGTCTTGTTTATGACACTGTGAGGGGAACAGCAGTCATTATCCCTCCATATGTCTTAGGAGAAACTACATCATTTGTGTTCTTCATGCTTCTTAAACAGCCTGCTCTAAGCATAGTTGTTTCACCCTTTCCTGTCACATCTGCAATCAATAAAAGAAGGTTACAATTTTACAGCCTCTTTTTCTTAAAGAAGACAGGGGGTTTAGTTACATGTCTCATTGCACACCCTGCTAACGTGTATGAGGACAGTATAGGTACCAATAAAAACGTTGATTTGTCCCGGTAAAAACAAGACCTCACATGAATCTGTCAGCCAAAATACGGAAAAATTATAGCTACCTAAATATGGGAATGGTAATAAAAAGCGTTTTTTAGTATGTGACAGCAGCCAAACATAAAAAAAGATATAAATCTGGTATCGCTGGAATCACACCAACCTGAACAATAACGTCATCTAATCAGTTATACCAGCAATGGCGTAAAAAATAAACACCGTATATACTCGAATATAAGTCGAGATTTTCAGCCCAAAAGCCCGTCTTATATTCGAGTCATATACAAAGGGGGTCGGAGGGGGCGGAGGTGTCAGGTCATACTTACCCGTCCTGACACTGTCTTGAGCCCCCAGCTTCTCCCCGTGCTCTCTCTTCCTGCCTCCAGCGGTCACGTGGTGCCGCTCATTAAAACTCAAGAATATGCGCATATTCATGAGTTTTAATGAGCAGTACCACGTGACCGCTGAAGGCAGGAAGAGAGAGCGCGGAGAAGCTGGGGGCTCAAGACACAGCGTCAGGACAGGTAAGTATAGCGATACTCACTTGTCCTGCGTCCATGGCTGCTTGCTGCTGTCTGTCATCGGTCAGTGACTTCAGACAGCAGAGGGCGCGGTGACGTGGTTAGTGCGCGCCACTCCCCCTGCAGTCTGAACGTCACTGACTGATGACGTGGCAGATAGTGGTGAGCAGCCATGGACGCAGGACAGGTGAGTATCTGACACCCAGCGACGGAGAGGTGAGTGTCATTTTTTTATTTTTACATGCAGCAGCAGCATGGGGGCAGCATATGGGGAACAATCTATGGAGCTTCTTCTGGGGTCAGCATATGGGGGAACAATCTATGGAGCTTCTTATGGGGGCAGCATATGGGGGAACAATCTATGGAGCTTCTTATGGGGGCAGAATATGGGGGAACAATCTATGGAGCTTCTTATGGGGGCAGCATATGGGGGAACAATCTATGGAGCTTCTTATGGGGGCAGCATATGGGGGAATAATCTATGGAGCTTCTTCTGGGGACACCATATGGGGAAATAATCTTTGGAGCATTTCCCACCCTAGGCTTATACTCGAGTCAATAAGTTCTCCCAGTATTTTGTGGCAAAATTAGGGGGGTCGGCTTATACTCGAGTATATACGGTAGATCCAATTCCAAATGTTATGTAAAATGTTCCCAACAATAGCCGCAACTCAATCCACAAAAAAGTAAGTCCCCACTCAGGTCTGTCAATGGAAATATGGGCGGCTTCCACGTTACTGGTAGCACAAAGGCTCTCTAAAAGTGGTATAGCTCCTCATAATCAAAAAGAAATTCATCAAATTCTGCACTCCCAGATCCATATGCCCCCCTCCATTCTTAGCCCCAAAGTGTGTCTAAGCCACATTTAGCGTCCATGTTTGGCATTTTTGTTGCGATGACAGCCTGCCTAATATACAGATTTGTGTCTCCAGAAGCATGAGCTGGGCACGACAACGTACTGGCGACTACAACGTACTGGTTACTACAATGGCAGTTTGCAATTTTCACTCAGCAACATCCACTACTTCTTGTTTCTGGAAAACAACATGGAGTCAAAATCGTCACTACACCTATAGATAAACTCCCAAAGTGGTATAATTTCCAAAATAGAGTCACTTCAGGGGGATTCTACTTTTCTAGCCCTTAGGGATTCTGTATATGAAGTCCGCAAACCATTCTAGCAAACTCTTCGATCCAGGAGGCAAATAACGCTCCTTGCCTCCTGAGTCTCTATCCATGTGGCTACACACCCCCTTTGGGTGTTTTATTTTTCACTCACTTCCCTATTACCTTTCTGGTTTTACTAAGGATGGTGCGACATACCCGGTTATTACCTCCTGCACTGAAAGAATTTTTCATATATATGACCATAAACTATGCTTTGTATATACCTTTGTTATATTTTATTTGTATTTTTCTTTTTTGTCACGTTATGTTTTACTTTAATTTGTTGTATTATTTACTTACCCTTGTATTAACTGAAGAAGGTTTTTTCTTGTACTACAATAAATTTCCTTTCAACACATTTAAGTTGAGTGCTAGGTTTTATACTCACTGTCCATATGTTTTGAGAACCTAACCTTAGCACCACCTGCTAGTTGTGCTCACGGTGTTTTTCTATACGTGTCTTCCCATACGTGTACGCACACTATACGGTCATGACCACCGCTACTTTCTCTTACAACGCAGAGGAAACCGCCAGTATCCTCGCACAATCCAAAATTCCCAGTGATTTTCTGCACATTCCCCCACGTGAAAATTGTGGTAGGGATTTGGAATGAGAATTGAGATTTCTCACCAATACTGAATTACATGGTGCCACTCTGTCTGAGTATTTAAGGGTCCAACGGATTCCTAGAGGTCTCCGGGTTCATCTGCGCCCCACATTTTTCTGGGAGTCACCTGACTTTTGTGCTAAGTTTGAACAGATACTTAATAAGTGTTCTCTTGACCTTATAACTCTGACAGTGGAATATCTCCAAAAGGTGATAACAACCAGTTCTGAACAGGTCAAGGTCATTGAAACTCAGCTGTCAGCAACCTGCACGCCCGATGAATTCAGCTCCCTGAAAGCAGAAATTCACAAACATATTATCCGCCATAAACGGAACACCAGGAAACGAAATAAGTTTGCCAGGGACGCGGAAGACTATAAATCTAACCGAGTCTACAGATGGCAAGGCAACTCGAGACAAAGCAACAAAAAGCCAAGTCACAAAGCATCCTCAGAGTATTTCACCTCCGGTTCTGATCAGGAACAGGGACTAACCCCTTCTACCTCAGGTCCTTTTTTAGGTCAACGCAGGCGATACAATTACAGAAGAAGACAAGACGGGGACAGAGACATAAGAAGGGATCAGGACCAAGGACGAATCACCCAATCCAAGGTACGAACAATCTGGTAATTAACATCTCCTTGAGAACCCTGAGTATCACTGAATACGCCGTACTACAAAAGGGTCTCTCGTTCTGCCCCTCCTACATATATAGTATCTTTGACTTGGAAATGGACCTTCAACGGTTTTTCCGTTTAATAAGACTTAAGGTCCATTTCTCCACAACACCCTTACCTAACAATGACGGTCCTTCATTGGTTACTAACCCCAATCTTACACAATAAAAGTTACTTTCGGCCTCCACATGCCTCACATGCAGTTGAAACCTTTATTAGTTTTGTACATAGCTCATTCCAAACTTTGCAGAAGGACATAGCCAGAGGCACTTTGTTTTATCCATCTAATCTTACGCTAGAGGAACGGCATGCTTTTAAGTCTCTACAGGAGGACAGTTCTATCATTATAAAACCGGCCGATAAGGGTGGGGCATTGGTTGTCATGGACAAGTCATTATATATGAAATAAATCATGCAACAATTGAGTGACAACTCAATATATCGCTTTTTACGGAAGGATCCCACTTATGAAATCAGTCATCAAATCGACACCATTCCCCAAAAATACTCCAACCTGGGGGTCCTTGATCAGAAAACTTGCGACTTTCTTAGCAATAAAAATCCCATCACTCTGGTTTTTTATACCCTCCCGAAAGTACACAAGAACCTTGAGAAACCCCCTGGTAGACCCATTGTGGCGTCTACCGATTTGATTTTGTCACCTATTGCGGTTTTTCTGGAAAAAATACTCCATTGATTCAGCAATCAAAATCCTATATCCTTAACACAGGTGCTTTTCTCAATATCATACAACAATTTGAGACCATCCCACATGATGCACTATTAGTGACATTGGATGTAAAAGACCTTTAATACCTCAATTCCCCACTCTGACGGTATCAATTCTACATATCGGTTACTAGCCTCCACAGACATGGATAGGGACCAAATATAACTATGTGTTGACCTTCTTAGGTTGGTACTTCAAATTTCTTTCTCTTCCAAGACGATTTCTATCTTCAGATACGTGGGAACGCAAAGGGCTCCAATTTAGCGCCCCTGTTATGAATGGGTCACCGAGGAGGAAAACAAGACCAAGCCAAGTTACAGAAAACCAGAGAGGTTGGTAACTACGCGGATTGCAGACCCCTGATCCTAACCACACAACTAACAGCAGCCGTGGAGTGTACCTACGATGACTCTAGACGCCTCGTCACAGCCGGAGGACTAAATAAGCCTAAAGCAAGGAAAGGGGAAATCTAAAATTGCCCCAGAGCAGACCCCAAAGGAATAGACAGCCCCCACACATGTATTGACGGTGAGACAAGATGAAAACACAGACACAGGTAGGAAAATAGGCTGAGCAAATGATGGGGCCCACACTAGCTAGAAAGGACAGGAAAGGAAAGATACTGTCTGCAATCACGCCAAAAAACCCTGCAAAAATGTCCAACACTTCTGATAGCAAAAAATACCCTGAAGTCACTAGACTTCTCCCACTATATCAGCACTCTGGCATATTCTGAGAACAGAGCGAAAAGAGGCCAATCTAATAAGGGACAAAAAGCAAACTGGCACATACAGTGACATAAGAGTGGAAATTCAGCACAGCACCAGCCGGGGCTGGCTGACCACACGGAAAACTGAATAGACCAAACCAAATCAAATGTGAACATTAGCAAAGATAACTTAGCTTGAGAAGGTAGGAACTGAGCTGGAAACTAAGACCTCAGGAGGCAGGAAAAAATCACCAGCATGGGAATAGGGAGTCGGCTGTCTTAAATCCAGTCTGAGACTCCAGATGTCCTCTCCTCTTCCTCATTATCAGGTGATAGGTCTCTGTTAATTAGATCAGCTTCACTACCTCCTGCCACCACCAGAGGGAGCCCGGAAAGAGACCTCACAACTCCTCTGTCAGCACAACCAGCTCCCTCACCAGAAACCAGAGGCAGACCAGAAAATGAGTTCACAACACTCCCCCATATGCAAATGCTTATATGGCCGACTTTGAGGAAAGCATCATTTACAAGAACGATATATTTCGTAACAACGTCATTGTATGGAAATCTATATAGATTAAGTTTTTTGCATATGGGGTGGCTCTTTGGAGTCCTTGCTTCTGTTTTTTGACACCCCGAATTCATCCTGGCCGGGCATTCAATTTACCATGGGGCACGATCTCTGGCGTATGAATTTCTTGGATACTATGGTCATTAAGGATTCCAAGGGTACTTTACCTACAGATCTATATATCAAAAAAACGGATCGCAGTAGTCTTCTTCATTTCCAGAGTCTTCACCCTCCCTCTACTAAATGGTCCACTAAATGGTCGGGTTACTCAGAAGAAATGTACAACACATTTTAGAGTCAATTTTCTCCTGTTACCCTTGTAAAAATAAAAAAAAATTGGGCTAAAAGAACTTTAATTTTTTTATTTTTACGGCTCAATGTTATAAACTTCTGTGAAGAAGCTGGGGGTTCAAGGTGCTCACCACACATCTAGATAAGTTCCCTGAGGGGGGGGGTTCCACTCTTTAGGCACATCAGGGGCTCTCCAAACGTGATATGGTGTCCACTAATGATTCCAGCAAATTTTGCATTCAAAAAGTCAAATGGCACTCCTCTTCCGAGCCCTGCTGTGGGATTATGATTGTGAATATGATGTTTATGTTGGAATATTGAGAAATCACTGGTCAACTTGTAACCATTATAAATTCCTAACAAAAATATATATACATTACCGTTCAAAAGTTTGGGGTCACCCAGACAATTTTGTGTTTTCCATGAAAACTCATACTTTTATTAATCAAATGAGTTGCCAAATGAATTTAAAATCTAGTCCAGACATTGACAAGGTTTCAAAAAAAGATTTTTATTTGAAATAAAAAATTTTCTCCTTCAAACTTTGCTTTTGTCAAAGAATGCTCCCTTTGCAGCAATTACAGCATTGCAGACCTTTGGCATTCTAGCAGTTAATTTGCTGAGGTAATCTCCAGAAATTTCACCCCATGCTTCCAGGAGCCCCTCCCACAAGTTGGTTTGGCTTGATGGGCACATTTTGCATACCACACGGTCAAGTTGCTCCCACAACAGCTCAATGGGGTTGAGATCTGTTGACTGCGCTGGCCACTCCAGATAGAATACCAGATGCCTACTTCTTCCCTAAATAGTTCTTGCATAATTTGGAGATGTGCTTTGGGTCATTGTTCTGTTGTAGGATGAAATTGGCTCCAATCAAGCGCTATCCACACGGTATGACATGGTGTTGCAAAATGGAGCGATAGCCTTCCTTCCTTTCTTATTCAAAATCCCTTTTACCTTGTACAAATCTCCCACTTTACCAGTACCATAGCAACCCCAGACCATCACATTACCTCCACAATGCTTGACAGATGGTGTCAGGCACTCTTCCTGCATCTTTTCAGTTTTCACCCATCTTCCTCTGTCCAATGTCTGTGTTCTTTTGCCCATATTAATCTTTTACTTTTGTTAGCCAGTCTCAGATATGGCTTTTTCTTGGCCACTCTGACCTGAAGGTCAGCATCCCGGAGTCGCCTCTTCACTGTAGACGTTGACACTAGCGTTTTGTGTGTACTATTTAATGAAGCTGCCAGTTGAGGACCTGTAAGGTGTCAATTTCTCAAACTACAGACTCATACTTGTACTTGTCTTGTTGCTCAGCTGTACAGCGGAGCCTCCCACTTCTCTTTCTATTCTGGTTAGAGCCTGTTTGTGCTCTCTTCAGAAGGGAGTAGTACACACCGTTGTAGGAAATCTTCAGTTTCTTGGCAGTTTCTCGCATGGAATAGCCTTTATTTCTAAGAACAAGAATAGACTGTTGAGTTTCACATGAAAGTTCTTTTTTTTCTGGCCATTTTTGAGAGTTTAAGGGAACCAACAAATGTAATGCTCCAGATTCTTCTCTAAGCCAAACTGTTTTCAGCTGTGCTAACATACTTGCACAAGGGTTTTTAAGGGTAGTCTAACCATCCGTTAGCCTTCTTACACAGTTAGCAAACACAAGGTACCATAAGAACACTGGAGTGATGGTTGTTAGAAATGGGCCTCTATTCACCTATGAAGATATTGCATTACAAACCAGACCTTTGCCGCTAGAATAGTCATTTACCACATTAACAATGTATAGAGAGTATTTCTGAATCATTTAATGTTAGCTTCATTGGAAAAAACTGTGCTTTTCTTTCGAATATAAGGAAATTTCTAAGTGAACCTAATCTTTTGAACGGTAGTGTATATATTTTTCAAAAATTGTGCTTATATAATGTAGATATGTGGAAAATGTTATTAACTATTTTTTGTGACATAACTCTCTCATTTAAGGGCATAAAAACTGAAAGTTTGAATATGGTTACATTTTCATCAAATTTTCAATATTTTCACAAACAAATGGAAGGCATATGCAAGAAATTTAACCACTATTATGAAGTACAATATGTCACGTGAAAACAGTCTCAGAATCACTGGGATCCATTGAAGAGTTCCAGAGTTATTACCACATAAAGTGATACTTGTCAGAATTGTAAAATTTGACCTGGTCAGAAAGGTGAAAAGTCTTTGAGGTGAAGGGGTTAAAGGAGTTGCTGCCAAAAACAATGTCAGCCTATGCGCACTAAATATTCTATTACAGATCATTCAGTGCACATCTTAAAGGGGTTTTCCTCTACTCAGACTTCTCATTTGCTATAATCCCTTTTCTAAAATAACAGCCAGTACTCACCTCTAATGCCATAGCCATGCCCACCGTATTGACCTACAGCCAGCTCTGTACTGATGTATTGCTGAGCTGGCTGTCAGTCTGTGTCGAGAGGAATAAAGTTCATTTCCTCTCAACAGCCAAGATGCTTTAGGCCCCCTTCACACTGACGTCAGTTTCTCCAGTATGTTTGGTGACAGTTTCCATACATACTGGAGACACACAGGTAGTCCCATTCAAATCACTAGTACATTGGAAAGTGGGTAATAGTTTTGTGTTTGATGTCATCAGTTTTATGTCAGCAGACAGCTCTGAGCTGTTATTAATATGCTGCTAACCTGTAAGGCTATTGGCCCCTTCCCAAAATAATCACAGTTGTTTGCTTTCCCTCAGCTAGTTAGTAAAATAAAGGGGGATCCCACTCTTTTTTATTTACTTATTTAACGCATGCTATACACAGGTGCTGAATATAACTGTCATCAGCGTCGCCTGTTCGCGCTGATCGCAGGGAGACCAGGTGACGATGATGAAACTTGGTTTTAGCACCCAGCGCCAGGGAAAAGCACAAACTGTACTGAGTTTCCCGGACGCCAGTACTTTTTATACAGATGTTTTCCAGACACGTGTGTGTGACTTGTTCCCTGCATTATCTTACTTGAACTCCATTATCCTGGACAAAATATACCTGGTAAGGGAACAATCTCTGTTCTGTGGTATTGTGTTATACAGAACTGATGATAAATTAGATGGTGATTGTTACTAGGTCATGTGTTCACATGTACCAGCTCCATCTTGGTGTGTGCTTTCACTACTGTAAATGTCATAGTTACAGTATGTGATGTTCTAAGCGCCATACTTATACCTGTTGTTTGTATTCTTGTAGTTTTACCACATACAGTTTGATTCTATACAACCATCTGATGATCAATAAACAAGTTAGACTGTATAGAATGGTCTGCTTATTTTGGAAGACAGAAGAGGTTTGTGCTGCATGTCAGATTGCACATCTTGTGAACATGGAAAAAGACAGAACAATATATGTGAATTTGCTTAAAGGAGTTACGATGTACAATACAAAATAATATTGTGGTACCATTAGATGGACACAGTTCATACCTCTACAAGAATGTCTTCAGATCTCTAATAGAACACTTCCACATTAGCTGCATGTATAAAAAAAAATTAATCTGATTTCCTAGGCCTATCTCTAGGAAGCATCACCTCATGTCCTTGTGTAATTCCTATTTAAATGTTGCCATCTCTTCTCAGTAATTCACTTGTAATCTAGCCTGATGAAGGGGCCTTTTGTGCCCTGAAAGCTGGCAAATCTAACTTCTCTGGTTAGCCAATAAAGGTATCACTCCTTGAATACTTTTCTTAAATAAGTTAAAAAAAAAGTACCCATCACCTGTCTGGGACTGCTCTTTTTATTTAATAAAAGAATGCAGCCCCAGACTGTTACATCATACCTCCCAACTTTTAAAGATCAGAAAGAGGGACAGATCATCTGTTGCACGCTGCAGCAAATTTTGGTCACGTCCTTTGCCACAACCCAATCCACACCCATTTACCATTTCTGCCCGTATGACAACTCCTGTTGTCAGAGGGGCAGTGGTAGTAAAGGAAATTCAGCAGACACTCAAGAGTGCAGGGTGTACACCCAAATCCAGGACTGTCTGCTGTATCCAGGACGGTTGGGACTAGAGATGAGCGGATGGATTCATGGGTCTCTGGTGAAGCATGCAAGTCAGTGCTACCTGGCAGCTTGATAGGAGTCTACTAATCTATGTTCCCACGATCAGTAAACGCTGCAGAAAATCCCATGCCCACTATGTGTTCAGAGACGCCCGTGGCATCCCTGTGTAAGCGGACATGCGGCATGTCTTTCCAGACTGAAGCATGTCTATTATGTTGTGCAGACGTTCAGTCTCTGCAGCATAAATTACCAATAGGATTTAATTAGCTGCGGTAAAACCGCATTATCTTTATAGTCAGATGCGTATTAAGTGCGGGAACGCAGCTTACTATGCATGTTAACTAATTTAAATAAAGGTGTACCTTGTGCCACAGCAGGAAGTTTGCGTCCACTGCAGTTCTCGTGATGAGCTGAGCTGACCGCGAGAACTGCCGTGCACGTAACCGCCGGGGACAGGGTTATCTCCAGTCACTTGCCAAGTTCTCACGATCAGCTGATCGCGAGAACGGCAGTGCACGTGACCACCAAGGACCAAGTTATCTCCCGTGGTCATCTACAAGCTCCACTGTGTCTGGGTGTCAGGCAGGATGGTGGCATAATGCCACTGTTCAGCCAAAGGCATCCAGAGGTAGCAGTGGTGAACTAGTCGTGGGACAGTATGTATATCTTCACGGCAGACAGGTATGGTATACTGTTGCTTTTTTATTTTATTTCTTTTCCAGGAGATTGAGGGCTTCATGGAATAAGTGATGCTGTTAGGCGTCGGGTAAGGAATACCGAGCCTTGCAAACGGCAGTCTCCCATTCCTCTCCGGCCACACAGGAGGCTGCTCAGCAGACTTGTCGATCCAGGCTCTCTGCTCAGACCAGCTCTGTAGGTTTAGTTGCTGTTGCCACCTCTGGTCCAACTATAGCAACGCAGGCTGGTCAGCAGCGAGCTACTCCAGGGACTAAGTCCTCCTTTCGGTCCACTGAGCATGCCCGTGGGACAATCTCTCATTGGAAATTGGAGGTCACAGGCTCAGGTCCTTCTCCAGCTCGGATTGGACCATCAGGAAGGTCAGGAAGGTCCCGGAAGGACGCTGCTATAAAAGGGTCGCATGGCCACTCGGCCATGCGCTAGTATAGACTCAAATAGTTTGGAGTGTATGATGATGGATGATGTATCTGGTGACTGACTCATTATGAAACCCCTTCCCTTTTGATACGTATGTTGTTAGGGTTTGGAGTCCGAGTCAGCGCCTGTCAGTGGCTAGTCTATAGGCCACAGTGCATACCATCCGTCTGCACACTAGCATCCGATGGTGTCGCCCACTGCAGGGCACTATCGAACCACGGCAAGTGACAGCCATGGCGGTGCAACGCCTTGCGTAACCTGTGTGCTTATCTGGCCCAACCCAGGGCGATTAGTGGCGTCCACCTAAGCGGCACTGTGCACACTTGCACGTGTAATTTGTGTAACCCTTGCTGGCATCACAGTCGCGGTGCCGAGCGCTAGCGGTCTAGAGGGACTTCAGTCCTGTGGTCTAAGGGCTGAGTTCTGTGACTATACGCTAGCGCTCACACTGCCGAGCTCTGTGAGCAATAACAGGCTACGGCATTATTTGGCGGCTGTGCGGCTCTGTGAGATAAGAGTCCGCCTCTGTACACATTGGGTGAGGTTAACCCCGTGTGTTCCGTTATTATACCGCCATATCGCATCCGCTATTACCAGGCAGCAGTTAACACCTCTGCACGGTGGACCCCGGGCTGCGAACGCACCTAAATACCATCTTTATTATTTGGTGCGTTCTGCCAGCCCGTAACGGATGCAGTAAGTATGGTTTAATTAAGATTTAGGCTGTGTGCCCACATAAGCGTTTTTTAAGCGTTTTTTCCATGAAAAAACACTTAAAAAACGCATACATTAAGCATACCATTCTGCAATTTCCATTCTGCATTTCCCCCCCCAAAAAAAACATTAAGGTAAAAAATGCAGCATGTTCATTAATTTTGCGGAAAAAAAACGCATTTCCAACTATATTCTATGAGAATGTGGATGCTCTGGAAAAAAACGCATCAAAAAACGCACAAAAAACGCGCGTAAAAAAATGCATTTTTCCTGGGAAGGAGTCCGGTTTTTAGTCAGGAATTTTCTGCATATGTGGGCACATAGCCTAACTGTGATGATTAAGATTAACTGCGGCAATCTGTGGTGGTCAGAAAAAATGTAGAGTAGGACTGCCCCATATGAGAATGCCTTGGCATGACGGGGTGGCTCAAAGAATTGATCAATTGTTTGCTAAATTTCTCATTTTTGAAGTACAGTTAGAGATCAATATGTGCATATGCACTTTACGTATTGCGTTCTGACCATAGGCAGCGCTGGCTTCTTCCCTTTTTTTAATTGTAAAATTTGGAGCTAACGATTTGGATTTCTGGATCACGGAGTGAACTACTTATACGATGGACTACTTGCTTGAGATGGGGTGCACCTTACGAAGACTGGAAAGCATGTATTTGGAAGTCGCCTTGCTACACTTGTAAGGAGAGCTTTAAACTAGAACAACATGGGAAGGGAAGCAAAAGACCAGAAAAAGCCATACACCTGACAAATGCTATTGAGAACTCTGCTATTAGAAGTGGAAAGGAAGAACAAAGACAAAAGAATCTAATTAATAAAAATATTGGAGAAAGAGAAACCAATCACAAACTAAAATGTTTCTATACTAATGCACAAAGCATGGGCAACAAACAAGGAGAATTGGAACTACTAACACAGGAAAAGAAATATGATGTCGTTGGAATCACTGAAACTTGGTGGGACAATACACATGATTGGAATACAAGACTAGAAGGATACAACTTATTTGCAAGAAACAGACTTGATAAACGAGGAGGGGGTGTCGCATTGTATGTTAGAAACGCGTATATCTGCACAGAGATTGAAGCTTCAGAGACTGGGAGTTCTGTGGAAACTGTTTGGGTAAGAATACAAGGACAGAACAATGGAAAGGACACCATTGAAGGCATTTACTACAGGCCGCCTGTGCAAGCTGAAGATATGGATGAACTCTTTATGCATCAAATGGCCAAGTTCTCCAAAAAATATGACATAGTTGTCGTGGGAGATTTCAACTATCCAGACATTTGTTGGGAATCTCTCTCAGGCAAAACTAACAGGTCAAGGAAATTCTTATCCTCTCTTGCTGACAACTTTATCTTCCAAAAGGTAAGGGAGAAAACAAGGGGAACTGCTACCTTGGATCTAATCCTTATAAACAGGGAGGAAATGGTTGAGGAGGTAAAAGTGGCTGGGACCCTAGGAGGTAGCGACCATGCTATTTTAGAATTTTGGATAACTAGAGGCGGAAGACCTGTGAAGACTCAGACGTCAAGGTTAGATTTCAGAAAGGCAGATTTTAAGGGATTCAGAAAGAGAATTGGAGGGATCCAATGGCTGGATATCCTTAAAGACAAAAATGTCCAGGAAGGATGGGAAATCTTGAAAAATGAAATTCTCAAAGCACAGTTGTTAACAATTCCGAAAAGAGGGAAGAATAGGAAGCATTTAAGGAAACCAGGATGGATGAACACAGAACTTAAGCACATGCTAAAAAGGAAGAAAAAAATGTTTATAAAATGGAAAGAGGGAGGCATATCTAAAGAAGAATATAATGCTGTCTGCAGAACCTGCAGGGCACAAATCAGATTATCTAAAGCTGAAAATGAATTGAGGCTTGCAAGAGATGTCAAAAGCAATAATAAAGGATTTTGGGGATATGTCAAAAGTAAAAGAAAAGTCAAAGATGCTATAGGATTTTTACAGGATGAAAATGATGAAATGGTAAGACAGGATGTTGAGAAGGCTGAACTTTTAAATTCCTATTTTGCATCTGTTTTCTCTCAGAAAGGAAATGTAACATCAACTGTTATTCACTGTCCTATTAAGGGAATAGAAGAATCCAGGATATCTATAAACAGAAAGATAGTGAGGAAACACTTAGCTAACCTAAATGAATACAAGTCTCCAGGTCCAGATGAATTACACCCCAGAGTACTGAAGGAGATAGCAGAAGAAATTTTTGAACCCCTCTCCATAATCTTTGAAAATTCTTGGAGAACAGGAGAAGTGCCAGAAGACTGGAGAAGAGCAAATGTTGTTCCTATCTTCAAAAAGGGGAAGAAGGTGGACCCAGGCAACTATAGGCCGGTGAGTCTGACTTCTATACCAGGAAAGATCTTTGAACAAATTATTAAACAACATGTATGTCAATACCTGGATAAGAATGAAGTGATTAAACAGAGTCAGCATGGGTTTGTAACTAATAAGTCATGTCAGACTAACTTAATTTCCTTCTATGACGGTATCACTGATTGGGTGGATCAAGGAAATGCTGTAGATATAGTATATCTTGACTTCAGCAAAGCATTTGACAAAGTCTCTCATACAATCCTTATTGAAAAAATGACTAAGTATGGAATGGACAAGGCAACTGTTAGGTGGATTCATAACTGGCTTAGTGATCGGACCCAAAGAGTGGTCGTAAATGGCTGCACATCCAGTTGGAAGAATGTCTCAAGTGGGGTACCACAGGGCTCTGTCCTGGGCCCTGTATTGTTCAACATCTTTATCAACGATTTAGATGAAGGAATTGAGGGTAAACTGATTAAATTTGCTGATGACACAAAGCTAGGAGGGATAGCTAATACTAGAGAAGAGAGAGAGAGGATTCAAAAAGATTTAAATAAACTGGAGAAGTGGGCAGCAACTAACAGAATGGTTTTTAACAGGGAGAAATGCAAAGTACTACATCTGGGCAATAAAAATGAAAAAAGCAGATATAGAATGGGAGGAATAAGGCTAAGTGACAGCACATGTGAAAAAGACTTGGGTATACTAATAGATCACAGACTGAATATGAGTCAACAGTGTGATGCAGCAGCAAAAAAGGCAAATGCAATTCTAGGATGTATTAACAGAAGCATACAGTCTAGATCACGTGAAGTCATTATTTCCCTCTACTCCTCTTTGGTCAGACCTCATCTGGAATATTGTGTCCAGTTTTGGGCACCACATTTTAAAAAAGACATCAACAAACTGGAGCAAGTTCAGAAAAGAGCGACCAGAATGGTGACCGGTCTGCAAACCCTGTCTTATGAGGAAAGGTTGCAGGATTTGGGAATGTTTAATTTGCAAAAGAGAAGACTGAGAGGAGACTTAATAGCTGTCTACAAATATCTAAAGGGCTGTCACATTGTAGAAGGATCAACTTTATTCTCATTTGCACAAGGAAAGACTAGAAGCAATGGGATGAAACTGAATAGGAGGAGACACAGATTAGATATTAGAAAAAACTTTTTGACAGCTAGAGTGATCAATGAGTGGAACAGGCTGCCACGAGAAGTGGTGAGTTCTCCTTCAATGGAAGTCTTCAAACAGAGGCTGGACAGACATCTGACTGGGATGATTTAGCGAATCCTGCTTTGAGCAGGGGGTTGGACCAGATGGCCCAGGAGGTCCCATCCAACTCTACGATTCTATGATTCTATGATTCTATAACATTATTGTGGGAAAAATTAAAATGTTAATGTTTTCTTTCCATATTGCTTTAATTCCTGTGAAGCACCTAAAGGGTTAATAAACATTGTGAATGTGGTTTTGAGCACTTTGAGGGTACACGCTGCGAATTTTGCTGCGGATCCGCTGCGGATTTGGCCTCTGCGGATCTGTGGCGCCCCTGAGGCTCAGTCGCCACAGAGGTACTGCACCTCCTCCTGAGGTGTGGTGCCCCACCATCCAGGTAAGTGGGAGGCTCCTGAACACACTCCAACACCTGCATCCCACACAACACGGTAGTTCAGCAAAGCCACATTGCGGCTCCCTGCTTGGAGTGTAGCAGAGCACCTTTGGTGGCTCCCTGCTTGGAACACAAAACGTGCTGGGAGGTGGGTGGAGTTAGAATATATAAAAGAGCGGGAAGGTTTAGGATTTCAGGTCAGTCAGTCAGTAGGAGGGAGTGAGGAGAGAAGATCCCTAGAAGAGGGATGGAGGAAGGAGGTGCTGCAGCAGATCTCAGTGACCTGGGTCTGCTGGCACGGGAAAGGTAAGAAGAGAAAGACATTGAACAGAAACCTGATCTTCCATAAGAAGGAGAGATTAGTATGGAACGAAGGAGTAAAAGGGAACAGAGGACGTGGGTTAGGAAAGAACCCTGCCTATAAGTTCTAAGCGCAAGGCCAGTGCCCGGTCCCCGAGGTTGTATGGATACTAATGGTCCTGCAGCAGACACCGGTGGAGTAGTGGACTGTAAATGCACTACTCCCATCTAAGACTTGGGGGCACAACAGCAACTTGGATAGTGAGCCAGGACTCAGGAGTAAGGAGTCCCCGAAGCAGGCTACAGCTGTCTGCCGTACAAGTATGGTTCTTGGGAACATCTGTCAGGAGGAACTCCAGTGTAACTCAGTACTAGGAGTACTTCACACCAAAGGTGCTATGAGAGGAGACGTTCAGAAAGGCACATGTTGGCGGAGCGTTGGAAGGGAGCATTCCATCTGACCTGGAGGTTGATTGAGTCCCTGACCCGGAGGACACAGCACGGAGGCAGGCACCTGTGTGTACTACAGACTGTGAGTAAAGCTTTGGAACTACAAGCCTGGTGTCCTCCATTGATTCTTGTGCCAACACACCCAGCACCGCTAAATCTGGCTACCAGTGTCTGCACCGCTTGTGCCTCTCCTCTACCCCTACATCTACACTGCCCTGGGGCTACAGCTCCACCTGTGGGGGGCTTCACCATCTTGGCTGCAACACACCTCCAGCCCCAGAGGATCTGCGCGCAGCGTCGGCTCAACATCTCACTTGCCGAACACCACAGGTGGCGTCACAAACTATTCATTTAAGCAACTACGTTCCACCATTTCCATTCCCCCATTGATTGGGCACCCAGGGCCACGGACCGGGTCACCGCTGCTGTGACACGTCCCGCCGGCCCGGTACCGAGTACCCCACGACCCTGGGAGGGCGACCCAAACTTGGCGTCACGAACAGGATGACGAGACCCGATGCCATTGGGTTCTGTGTGCTTAAAACTTAGTTTTTGAAAATGTGCAGAAGACCCAATTTGATAGACTGTGAAATGAATGTTAAAAATGGCCGCTAGCGTGGTGAAGAAGGGTGTGACAATATGGAAGGTCTTTAGAAAAGACCGCAAACTGTCCTGGGCCTCCCCTGCCTGAAATACTATGCAGCGGCAACATGGCCCACCCCCTGAGGGGTTTGTATACTGGCTTGGTATGGAGGAGCAGGAAGAAGATGCCACCCCAAGAAGGAGGAGCGGAAGCCAGTGGCGGGAAAAGAGCCGAGACAGGAAGAACGCCAGAACTCCATCTTGGAAGGAGACGGGAGGAGGCCTGCAGAGCGCGAGGAGGTTATGCTGGACCTCCCCGGCGCCATGGCTGAAGGCTCCAACCCAGTGTCTGAGATGAACCGCCAGCAGCTGGAGGACAAAATAGCCCAGCTGACACACCGCCTGCAACTGAGGCAGGAAGCGCTATGAACCTTAAAGCTGCAGCACACCCAGGAGGGGCCTACACCTGCGGTACCCGCCACACCGGTACCCGCCGCTGCTGCACCGGAATCTTTCCAGGCAGACCTGGTGGAGCCTGCAACCGCTGCCATGCCACCGGTAGCATATAGTGTTTCCTCTCTGCCACTACCACCGGAGGAGTTGTACACGGCCCTGGGACCTGGGAGCCGAAGCGGAGGAAGAGAAGCCCCGTCCGGACCTGACGCAGGCGCACAGGTCCCTCCAGAGACCCCTGCAGACCCGGAGCTGCCATTAGGTCCACCACCGTCCCCGACACCCCGGCGAATGGCGTCCACCGCCATTATGCCAGCAGAGACCGCGCCGTCGGGAGGCACCAGGTATATACCCCGGCCCTCCTAATGGGTTGCCCTCCGACTTCACGTTGTCGGAGGCTGGCTTGCAGGAACTTGAAATGGGGCAGCTGGAAGAATCAGCTGGGGACACTAGGCTGTTGTGAGTACTGACATAGCTTTTTTGAAGCCTAGCGTCTTCAGGGCCTTTTTCACTGTCAGTCTGTTGGCTCTTATTTTCATAGGGTTTTTCATGGATTGCAGACAGCAGCCTTCCTGTCCTTTTCTATCTAGTTAGCTTGGGCCCATCTTTGCTCAGTCTATCTTTCTGTCTGTGTTAGTATTTTCATCTTGCTTCACCGTCATTATATGTTGGGGGCTGCCTATTGCTTTGGGGTCTGCTCTGGGGCAGTTTAGATTTCCCCTTTCTTTCTTTAGGCCTATTCAATTCTCCGGCTGTGATCGAGGGGTCTAGGGCATCGTAGGAACCCCCCACGGCTACTGCTAGTTGTGTTGATAGGTTCAGGGGTCTGCAATCCGATAGCTGCCAACTTCTCTGGTTTTCTGGACTTAGCTAGCATTTCTGTTTTTTCCTCCTACGGTGACTCAATCATAACAGAATCACCCGCCATACCGCAGATCCTAGGGTACTCAATAGCAATAGCAGGAAAGAATTGTGTTTAAAAAAAAAAAAAAAGTAGTGTGTGTATATTCTTTCCTCTATATCTCTGAGGCCGTAGGGGGATTTTTTTTTTCTCTCAATGGAGATAAAGCAATTGTCTGATCGTGTGGAGCAGCTCGCTGCGGAAGTGCAGGGAATTTCCGCCTACCTTGCTCGTTCGCATGCTGTTGAACCAAAGATCCCTACACCTGATGTATTTTTTGGGGATCGATCTAAATTTTTGAGTTTCAAAAATAATTGTAAATTATTTTTTGCCTTGAAGCCTAACTCGTCAGGGAGCTCCGCGCAGCAGGTTAAAATTGTCATCTCTTTGCTGCGTGGCGATCCCCAGGATTGGGCGTTTTCTTTGAAACCAGATGATCCTATTCTGACTAATGTGAACGCATTCTTTCAAGCTTTGGGGTTGTTGTATGACGAACCTAATGCTATTGATCAGGCTGAAAAGACCCTGTTGGCATTGAACCAGGGTCGAGATTCTGCAGAGTTGTACTGTCAAAAGTTCCAAAAGTGGGCGGTCCTTACTACCTGGAATGATAATGCCTTGGCTGCTCTCTTTCGGAAGAGTTTGTCAGAAGCCGTAAAAGATACTATGGTGGGATTTCCTGTTCCCTCTGGTCTGGACGATTCTATGTCATTAGCCATTCAGGTTGATCGGCGTTTACGTGAACGCAGGATTGCACGAGAGGTGTTGCCACCGGTTGAACAGACGTCTGAACCTATGCAATGTGATAGAGTTTTGTCTAAGGCACAACGTCAGGAGTTCAGAAGGCGTAATAAGCTGTGTTTTTTCTGTGGAGATGCCTCGCATATCATTTCTGTTTGTCCTAAACGAGAGAAACGCTTTGCACACATGTTTTCTGTTGGTGGTGTTCAACCTAAGTTTCTTCTGGCAATTACTCTGATCTGCTCCCTGTCCACATTTTCCGCCAAGGCTTTTGTGGATTCGGGAGCAGCGCTAAACCTAATGGACTTGGACTTTGCTAAACGTTGTGGATTTCCAATGACACCTCTGCAGACGCCTATCCCTTTGAGGGGGATTGATGCTACTCCTTTGGCTAAAAATAAACCTCAGTTTTGGACCCAGGTGGTCATGCGGGTCGCCCCAGACCATCAAGAAAATTGCAGATTTTTGGTATTGCATGGTCTGCATGATGCCGTTGTTCTGGGGTTTCCATGGTTGCAAATTCATAATCCAGTTTTGGATTGGAAATCTGTGTCTGTGGTGAGTTGGGGTTGTCGGTGTGCCTTTAGTGTGGCTCCTTTTTTTTCCACCTCTCCTCAGTCGCATGATGTTCCTGACTATTTGGCGGACTTTTATGATGTATTTAGTGAGAATGAGTCTGCGTCCTTGCCTCCTCATAGGAGTTATGACTGTGCAATTGAACTAAGCCCGGGGTGTAAATTTCCCAAGGGTCGGCTCTTCAATTTATCTGTACCCGAGCACGAGGCTATGCGGTCCTATATTAAGGAGGCGTTGGAGAAGGGTCATATTAGACCATCCTCTTCACCCTTAGGTGCCTTTTTTTTTGTGGCCAAAAAGGATGGTTCTTTAAGGCCTTGTATTGATTATCGTGCCCTCAATAAAATTACTATTAAATATCAGTATCCGTTACCCCTGATTTCGGATCTATTCTCTAGAGTTAGAGGTGCTTGCTGGTTTACCAAGCTAGACCTCAGGGGGTCGTATAATCTTATCCGCATTAAGCAGGGGGATGAATGGAAGACGGCGTTTAATACTCCGGAGGGACATTTTGAGTACCTGGTGATGCCTTTTGGGCTCACTAATGCCCCTTCTGTCTTCCAGTGCTTCATGAACGATATTTTCCGAGACTTTGTCGATAAATTTTTGATTATCTATCTGGATGATATTTTGATCTTCTCCAAGGATTGGGATTCTCATGTGGAACATATTCGGACTGTGTTCCGGATCTTGAGGGAGAATTCCCTGTATGTCAAAGGATCGAAATGCCTTTTTGGAGTACAGAGGATTTCATTTTTGGGATTTATTTTGTCTCCGTCAACTATTGAAATGGACCCGGCCAAGGTACAGGCCATTTATGATTGGGTTCAGCCCACTTCTTTGAAGGCCCTCCAGAAGTTTTTGGGTTTTAGTAATTTTTATCGGAAATTTATAGCAAAATTTTCTAGTATTGCCAAGCCATTGTCTGATCTGACTAAGAAGGGTGCTGATGTGTTGAATTGGTCTCCTGAGGCTGTTGCTTCCTTTCAGGAGCTGAAGCGAAGATTTACCTCCGCCCCGGTTTTGCGGCAACCTGATGTCTCACTCCCGTTCCAGGTAGAGGTGGATGGTTCTGAGATTGGTGCAGGAGCTGTTTTGTCCCAAAAGGATCCTGTAACATCTAAAATGAATCCCTGTGCTTTCTTTTCCCGAAATTTCTCTCCATCTGAACGTAACTATGATGTGGGGAATCGGGAACTGTTGGCCATGAAATGGGCATTTGAGGAGTGGAGACATTGGTTGGAGGGAGCTAAACATCAAGTTGTGGTCCTCACTGACCACAAGAATTTGATTTACCTAGAGTCGGCTAAACACTTGAACCCTAGACAGGCTAGGTGGGCCTTGTTTTTTACACGTTTTGATTTTGTGGTATTTTTTCTTCCTGGAACTAAGAATGTCAAGGCAGACGCCCTCTCTAGGAGTTTCTTTGCTGATTCTCCTGTGGTGACCAAGCCTGCTACCATCTTAGGCGAAGGGGTAGTTCTTTCTGCCATCTCGCCCGATTTGAGACTTGCTCTGCAAGAGTTCCAGGAGGACAAACCTGAGCGTTGTCCCAGTGGAAAGTTGTATGTTCCTGACCAGAGGAAGAAGAGAGTGATGTCTGAAGTTCATTGCTCTGCATTGGCTGGTCATCCAGGTATTTTTGGTACTAGAGATCTGGTGAGTCGGTCTTTTTGGTGGCCCACCTTGTCTCATGATGTCAGGAATTTTGTGCAGTCCTGTGGGACTTGCTCCCGGTCTAAATCTTGTTCTCGCTCTAGTGGGTTGTTGATGCCTTTGCCGGTCACCAGGAGGCCATGGACCCATATATCAATGGATTTCATCTCTGATATGCCGGTCTCTCAAAGAATGACTGTTATTTGGGTGATTTGTGATAGGTTCTCTAAGATGGTTCATCTTGTACCACTCCCTAAGTTGCCATCTTCCTCTGAGTTGGTGCCCCTGTTTTTGCAACAGGTGGTTCGCTTACATGGGATTCCTGAGAACATTGTATCTGACAGAGGAGTTCAGTTTGTGTCTAGATTTTGGAGGACTTTCTGTTCCAAGCTGGGAATTCAGTTGTCCTTCTCCTCTGCTTTTCACCCTCAGACCAATGGGCAGACAGAGAGAACAAACCAGACCTTGGAGTCGTATTTGAGATGTTTTATTTCCGCGGATCAGGATGATTGGGTTTCATTTTTGCCCTTGGCCGAATTTGCTTTAAATAATAGAGCTAGTTCTGCCACTTTGATGTCACCTTTTTTTTGTAACTTTGGGTTTCATCCTCGATTTTCTTCAGGGCAGGTGGAGCCTTCTGCCTGCCCAGGTGTTGACACTGTGGTGGAGAGAATGCACCAGATCTAGGACCAAGTGGTGGATAAGTTATCTCTCTCCCAGGAAAAGGCCCAGCAGTTTTCCAATCGACATAGGACCATTGGTCCCCAGTTTAAGATTGGTGATATGGTGTGGTTATCATCAAAAAATATTGCTATGAAGTTGGCTTCTCCTAAGTTTAAGCCTAGATTTATTGGACCTTACAAGATTTTGGAGATTATTAATCCGGTCTCTTTTCGTTTGGCTCTTCCAGTCACATTTAAAATCCATAATGTGTTCCATAAGTCCTTGTTGAAGAGGTTTGTTGAACCAGTTGTTCCTGGGGTGGCACCTCCAGACCCTGTATTGGTTGAAGGTAACATGGAATATGAGGTAGAGAAAATACTGGATTCCCGTCTGGCTAGACGGAGACTCCAGTATTTGGTTAAGTGGAAGGGTTATGGTCAGGAGGATAATTCCTGCGTCTCTGCCTCTGATATTCATGCCAAAAGATTGGTGCGTGCATTTCATCGGGCTCACCCTGATCGCCCTGGTGGCGTGGTTGAGGGTTCGGTGACCCCTCCTCAAGGGGGAGGTACTGTTGTGAGTTCATTTTCCCCTTCGTCACTGGGGTCTGGTGAACTCCCTATTCTGGTAAAGGAGGGTAATGAGCCTGGTTATCAGGCACCTGAGTCTAATGAGGATGACTGGCTGAGTGGAGTCACGGACTGGATATAAGGCTGCCGACGCCCTTCTGCCCTGCGGGTGATTTCTCTGTGGACTTCTAGGACACCAGTCTGATTCCTGCTCCTCTAAAGCTAAGTTTTCTGTTTTGCCTGTTAGCTTTTTGTTTTGCTTTTTGTTTTCCTTGCTTTTCAGTATTCTGCCATTCCATGCTGGGGTGAGCTGAATCTCCTTTTGCCTGTAGCTCTGTCTTCAGTATATTCCTGAGTACTGACATAGCTTTTTTGAAACCTAGCGTCTTCAGGGCCTTTTTCACTGTCAGTCTGTTGGCTCTTATTTTCATAGGGTTTTTAACGGATTGCAGACAGCAGCCTTCCTGTCCTTTTCTATCTAGTTAGCTTGGGCCCCTCTTTGCTCAGTCTATCTTTCTGTCTGTGTTAGTATTTTCATCTTGCTTCACCGTCATTATATGTTGGGGGCTGTCTATTGCTTTGGGGTCTGCTCTGGGGCAGTTTAGATTTCCCCTTTCTTTCTTTAGGCCTATTTAATTCTCCGGCTGTGATCGAGGGGTCTAGGGCATCGTAGGAACCCCCCACAGCTACTGCTAGTTGTGTTGATAGGTTCAGGGGTCTGCAATCCGATAGCTGCCAACTTCTCTGGTTTTCTGGACTTAGCTAGCATTTCTGTTTTTGCCTCCTACGGTGACTCAATCATAACACTAGGCTGTCAGAAATGGGGAGGTGGAAGAGGTCCCTACTGAGAAGGGTACGGCTGGAACAGGCGCGCACGATCCGGCATCTTAAGGGCCTGGAGGAGTCTAGGTCGCTTTGGGATAGCGACATCGAGATCCCTTGGATGCAAAGCCCCCGCGTAGCCGCCTACCAATGCCAACAGGCCGCAGCCTCCCTGGATGTTAGGCCCCGCACCAGAGCCACGGAACCACCCAACAATGGAGAACAGCTGATGGGCATTGATATGCATCATGGATTCCCTTTACCCCAGCTTCAGTGCCCTAGACAGCAATCGCACCAGCGACAGGATGAAGACACCCAAAGTATCTCCCTTAGAAGCAGTTCCAGTCCAGAAACCCTAGGAGAGGACAACCATTGATAGTCAAGAATTGACATGTCAATTCTTTCTGCTGATTCCGCTGCGGTTTGCCACCTATTCCATTGTCCAGGTGTCAAACCGCAGGGGAAAACCACTGGCCAATCCACAGATAAACCGCAGGTCATTTTACCTGCGGTTTTACCTGCGGATCCGCGCAGAAAAATTCACTGGTGAATCCGCAGCGTGTGCACATAGCCTACAGGGTGCAATTTTTAGGATAATGTCCCTTTTAAGTATTTTCTGTCATATAGGCCCCTCAAAGTCACTTCACATGTGATGTGGTCCCACCAAAAAACGCTTTTTTGTAAATTTAGTTGGAAAAATGAGAAATAGCTGCTAACATTTTAACCCTTATGACAAAAAAATTATGTTTAAAAAATGATGCAGATCTAAAGTAGACATATTGTGAAATTTTATTTTTAAATTATTTCATAACGCTAACTAACTGGTTCAAGGATATAAATAGTGAAAGTTTAAAAATTGCTACATTTTCAAACTTTTCGCTAAATTTCCAATATTTTCACAAATAAACCCAAAACTTTCAACCTAAATTTACCATAAGGCTGGAGTCACACACAACGAATAAAAAATCGGTCCGATTTTAACGGTACGAAATCGCACAAAGATTTCTTGTCAAGGGATCCGTCTGTCATCCGATTTTCCGGCGATGAACCGATTTTATTCGCATCTAAGCATCAAATTGACATCCAATGCCAATGCCTGATGCTCTTTCCTGTTGACCTGGAGAAGTCTTGCAATTTAATCGCAAGTCACACGTGTGGTGCGTTTTCAATGCGATTTTTAATCGCATCTATAGACTTGCATTGTCGAATCCGATCCGAAAATCGGTGACAATCACAGCATGCTGCGATTGTCTCGGTCCGAGGAACGGATCCGATAAAAAAACGCATGATGGGAGCAGCAACATAGAATAACATTGGGACGAATGCAATGTGATTTTTTATCGCATTGCATTCGTCCGATTTTATCGCTAGTGTGACTCCGGCCTAAAGTACAATGTGTCATGAAAAAGCTGTCTCAGAATCACTGGGATTTGTTGAAGCATTCCAAAGTTATTATGACACAAAGTGACACTGATCAGAATTGTAAAATTTGGCATTAATGTGAAAACAGGCTTGTGTGTGAAGGGGTTAAATAATGTATACTGATTAAATGCTTGTTTTATGTACTCGTATTTTTAGAACTATAATAGAGCAGTGGCGAACCCCTTTAAGGAACCATTAGTTGCACTGCTTGCTTTCCAGCACAGCACCAGCCTTTTTAGCTTGAATGATGGCTCACTGTCTCTATGACCATTTGAAGCCAGGCAAGGGAATCAGGCCATGTTCAGTGATTGGACGTCAGGCACTCGGACCAACAGTTAGAAACTGACTCCATGAGGATGGTCCGAGTTACTGACGTCCACAGATGGGGGTTGTGCTCACAACCCAACACTGTGCGGCCCTCCAAAGAAATGCACCCCACACCATTACTGACCCACTGCCAAACCGGTCATGCTCAAGGATGTTGCAGGCAGCAGATCGCTCTCCACAGCATCTCCAGACTCTGTTATGTCTGTCACATGTGCTCAGTGTGAACATGCTTTCATCTGTGAAGAGCACAGGGCGCCAGTGGCAAATTGGCCAATCCTGGTGATCTGTGGCAAATGCCAAGCATCCTGCACGGTGTTGGGCTGTGAGCACAACCCCCATCTGTGGACGTCGGGCCCTCAGACCATCCTCATGGAGTCAGTTTCTAACCGTTTGTGCACTTGCACATTTGTGGCCTGCTGGAGGTCATTTTGCAGGGCTCTGGCGGTGCTCCTCCTGTTCCTCCTTGCACAAAGGCATAGGTAGCGGTCCTGCTGCTGGGTTGATGCCCTCCTACGGCCCCCTCCACGTCTCCTGGTGTACTGGCCTGTCTCCTGGTAGCGCCTCCAGCCTCTGGACACTACGCTGACAGACACAGCAAACCTTCTTGCCACAGCTTGCATTGATGTGCCATCTTGGATGAGTTGCACTACCTGAGTCACTTGTGTGGGTTGTAGAGTCCATCTCATGCTACAAGTGTGAAAGCACAACCAACATTCAAAAGTGACCAAAACATCAGCCAGAAAGCATTTGTACTGAAATGTGGTCTGTGGTCCCCACCTGCAGAACCACTCCTTTATTGAGGGTGTCTTGATAATTGCCAATAATTTCCATCTGTTGTATATTCCATTTGCACAACAGCATGTGAAATTGATTGTCAATCAGTGTTGCTTCCTAAGTGGACTGTTTGATTTCACAGAAGTTTGATATACTTGGAGTTATATTCTGTTGTTTAAGTGTTCCCTTTATTTTTTTGACCAGTGTATTAATAGCCTAGGAAGGGGCCATGGATACTGGCCCCCTGGCTAAAAACATCAGCTCTCAGCCGCCCCAGAAAAGAAGATGCGCTAATTCTGGCACATAGCCTTGCTCTTCCCACTGCCCTGGAGCGGTGTCATGTGGGGTAATAGTTGGGGGGTTGATGTCACCTTTGTGACATCAAGCCCTAAGGTTAGTAATGGAGAGGCATCAATAAGATACTCTCATTATTAACCCCATAGTCAAATTGTAAATAAAACACAATCACCCTTAAAAAGTCCTTTTTTGAAATAAAGACACAAACTCCTTTTAGTATTCTAAATTAAACCATACTTATGACCTCACTTAATTCCCTGAAGCCCTCGATCTCCTGTAATAAAAGTGAAATAATAAACCAACAATATACCATACCTGTCCGTCGTTGTGTCCTATTTGCATTTTCCCACGGTTTAGAGGTCACCACAGTTCAGGCTGTTAGGGAGCGCAGCTTCAGTGACGTCACCGCTAGTCACTGAAGCTCCGCTCCCAGTATCTTCTCATTCACCAGTGGGTTTTCAGCCGGGGCAGTCGCATTTTGGCACTATCCTGGTTGAAAACTGTATGTATCCCAGATACGGATTACAGCGAGGTACACGAAGGACTGGTATGGTATATTGTTGGGTTATTATTTTATTTTAGAATATTAAAACGAGTCTGTGTCTTTATTTCAAATAAAGGACTTTTTTCAGAGTGTTTGTGTTTTATTTACAAGTTGACTATGGGGTTAGAATCATAGAATGGAAGAGTTGGAAGGGACTTCCTGGGTCATCTGGTCCAACCTCCTGCTCAAAGCAGGATTCACTAAATCATCGCAGACAGATGTCTGTCCAATCTCTGTTTGAAGACTGCCATGGAAGGAGAAATCACCACCTCTCGTGGCCTATTCCACTCATTGATCACCCTAACTGTCAAAAAGTTTTATCTAATATCTAATCTGTGTCTCCTCCCGTTCAGTTTAATCCCATTGCTTCTAGTCTTTCCTTGTGCAAATGATAACAAAGATGATCCTTCTACAATGTGACAGCCCTTGAGATATTTGTAGACTGCTATTAAGTCTCCTCCCAGTCTCCTTTTTTTGCGAGCTAAACATTCCCAAATCCTGTAACCAATCCTCATAAGACATAGTTTGCAGACCGGTAAATATTTTGATCACTCTTCTCTGAACTTGCTCCAGTTTGTTGATGTCTTTTTTTTAAAATGTGGTGCCCAAAACTGGACACAGTATTCCAGATGAGGTCTGACCAAAGAGGAGTAGAGGGCAATAATGACTTCACGTGATCTAGACTATATGCTTCTGTTAATACATCCCAGAATTACATTTGCCTTTTTTGCTACTGTTGACTCTTTTTCAGTTTATGATCCATTAGTATACCCGTCTTTTTCACATGTGCTGTTGCTTAGCCCTATTCCACCCACTCTGTATATGCTTTTTCATTTTTATTGCTTAGATGTAGTACTTTGCATTTTCCCTGTTAAAAACCATTCTGTTAGTTGCTGCCCACTGATCCAGTTTATTTATATCTTTTTGAATCTCTTCTCTAGTATTAGCTATCCCTCCTAGCTTTGTGTCATCAGCAAATTTAATCAGTGTACCCTCAATTCTTTCATGTAAATCATTGATAAAGATGTTGAACAATACAGGGCCTAGGACAGAACCCTGTGGAACCCCACTTGAGACACTCTTCCAACTGGATGTGCAGCCAATTACGACCACTCTTTGGGTCCGATCACTAAGCCAGTTATGAATCCACCTACCAGTTGCTACTTAGTCATTTTTTCAGAAAGGATGGTGTGAGATACTTTGTCAAATGCTTTGCTGAAGTCAAGATATACTCTATCTACAGCATTTCCCTGATCCACCCAATCAATGATTCTGTCATAGAAAGAAATTAAGTTAATCTGACATGAATTATTACTTACAAACCCATGCTGACTCTGGTTAATCACTTCATTCTTATCCAGGTACTTATATACATTTTGTTTAATAATTTGTTCAAAGATCTTTCCTGGTATAGAAGTCAGACTCACCAGCCTATAGTTCCCTGGGTCCACCTTCTTCCCCTTTTTGAACATAGGAACAACATTTGCTCTTCTCCAGTCTTCTGGGACGTCTGTTCTCCAAGAATTTGCAAAGATTAAGGCGAGGGGTTCAAAAATTTGATGCATAAAGAGTTCATCCATAACTTCAGCTTGCACAGGCGGCCTGTAGTAAATGTCTACAATGGTGTCCTTTCCATTGTTCTCTGCTTGTATTCTTACCCATACAGTTTCCACAGAACTCCCAGTCTCTGAAGCTTCAATCTCTGTGCAGATATACGCTTTTCTAACATACAATGTTACACCTCCTTCTCGTTTATCAAGTCTGTTTCTTGCAAATAAGTTGTATCCTTCTAGCCTTGTATTCCAATCATATGTATCGTCCCACCAAGTTTCAGTGATTCCAATGACATCATATTTCTTCTCCTGTGTTATTGACGCCTCTCCATTATTATTACCTCGGGCTTGATGTGTACTGTATATATTTGTTCTATCTATTCTATTCTAACCTGTCAGTGTGATTTTACTGTATGTGCACATGAATTACCGGCTTTTTTTCTATCTATCTATCATCTATCTATCTATCTATCTATCTATCTATCTATCTATTATATATACACATGTGGTCAAAATTGTTGGTACCCCTCATTTAATGAAAGAAAACCCAACAATGGTCACAGAAATAACTTGAATCTGACAAAACTAATAATAAATAAAAAATCTATGAAAATGAACAAGTTAAAGTCAGACTTTGCTTTTTAACCATGCTTCCACAGAATTTAAAAAAAAATAAAACTCATGAAATAGGCCTAGTCAGAAATGATGCTACCCCTGAAAATTATATGACAAAATGGACATGTTAAATCAAAGTGTGTCCACTAATTAGCATCACACGTGTCTACATTCTTGTAATCAGTGAGTTGTTCCTGTATAAAGGGCTACAGATAGAGATGAGCGACTTTGCCTTTTTTAGGGTCGAGTCGGGTTTCATGAAACCCGACTTTCTCAAAAGTCGAGTCGAACAAAATCGGCCGACTGTAGGGAAAAGTCGGAGGTCCGACTGAAACACGAAACCCAATGCAAGTCAATGGGGAAGCAAAGTCGGCAGGGAGTGGAGGACAGTAAACACACCTACATGCCGAACGGCTTTTTTAAAGTGTGCAAAAACTCTCTCTCTCCCCCGGTCACTGCACATGTCATCTCGTTGCCCACAGTGTACGTCCTTGCTCAGTGGCTGAAAAAAGTCACGTGCAAGCATTCTGGGAAATCCGACTTTGGCGCTTGTTTTGCCGACCGCATGGCCGACTTCACGCTGTGGTCGGGTTTCGGTCGGCAAAAAAATCATAAAGAAGCCAGACTGGAATTTGCCAAACTACATGTTGACAAGTCACAAAGCTTCTGGGAGAACATCCTATGGAAATATGAGACAAAAATGGAACTTTTTGGCAAGGCACGTCAGCTCTATGTTCACAGACGGAAAAATGAAGCATATCAAGAAAAGAACACTGTTCCTACTGTGAAACATGGATGAGACTCTGTTATGTTCTGGTTCTGCTTTGCTGCATCTGGCACAGGGTCAAAAACACACATGTGACATGCACAAATGTGAACACGTCGATCAGACAGTGCTCACACCACCCACTAACTGAGATACAACAAGAAAACACAGAATGACAGATTTGCAAAAATACTCTGCAATAAAAAAGGCAGTAATCAGCAAGTGCTGGATAACAAATACAGGGTATTTAGTCGATACTTTTTTTGCGCAAAATAATGTACACCAAGCTTCTCCACCACGTCAAGGTAACCCCTATTGAAGCAGTCCCTATCTAATGTATTAAAAACCTGAACATGTGAACAGTGTCTAATATGAACAGGATTCAGACAGGCCGCTCCCTAGTATGGGCTTGTGGTCTGAGACAGCTCTTATGTGCACGTCACACAAGAGAGGGGTGGGGTCTCCCAAACCATGCTAAGCAAGGAAAAAAAATGGATTAAAAACACACATGTGACATGCACAAATGTGATCACGTCGATCAGACAATGCTCACACCACCCACTAACTGAGATACAACAAGAAAACACAGAATGACAGATTTGCAAAAATACTCTGCAGTAAAAAAAGGCAGAAATCAGCAAGTGCTGGATAACAAATACAGGGTATTTAGTCAATACTTTTTTTGCGCAAAATAATGTACACCAAGCTGCTCCACCACGTCAAGGTAACCCCTATTGAAGCAGTCCCTATCTAATGTATTAAAAACCTGAACATGTGAACAGTGTCTAATATGAACAGGATTCAGACAGGCCGCTCCCTAGTATGGGCTTGTGGTCTGAGACAGCTCTTATGTGCTCGTCACACAAGAGAGGGGTGGGGTCTCCCAAACCATGCTAAGCAAGGAAAAAAAGGATTAAAAACACACGTGACATGCACAAATGTGAACACGTCGATCAGACAATGCTCACACCACCCACTAACTGAGATACAACAAGAAAACACAGAATGACAGATTTGCAAAAATACTCTGCAATAAAAAATGGCAGTAATCAGCAAGTGCTGGATAACAAATACAGGGTAATTAGTCGATACTTTTTTTGCGCAAAATAATGTACACCAAGCTGCTCCACCACATCAAGGTAACCCCTATTGAAGCAGTCCCTATCTAATGTATTAAAAACCTGAACATGTGAACAGTGTCTAATATGAACAGGATTCAAACAGGCCGCTTCCTAGTATGGGCTTGTGGTCTGAGACAGCGTATTTTGGCAAATCTGTCATTCTGTGTTTTCTTGTTGTATCTCAGTTAGTGGGTGGTGTGAGCATTGTCTGATCGACGTGTTCACATTTGTGCATGTCACATGTGTGTTTTTAATCCGTTTTTTTCCTTGCTTAGCATGGTTTGGGAGACCCCACCCTTCTCTTGTGTGACGTGCACATAAGAGCTGTCTCAGACCACAAGCCCATACTAGGGAGCGGCCTGTCTGAATCCTGTTCATATTAGACACTGTTCACATGTTCAGGTTTTTAATACATTAGATAGGGACTGCTTCAATAGGGGTTACCTTGACGTGGTGGAGAAGCTTGGTGTACATTATTTTGCGCAAAAAAACGTATCGACTAAATACCCTGTATTTGTTATCCAGCACTTGCTGAGTACTGCCATTTTTTATTGCAGAGTATTTTTGCAAATCTGTCATTCTGTGTTTTCTTGTTGTATCTCAGTTAGTGGGTGGTGTGAGCATTGTCTGATCGACATGTTCACATTTGTGCATGTCACATGTGTTTTTAATCCATTTTTTTCCTTGCTTAGCATGGTTTGGGAGACCTCACCCCTCTCTTGTGTGACATGCACATAAGAGCTGTCTCAGACCACAAGCCCATACTAGGGAGCGGCCTGTCTAAATCCTGTTCATATTAGACACTGTGCACATGTTCAGGTTTTTAATACATTAGATAGAGACTGCTTCAATAGGGGTTACCTTGATGTGGTGGAGCAGCTTGGTGTACATTATTTTGCGCAAAAAAATGTATCGACTAAATACCCTGTATTTGTTATCCAGCACTTGCTGATTACTGCCATTTTTTATTGCAGAGTATTTTTGAAAATCTGTAATTCTGTGTTTTCTTGTTGTATCTGGCACAGGGTGTCTAGAATCTATGCAGGGTACAATGAAATCTTAAGACTATCAAGGGATTCTAGAGAGAAATGTGCTGCCCAGTATCAGAAAGCTTGGTCTCAGTCGCAGGTCATGGGTCTTGCAACAGGATAATGACCCAAAACACACAGATAAAAATACGCAAGAATGGCTAAGAGGAAAACATTTGACTATTCTGAAGTGGCTTTCTATGAGCCCTGACCTAAATCCTATTGAGCATCTTTGGAAAGAGCTGAAACGTGCTGTCTGGAAAAGGCAACACGAGATAACTGGTATGTGTCTGCACAAATGCATTTGTGCATGTGTCTGCACAAATGGTTAGAAACCGAATCCATGAGGATGGTCTGAGTGCCCGACGTCCACAGATGGGGGTTGTGCTCACAGCCCAACATCGTGCGGCCCTCCAAAGAAATGCCACCCCAAACTATTACTGACCCACTGCCAAACCAGTCATGCTGAAGGATGTTGCAGGCAGCAGATCGCTCTCCACGGCATCTCCAGACTCTGTCACATGCGCTCAGTGTGAACCTGCTTTCACCTGTGAAGAGCACAGGGCGCCAGTGGTGAATTTGCCAATCCTGGTGTTCTGTGGCAAATGCCAAGCGTCCTGCACGGTGTTGGGCTGTGAGCACAGCCACCATCTGTGGACTTTTTTTTATCGCTTTTTATTCCAATTTTTGGGACGCAAAATGAACAAAAACCAGCATTTCATGAATTTCATTTGGGGGTGCGTTTATACCGTTCTGCATGTGGTAAAATTGATAAAGCGGTTTTATTCTTCGGGTCAGTAGGATTACAGCGATATGCCTCATTTATGTCTTTTTTTATGTTTTGGCACTTTTATGCAATAAAAACAATTTTATATAAAAATAATTATTTTTGCATCACTTTATTCTGCGAGCTATAACTTTTTTATTTTTTTGCTGATGACGCTGTATGATGGCTCATTTTTTGCAGGACAAGATGACGTTTTCAGCGGTACCATGGTTTTTTATATATGTCTTTTGATCGCGTGTTATTGCACTTTTTGTTAGGTGGTATGATGATAAAGCATTATTTTTTGCTTTGTTTTTTATTTTTATTTTTGAAGGGGTTCACTAAAGGGGTTAACTAGTGGGACAGTTTTATAGGGCGGGTCGTTACAGACGCGGCAATACTAAATATGTGTACTTTTATTGTTTTTTTTATTTCCAAAAAATGAATTTATTAGGGATTTTTTTTATTTATTTAGGGATTTTTTATAAATGATTTTTACACATTTTTTTTTTTTTACTTTATTTTATTGTCCCAGGGGGGACATCACTATCTAGTGTCAGATCGCTGATCTGTCAGTTTGCAGAGCACTCTGTCAGATCAGCGATCTGACAGGCGCTGCTGCAGGCTTTCTCAGTGCCTGCTCTCACCGGCTCACCGGGCACTGAGGAAACCGCCTCCCTGCAGGCCCCCAGATCCAAGATGGTCGCAGATACAACAAGAAAACACAGAATGACAGATTTGCAAAAATACTCTGCAATAAAAAATGGTAGTAATCAGCAAGTGAAGGAGACCCTCGGAGCAGTGCAGCACAGCGCGCTGCTCTGGGGTTCTCAGGGAAGCGTGCAGTGAGCCCTCTCCCTGTGTGATTTTTCCCTAATCCCCCGGTACACTGAGATCATGTTTGATCGCAGTGTACTAGGGGTTAATGTGCCGGACCGCCCCTGACACATAGTGCCGGGTGTCAGCTGTGATAATCAGCTGACACCCGGCCATGATCAGCTTAGACATACTATCCCATCCCCGGTCATACGGGCCCGGTTACCGTGGACGGGATATTACGTCTGATGTCAGAAAGGGGTTAAAACAGTTATATGACTCACAATAGTCAAGTATTAACATTTCCCATAGTTCTCTTATATGGAAATCATTTTTTTTTCAACATTCATTTATTTTTCGGTGACATTAGGCTTTTATACATTTAGAGCAGTTTTTAACATTTTTGAAGAAATTGTTAGAAACCTATTTAACCCTTTCTCGCCAGAGCTTGTTTTTGCCTTTGTGACAGGGCCAATTTTTTTCAATTCTGACCAGTGTCACTTTATGAGGTAATAAGGCTATGTGCACACGTAGTTTTAGGTCCTGCGTATTTTTCCGCGAGGATTTGTAAAAATCCGCAGGTCAAAAGTCCTGCGGTTTACCTGCAGATTAGCCTGCGGTTTAGCCCTGCGGATTAGCCTGCGGTTTAGCCCTGCGGTTTCACACCTCTACAATGGAGAAGGTGTGAAACCGCGGCAGAATCCGCACAAAGAATTGACATGCTGCGGAAGTGAACTCGCAGCAAATCCACAGCATGTGCACAGCGTTTTTCAGATTACTATTGAAAACAATGGTACTGTACAACGCACCTAAATCTACTACGGACCCGCAGAGCCTGAAACGCTGCGGATCCGCAGCAGAATCCTCAACGTGTGCACATGGCCTAACTCTGGAAAAATTCAAAGGATCCCACTGATTCTGAGATTTTTTTTCTCGTGACATATTGTACTTTATGATAGTGGTAAAATTTCTTCGTTATGACTTGCATTTATTTGTGAAAAAAAATGGAAATGTCGCGAAAATTTTGCAATTTTCAAACATTTAATTTTTATGCACTTAAATCAGAGAGTCATATCACACAAAATAGTAAATAAATAACATTTCCCACATACCGTATATACTCGTGTATAAGCCGACCCCCCTAATTTTGGCACAAAAAAAACTGGGAAAACTTATTGACTCGCGTATAAGCCGAGGGTGCACAGTGAGTGACCCCAGATAATGCTGTACAGTGAGTGGCCCCAGATAATGCTGTACAGTGAGTGGCCCCAGATAATGCTGCACAGTGTGTGGCCCCAGATAATGCTGCACAGTGAGTGGCCCCTGATAATGCTGCACAGTGAGTGGCCCCAGATAATGCTGCACAGTGTGTGGCCCCAGATAATGCTGCACAGTGAGTGGCCCCAGATAATGCTGCACAGTGTGTGGCCCCAGATAATGCTGCACAGTGTGTGGCCCCAGATAATGCTGCACAGTGTGTGGCCCCAGATAATGCTGCGCAGTGAGTGGCCCCAGATAATGAGGACAGTGAGTGGCCCCAGATAATGCTGCACAGTGAGTGGCCCCAGATAATGCTGCACAGTGTGTGGCCCCAGATAATGCTGCACAGTGTGTGGCCCCAGATAATGCTGCACAGTGAGTGGCCCCAGATAACGAGGACAGTGAGTGGCCCCAGATAATGCTGCACAGTGAGTGGCCCCAGATATTGCTGCACAGTGTGTGGCCCCAGATAATGCTGCACAGTGTGTGGCCCCAGATAATGCTGCACAGTGCGTGGCCCCAGATAATGCTGCATAGTGTGTGGCCCCAGATAATGCTGCACAGTGCGTGGCCCCAGATAATGCTGCACAGTGTGTGGCCCCAGATAATGCTGCACAGTGAGTGGCCCCAGATAATGCTGCACAGTGAGTGGCCCCAGATAATGAGGACAGTGAGTGGCCCCAGATAATGCTGCACAATGAGTGGCCCCAGATAATGCTGCACAGTGTGTGGCCCCAGATAATGCTGCACAGTGAGTGGCCCCAGATAATGCTGCACAGTGTGTGGCCCCAGATAATGCTGCACAGTAAGTGGCCCCAGATAATGCTGCACAGTGTGTGGCCCCAGATAATGCTGCACAGTGAGTGGCCCCAGATAATGCTGCACAGTGTGTGGCCCCAGATAATGCTGCACAGTGAGTGGCCCCAGATAATGAGGACAGTGAGTGGCCCCAGATAATGCTGCACAGTGAGTGGCCCCAGATAATGAGTACAGTGAGTGGCCCCAGCTTTGCTGCACAGTGATTGGCCCCAGTTATCTGCAAAGTGAGTGGCCCCAGTTATGCTGCACAGTGAATAGCCCCATCATATTGCTGCTGCTGCCGCTGCCTCCGTTACAAAAAAACCTGTATCCTCACCTCCGCCGCTGCCCCCTGCTCATCAGTGTTGCGGGCTCTGCAGTGACTGTGCAGGCAGAGGGCACGATCGCGCCCTCTGACCTGAATGTCACTGCAGAGGACGCCAGACAGCAGAGCGCAGGGACAGGTGACTGCCTCCCCCCCGGTCATACTCACCCGGTCCTGGCGCTTGTCTCTGCAGCTCCCCTGCTTGTTCCATGTTGTCGGCGCTGCTCTCTTCCTGCTTCAGCGGTCACGGAGTACCCGCTCATTAAATATGCGCATATTTAATGAGCGGGTACCATTTGACCGCTGAAGCAGGAAGAGAGCAGCGCCAACAACATGGAGCAAGCAAGGGAGCTACAGAGAAGGGTGAGTATGATCTGACACCCCCGCTCCCCCTCTCCCGCCAATCCCCCCCCGGTATATGCCTCGTGTATAAGCCGAGAGGGGGACTTTAAGCCCAAAAGACAGCTCAATTTTGGAAAAATATTTTTTTTTTCTTAGGAAGTTATTAGGATTAAAAGTTGACCGATTTCTCATTTTTCCAACAAAATTTACAAAACAATTTTTTAGGGACCACATCACATATGAAGTCAATTTGAGGGGTCTATATGGCAGAAAATACCCAAAAGAGACACCGTTCTAAAACCTGTACCCCTCAAGGTACTCAAAACCACATTCAAGAAGTTTATTAACCCTTCAGGTTCTTTACAGGAATTAATGAAATGTGGAATGAAAAAATTAAAGTTTTACTTTTTCCCACAAACTTCAAATGCAATTTTTTATTTTCCTAAAGGAAAAAAATGCACAATAAAATTTGTTGTACGATTTCTCTTGAGTACATTTATACCCCATATCTGACGGAAAGCTACTGTCTGTGCACATGGCAGGGCTCGGAAGGGAAGGAGCGTCATTTGACTTTTGGAATACGAAATTGGATGGAATCGATAACAGACACCATGTCGCATTTGGAGAGCCCCTGATGTGCCTAAACAGTGGAAAGCCCCAACAAGTGACCCCTTTTTGGAAACTAGACCCACCAAGGAACTTATCTAGATGTGTGGTGAGCACTTTGAACCCCCAAGTGCTTCACAGAAGTTAATAACGTAGAGCCGTGAAAATAAAAAATCATACTTTATCTACAAAAATGATCTTTTCGACCTCAATTTTTTATTTTAACAAGGGTTGCAAGAAAAAATGGACCCCAAAGTTTGTTGTGCAATTTCTCTTGAGTATGCCAATACCCAGTATGTGGTGGAAAACTACTGTCTGGGAGCTGTTCTGAGTGTAGTAAACCCTACATGGAGTGCCATTTTACTTTTTGAGTGCACATTTTGCTTGATTGTTTTTTGTTTGCCATCTTATTTGCAGAGCCATTTAGGCATTAGCAGAGGGGAACCCCCTAGGAAGGACTCCATGTTGTAATCTACATCCCTCAAGGAATTTATCTAGGGCTGTAGTGACCATTTTTCTGCACAGTTGTTTTACAGATTTCTTCGCTATTGGCCTATTAAAAAATTTTTGTTACAATATTATGTAGCTTTATATGTAATAAGAAAAAAGTAACCCACCATTTGTTACTCAATTTCTACCGAATACAACAATACCCTGTACACAGTGTGACAACACTACCAGAGATATTACCGTAGATCCCTGTTGCTTCATTAGTACCTTGGAGGTCTTTTGCACATATTCATGACTTGGTGTATTAGTTTGCCTATACACAGTGTGCAGACAAGGCAAGTTAGCATTTTGATCAATTCATCAAGTTTATGCCTATTTTAAAACTCTAAGCTGTATAAACTTGAATGCTTTTGGATGAAGTCGATCAGGTGATGTGTATTTGTGTAATGAGGGCGGGTGAGGCCTAAGATATTAACACCCTTTATAAAGGTGTGCAGAATTATTAGGTAGCTTGTTTTTTTCGGCCAAAAGAGATTAAAGAGGCTAAAGATATTTAATTGACTGGATAGTTGAAAATTGTTAAGTCTAAGAGATGCAGCACTCTTGAAGCTGCTAAGATATTAGGGTGTGATCACAGAACCATCAAAAGTTTTGTTGCAAAAAGTCCACAGAGTCGCAAAAGAGGTGTTGAGAAAAAAAGATGCACATTAAATGCCAAAGATCTGAGAAGATTCAAATGTGTAGGAGCCAGGGACCCATTATCATCCAGTGCTGCCATGTTCCAGAACTGCAACCTCCCTGGGAGTGCAGAACTACAAGGTGCTCGGAGACATGGTCAAGCACCCATTATCCTCCAGTGCTGCCATATTCCAGAACTGCAACCTCCCTGGGAGCGCAGAAGTACAAGGTGCTCGGAGACATGGCCAAGCATCCATTATCCTCCAGTGCTGCCATATTTCAGAACTGCAACCTCCCTGGGAGCGCAGAAGTACAAGGTGCTCGGAGACATGGCCAAGCACCCATTATCCTCCAGTGCTGACATATTCCAGAACTGAAACCTCCCTGGGAGCGCAGAAGTACAAGGTGCTCGGAGACATGGCCAAGCACCCATTATCCTCCAGTGCTGCCATATTCCAGAACTGCAACCTCCCTGGGAGCGCAGAACTACAAGGTGCTCGGAGACATGGCCAAGCACCCATTATCCTCCAGTGCTGACATATTCCAGAACTGCAACCTCCCTGGGAGCGCAGAAGTACAAGGTGCTCGGAGACATGGCCAAGCACCCATTATCCTCCAGTGCTGCTATATTCCAGAACTGCAACCTCCCTGGGAGCGCAGAAGTACAAGATGCTAGGAGACATGGCCAAGCACTCATTATCCTCCAGTGCTGCCATATTCCAGAACTGCTTCCTCCCTGGGAGTGCAGAAGTACAATGTGCTCGGAGACATGGCCATGCACCCATTATCCTCCAGTGCTGCCATATTCCAGAACTGCAACCTCCCTGGGAGCGCAGAAGTACAAGGTGCTCGGAGACATGGCCAAGCACCCATTATCCTCCAGTGCTGCCATAATCCAGAACTGCAACCTCCCTGGGAGTGCAGAAGTACAAGGTGCTCGGAGACATGGCCAAGCACCCATTATCCTCCAGTGCTGCCATATTCCAGAACTACAACCTCCCTGGGAGCGCAGAACTACAAGGTGCTCGGAGATATGGCCAAGAACCCATTATCCTCCAGTGCTGCCATATTCCAGAACTACAACCTCCCTGGGAGCGCAGAAGTACAAGGTGCTCGGAGACATGGCCAAGCACCCATTATCCTCCAGTGCTGCCATATTCAAGAACTGCAACCTCCCTGGGAGTGCAGAAGTACAAGGTGCTCGGAGACATGGCCAAGCACCCATTATCCTCCAGTGCTGCCATATTCCAGAACTGCAACCTCCCTGGGAGCGCAGAACTACAAGGTGCTCGGAGACATGGCCAAGCACCCATTATCCTCCAGTGCTGCCATATTCCAAAACTGCTTCCTCCCTAGGAGCGCAGAAGTACAAGGCGTTCAGTGCTCAGAGACATGGCCATGCACCCATTATCCTCCAGTGCTGCCATATTCCAGAACTGCAACCTCCCTGGGAGCGCAGAAGTACAAGGTGCTCGGAGACATGGCCAAGCACCCATTATCCTCCAGTGCTGCCATAATCCAGAACTGCAACCTCCCTGGGAGTGCAGAAGTACAAGGTGCTCGGAGACATGGCCAAGCACCCATTATCCTCCAGTGCTGCCATATTCCAGAACTACAACCTCCCTGGGAGCGCAGAACTACAAGGTGCTCGGAGACATGGCCAAGCACCCATTATCCTCCAGTGCTGCCATATTCCAGAACTACAACCTCCCTGGGAGCGCAGAAGTACAAGGTGCTCGGAGACATGGCCAAGCACCCATTATCCTCCAGTGCTGCCATATTCCAGAACTGCAACCTCCCTGGGAGTGCAGAAGTACAAGGTGCTCGGAGACATGGCCAAGCACCCATTATCCTCCAGTGCTGCCATATTCCAGAACTGCAACCTCCCTGGGAGCGCAGAACTACAAGGTGCTCGGAGACATGGCCAAGCACCCATTATCCTCCAGTGCTGCCATATTCCAAAACTGCTTCCTCCCTAGGAGCGCAGAAGTACAAGGCGTTCAGTGCTCAGAGACTTGGTAAAAGTAGGGAAGGTTGAATCCTGACCACCACTGAACAAGACACATTCTATTTTTTTTACTTTTGCAAACTGTTTTTAAACTTTTCAGGTGTGATACATAACACCTAAGAAGATAGGGGAGAGGAAGAGGTCACATATAATCTTTCTCCTGTTCCTGCAGCTTCTCTATTTTCCTTCACATTGTTTGAAGTCAGGGCATTTTATTAAGCCATATTTCAGCCTGAATTGCAGCTGTGGAAGATTCTCATTAAACTGAAACCAGAATGGCTACTGTAGTCGCAACTCAATTCAGATATCAAGGGTTAGGCTGGAGTCACACTAGTGTATGGCATCCGATGCGAGAGTATCAGATGCAATATGCTACTGACCCTTGGCTCCTGCTCTGCTGCGAGCAGGAGCCGAGTGTCATGCTACTGTGCTCCGAGTCTCTCACACAGAATCGGAGCACAGCTGCGGAGGAGGCAGATAAATTAATTTTTCCATCTCCTCAGCTGCCGGCGTCGGCGTATTTCACACCGCACTCGGATGATATCCGAGTGATCTGCATTTTGTCACTCACACCCTCGAGTCTCGGTGCCAATCACAGCATGCAGCGATTGTTCTTGCATGCAGATTCGGCATGAGAAAATAATTGTAGACGTGAGCTTCCCCATAGAGTAACACTAGATCGAGTGCTATGTGATTTTTTATCACATAGCACTCGACCGTATCATACGGTAGTGTGACTCCGGCCTTAAGGGCATGTCACACTAAGCGATATCGCTAGCAATATTGCTATAACTTGTGACGTTATAGCGATATCGCTGTATGTGATACCTACAACCCGCTCCCCCGCTGCTTATCGCTGATCGCGCGAGAACAGGCTGGACCGTTTCTCGTCGTCAGCTTCCTGCTGTGACGACGAGCGACGCGTGAAGCCGGGCGGGAGGACGCAGGATCACCTGGTGTGACAGGTAAGTAGCGACCCCCGACCCCTGCTGCATCGCTGTGAGATCTGCCTGTGTGGCAGCCCACTAGCGACCACTTAGCGATGTACCAGCGATCCTGACCGCGTCATATCACTGGTCGGGATCGCTGGTACATCGCTAACTGTGACAGTACCTTTAAAGTGAGAGTTTGGAGTGCGAGCTACCACACACCAGCAGTTCTCACTTTAACCACTGATATGGGTCACAACTACAGAGGCAATTCTTTACAGCTTGCTCACACGAGTGTATTCTTCAGACGAGTGCTATCCGATGTTTTATCAGACAGTACTTTAACCAATGTTATTCTACGGGACAGTGATGATCAGCATTTTTTCTCATGCTGATTCGGTGTGATAAAATGTTTGCTGCATTCTGCGATTTTCCGCTCAAATCGGATCGCATTCACCCATTCATGTTTGTGGGTGCGTGTTAAACATTGGACTGCACTCAGGTAACATGTGAGTGCAGTCTGATTTCCACGGACTCACACAATAGAGAAATATTGTTCTCCATCTTCTCACCTGGGCTACGATTCTGTCATCCGAAAGAATCGTATCACACTAAGCTGACACTTTGATGAATCTTTGATCAGAACCCAAGTGTCATTTACATAATTGATACGATTCTTTCTCATGAGAGAATCTACAGTCGAGTGACTCTAGCCTTAAACTGAGCCTTGAAACACTACTGTAGCTGTCGTTAAGGCTGAGATATGGTCATTAGTAGCCATGGTATATCTCATATGTTTTGACTATTGAGATGCATCTTTAGCAGTGAAATGGTTAATAACACAATGCACTGTGTGACTTTTTTTTCTTTTTGGCCGGCGTCACACTAGAGAGAAATACGGACGAGTGAGAGGTGTTAAAAAACGCATTGCACACGGACCAATGATTCTCTATGGGGTAGCTCCCATCAGCCGTATATTTCTCGCGTATATTTTACGGTCCATGCCAATCGCAGCATGCTACGATTGTCAGCGTACTACGCCCGTAGTATGCCAATGTAAGTCTATGGGTGTGCAAAAAAAACGCAGTACACACGGACCAGATGTGTGACTTGAGAGAAATTCACACCCGGTGTCCTTTAGAAAAGCCGGAAATTTAGTGCGCGATACAGTAAAATCACACTGACAGGTTTAATAAAGAAATGAAAGAGTAGATATAGACACACAGAATACATATATATATATACATAAGTCATTGAGACACACATATATATATATATACAGTATAAATATATATATATTTATATTTCATAGAGTTCTACATAGCAGAATAGCTGCAAAATCAATTGCCGGCTTTTGTAAAATCATTCCCCAACCCGACATGAAATAACACATGGTTTACATATAGTAAACCATTTTATTTCATGTATTTTTATATGACCCTGACTAATAATTAAATTAGGGTTTGTGTGTAAAATTTGGGACGTCTAGGTGTTAAATTAAGGGGTTAATTCATTGGAAAAAAATGCGTGGGCTCCCACGGCAAAATCGCAACCAGAGAGGTAAAGCAGGTGAGTGAGGGCAGATTTTAATAGCCTTGAGAGAGACCATTGTTTTTGGCCCCCCCTGGCTACAGAAATCGGCCCCCAGACACCCCAGAAAAGGCGTATCTATAAGATGCGCCTTTTCTGGCACTTATCCTCTCTATTTCCATTGCCCTGTAGCGGTGGCTAATGGGTTAATATTAATGGGTTAATGTCATCTTGCAATTGGAAGGTAACATTAAGTCAATTAATATTGGAGAGGTGTCAATTAGACATATCCATTATTAACCCTAGAATATTGAAGGGTTAAAAAACACACAGACATTAATTAAAAATTATTTTCATGAAATAAAGGCACCTAGCTTTTGACAAGATTTATTGCGCTGGTAATCCAAAAATAAACCATCGACTTGTAACAAAAAGAAAACAAAAAAGCAACCATATCCTTACCTCTCCGCTGCTCAGTCATGTCCCCCGCTGCAATGCATCAGAAAGGGTTGAATGGTTTACACAGGGACCGATGCAAATGTGTCCCGCCCCATGTAAATCACTGCCAGAATGAATTATTTCATCTCTGCGCAGCCTCCCTGGCTGCCCTGAGATTAACTAATTACCGTGGGAAAGATTCTGCATTTTTTTCCACGCTCATTAGCTCACCTCAGGTCAGCCGAGGACTCCGCGCAGCCTCACTGATGTCACTGCCTGACCTGAGGTGAACTAATGAGCGTGGGAAAAAAATGCAGAAACTATTCAAATCAAAGTCAAATTTTAACTTGATAACTAGTTGCATCTTTACAATGTGGTAGGTGGACTCCGCTGGATGGCGGCCTTCACCCAGGACATATAATGTTCTCTGTAGCAGCTACACGTGTTCCTGGAATGCTGCCCGCATTCGAAACACCAATTGTAGTAGGTTGACTCATTCAGCTGCTTTCAGAAGTAGAAATAGGAACGCTTCTTGGGTCAATCGTCTGCTGGTTTATTAAACACAACATAAATCATGACAGGATTTAACTAAATAAACATGGCCTTTCTGGCATAACGGCAAAACCAAATATGACTTATGACACAGTCCATACATCTGCGGGAATCACCCGCTCAGGATCCAGTAAACTGGAGCTACCTCCTGGAGACATTCCTGTCTCCAAACACACAGCAGATAAAAAACATAGATGGAGATATGGTGATTAGGTGTCCCGCCCTTCTCTTACACCTACTCACAAAAAATCCAAACCCTTGTAATGGCTGATTAACCGATCAGCACCTAACATGCTGGAGAGAAAGTTCTGGGTTTCACATCACGGAAGATAGTAAGTAGAGATGACAGCGTGACAAATGACAGTGTGAGCCGGCAGCTGTGATCGAATGTAAAACATTTACCTCCGATCACTGGCTGTATTCATCAGCCAGCGCGCTAAATAATAAAAAAAACCCAGCATGGGTTCACTGTATTTTTGATAACCAGCCAAGCAAAACTGACAGTTTGGGGCTGCCCCCAGCTGTCAGTTTTGCCTGGCTGGTTATCACAAATACAGGGGAACCCATGCCATCTTTTTTTAACTATTAATTTACAGCGCAGGCGCAAGTTGATGAATACTCCTATAAGCCACCGCCTGCTCTCATTATAATTAGCGACAGCAGGCATGGACTGATGGGAGCAGCAGTCCTATCAGCCGACGCCAGTGACTGGAGGTAAACTATTTACTTTCGATTACGCTGTCATTTGACAACATGGGAACCGGGGCTGTCTGACCGGCGTTAATGATTTTACCGCCATTCAGAAGCAGTGTTGGCCACGCTGTCATGCACATGACAACATGACAAACACTGGATGTTTGGGCCCCCCATTCAAGTGAATGGGGTCTGGGTTCGGGTACTGTTCGGGTACCCAAACTTTTTTTTAAGTGTTCGGCTGGACCCAAAAATCCAGGGGTCCTACCATCTCTAATAATAAGCTTCATGACACATAACTCCCCTCACATACCACGCCAGTGACACTGTCACAACGGGTTAAAAAAAATGTGTGAAAATAGCACCATGTGCTCAATTTTTCCAGGGAAATGAATAGGCAGCTATTTCAAAAAAGTATAGGGCAACTTGCACAGCCCCTTCTCACTTGCTATATTCCCCCGTAGAAAATAGAAAATAAAAATAGCCCATTGGGGAGTAGCAACAGGTTTAGTGTTTGGAAAGTGAAGAAGCGATGGCTTATGCTAGCCATCAAAAAACTATTTGGAGCAGGTTTGTTATATTTACCCTTAACAGGGTAAGGTTCTGAGCAGCAGTACAGTCTGGGCAATGATGGGCAAGAGAAATGTCTTGCTGTGGAGTGGTATCATCAGCAGTACAGTTTGACAAATAATGGACAGGCAGGAGATGTTGGGCTGTGTAGGGGAAGTAGCACTGGCAGTACCAGTACTGTCATGTTCAAAAGTTGTGAGACTGACACAAATTTTAGTTTTCACGAAGTTTGCTGCTTCAGTTTTTTCAGTGGTAATATTCACTTTATATGTTGATTGAATTATTGTTCTTATAATTCAATCAACATATAAAGTGAATATTACCACTGTTCTTGTCTGGTTACTTTAAATCATTGTCTTCTTCTGTTAGCCTAAGGAAACACGCACAGTCATCATAGCTTTTCGGGCAAGGAAATTACTGCTTGTAATATTATCCCTAAATCAACCATTTAGGTTATCATTAAGAATTTCGAGATTCAAATGCTGTGATGAAGGCTTCCGTGCACCCATGAAAATCCAGCAAGTGTAAGGACCACAAGGACAGAGCTTACTCAGGAATGGCAGCAGGTAGTGCATCTGCAAACACAGTGAGGTGAACGCTTTTTGGGGCTCACCTGATGTCAACACAAACACCACTTCTCTCCTAGAAAAACATCAGGCAGACGGCCTGGAATTCTGCAGAAGGTACGAGACTGGACTGCAGAGACTCGAGTAAACCTATTTTCTCTGATAAAGCCCACTTCAGACTGGGATATCTGAAAGAATGATTGTCCAGAAAAAAAAAAAGTGATTGCTACCATAGGATTAAGCTACACCACCAGTGCAGAGCTGTCATGCCAATACTAAAGCATTGTGAGACCATTCATCTGAGAGCTTGCTTTTCGTCCAAGGGAGTGGGCTCACAATTTTGCCTGGGAACACTGCTATGAATAAAGAATAGTGTGTAAACATCCTCCAAGAGCATTTATGCATTTATGTGATGAACAATGCTTTTTTTGGAGCACCATGTCAAAAGGTAAAAGTGATAACTAATTGGCTTAGTGAACAAAAGAAACAAAACTGTCCAGATTACCATTGAGAGAACCTGTGGTCAATCCTCAAGAAGTGGGTGGATAAACAAAGCACAGAAATTGCTATAAACTCCAAGCACTCTTTAGACAAGAATGGGTTGTCATCTGTCAGCATTTTGCCTGGACACTGATTTTCAGCCTGCCAGACTGAATTGCAGAAGTCTTGAAAAATAGGGGTCAACATTGTAAATATTGAGTCGTTCCATAAACTTTATGTATTTAAGAAAAAGAATATACTATTTGTAAGTATAGTAAATAAAAGGGTAGAACCTATTTTATATGGACCTACACAGTGTGACTCTCAGTCCCATACAGGTTCTGAGACTCCTCTGAGACTTAACAGATAAGATCACTGAAGCAGTCACAGAGCACACAATCCAAGAAGCCGAATGTCTGTCAACAGATAAGATCACTGAAGCAGTCACAGAGCACAAAATCCAAGAAGCCGAATGTCTGTCAAACTGAATGCCATGTCTCTACAGTAGAAGAAAAGTGTGCTACGTGTGAATATTAAGACTGGAATGGGCAATATGAGTACTTATGACACTGGGATGATGAAGAACGGTGGGAATATTCAGAGTAGTCATCCTCTTAACACCCCATGGTGTTTTTATGTTGTGTGTAAACCAGCACTTTGGAGAGGATCTCCACTTATAGTAATAATAATTTTTATTTCTATAGCGCCAACATATTCCGCTGCACTTTACACTTTAGAGGGGAATGTACAGACAATAAAGACAGTGCAGAATAATACATAAATCAACAGATACCAAAAGGTGTGAGGGCCCTGCTCATCAGTTTACAATCTAAGTGGAAATAGGGGAGACACGAAAGGTGAATAGAAAAAAGTGCTTGTACTGTATGGTCCAGCCATCAATATAATAAGATGGTATTCACATGAAACTGCACGAACCACAAGTCAGTATGTGCACCGTACAGACACAGAGGGCTATTACGTGCATGGAGGGTGTGAGAACAGATGCTGCAAGGGTCCTGGTTTTGAAGAAAAATTTGTATGGGCAAAAAAAGGATAGTTAAATAAATGTGGTGAGACGATAGGCCAATCTAAAGAAATGCACTTTTAGGGCACACTTAAAACTGTGTGCATTGACAATTAATCAAATTGTCCTGGGTAGTGCATTCCAAAGAATTGTAGCAGCAAGCGGCAAGTCTTGGAGACGGGAGTGGGAGGTTCGCATTATTGAGGATGCTAATCTTAGGTCATTAGCAGAACAGAGGGCATGGGTAAGGGCTAATACTCACTTGCGAGAGACTCGCACGATTCTCGTGCGAGCCTCTCGCATGAAAACCTGGCACTGCCACCGGCACCCGGACCAGAGTGGGTGCCGGCGGCATGTATTTCATTTTCAGTCTATCTCCACAGGAAAAGGGGTCCCTCATCTGATAGAACATGTTAAAAAAGTGCATGGGGGTAATGCAGAGTTGCTGTGGTTCGCAGGTGTAGAAAAAGTATCACAGCCAACCCAAGGGGGAAACCATCATAGAATTCTCTTACAAAGAGAATCAAAGTGGATTCTACAAACGAATGCCACAGGACCTTTGGGGTTAAATGATAAAATAGATATGGCGGTGTTTTTGTAGGAACTGCTCATTGTTTGTATTTCCATATTTTATTATGATAGAGTTTTTTTTAACTTGTGTTTTTTAATTCTGTGTTTGATTAATTTGTTCACATGTTTCACTCCATTGGGGGAGTATGAGTTGGAAATCAGGAGGTCCACATGTGTGTGCTTCTAAATTTCCACCTGCCTGCATTCCAGCCTCAGGACCCGTTGAAGCGCAAGTGCGTGAAACGGCCGTCGTCCACTCTCTGTACGTTCCTCCCTTGCCAATGCCTTTTAATCAATAAAGAATTTTCATGACAGAACGGTGAGTGCCATCACTTTTTTTCTCTTTTGTACATAATCAGATTACATGTTTGCTTTTCTGGATCGAGCACCCATTCGGACGGTAGTTTGGCGGTCGGTCCAGGTGTGTGATTTTGGACTTGAATAGCAGTCATGGAACTGCTTAAGGGTTAAGGAACAGTGCCGAATCTTCTGTCTCTTCTATTTAACATGTATTTCTATGCAGCCGCACGCTCTGGTCCCAGTGCTGGCGGCTGTGCCAGGTTTTCATGCGAGAGACTCGTACGAAAATCGTGCGAGTCTCTCGCAAGTGAGTATGAGCCCTAAGGGTGATAGACTGAGATGAGGGAGGAGATGTAGGGTGGTGCAGAACTGTGGAGAGCTTTGTGGTTGAGAGTGATACGTTTATATTGAACTCTGTAGCGGATGGGCAACCAGTGCAATGACTGGCATAGGGTGGAGACATCGGTTTAGTGGTTGGAAAGGTTCCTGGCCTCTGCATTCTGGACAGATTGGAGAAGGGAGAGTTTAAGAAGAGGGAGACCGATTAGTACAGACTTCCAATGAATAAGGAGAAGTAAAAGTTTTTGCAGAATCAAAAGTAAGAAAATGCCGAATTCTAGAGATGTTTTCGAGATATAGGTGACATGAGTGATCTAATGTGAGGAGTGATGGAAAGATCTGAGTCAAGCATAGCCCCAAGACAGCGGACATGTTGCTGGAGAGTAATAGTAGAACCACACAGAGAAATGGCAATATCGGGCATAGGTAGGTAAGTGGAGGGAAGAAACACAAGGAGTTCAGTTTTTGACAGATTCAATTATATATAGAGGGAGGACATAACATTAAAGACAGCAGAAAGACAATCACTAATATAATAGTCTGCTTGGCCCAGCCATGATTGCAACAGGCAACGCATGGAACAACAGAGCTGGATCAGCCAGTTGACACCTGGAGCAGTGCTGAATTTGCTGGATGGCACATGGAACAGTGAGGAACGTGCAGTAGTACACCTGTAAGATGGCTCCCAGACAATAGCTGGGAGGCATCTTGTATAAAAGATTCCCTCTCCCATAGGGTGTCAGCAAGCAACATAGTGAATCATTAGTTAGTAAGGTGTACTAACAGAGAGTTGTGAGGTCCCCTGGTCCCGATGTGGCCAGTCCTGTGTCCTTAGTCTCCTGGTCCCGATGTGGCCAGTCCTGTGTCCATAGTCCCCTGATCCTGGTGTGGCCAGGCCTGTATATGTAGTTACCTGGTTCCGGAGCAGCCAGTGCCTGAACCTCGTCCCCTGGGCCCAGAGCGGCCAGGTCCTGAACCTCGTCTCCTGGTCCCGGAGCCGCCAGTTCCTGAAACCTGGTCCAGAAGTGACCAGTACCTGACCAGCGTGTCTGAACTTAGCCCTAAAGTAGTGTCAACGTACCTACTGCGTCTCCACAATAGAAATTGACAAGTTGTGATCCTGAAAGACGCACCGCATGTCAGTGTCAACAGGTGATCCCATCCACTATGCTATAACATCTGGCTGCTGCGTTTTTGACGCTGCATAAATAAAAACGTCAAATCCGCAGCAATTCCTTATCGTGGGTACCCTAATAGTTATGTCAAGAAAACTGGAGGCTATTTGGCGGTAGTTGAGAAATTTGATACTTTTTGTTTTAATATGTTTATATTTATTAATTTTTTTTTGGCATCTGATTTTGTGTACTCTCTTTTAATACATCTCTATGAAGCTCACTGATTGTTTTTCAAGTCCTGAAATTGAGATAATTAGATATTATAGATGGTTTTATAACCTGTGCCTGTCAGGCGCACTGCCCCCTGAACCCGGGAGTATCAGAGGTGAGCCTGAGGAAGGGTTAATTACATTCTGTAGCCAGCAATAAGCAGGGAAATAGCCTAAACATTTAAACTGTGCAATATTTTTAATGAAACCCAAATGGAAAAATTATTTTTAGTTCAAAGACAAAATAGGGATAACAGAAAGCCACTATCATACAAAAACTCTAATCAACAAATGGGAGGAGGATAGGGAGAGGGAGGAATAAACTAAATAGGAATAGGGACAAGGAGATAAACTCTCATGTACAACAGCAAACAACAGGTCAGATCACTACTACAACTACAACTCCACTCCAACTACTCAGCTTTAGCACTTAGCACAGGAAAACAAATCTTCCACTGGCAAGGACTAGACGCCCAGAGCCAGTATATATAGAGGGAGTAAATGATAATCAGTTGCAGCTGATTATCATCCAGGCTGTTTGGTCTCAGCCAGCATGGAAAGAGTCCTTAACCCTCTCAGCACTGAAGGAAAGGAAATCCATTTAAAACAGGATATTAATCATACCATCTCTAAAGAGGACTGCGATTCATTACCTCATGTGATCTTTTAACTCCAGGTATTCCAGGGGGGACATGACACCCCCTTGACGTTAATGCAGATCACAGGGATTACCGAAATATGTCATTACTGATATAAAGGTTACTACAGTATGTCAAAGTATTTTTATTTTATTTAAGAAGTACATGCCAATGGTAAGCACACCTCAAAATATGGGTGTGCTAATTTTTTTTACCCATTGTGAGTGTTAGTCACAGTTCCGACTTATACACTTGACATGCATGACCAATTAAAAGATTAGTATACTTGCTTTCAGATATTGTACAATTAAAGGGGTTGTCCATTTTCAAAACTGCCCCCACCTTCAAATTTTAGTCAGCCTGCCGGGTTCCAAAAGCCCCGCTGTATCGGCTTTCCAACAATTTTTCAGTTTTTCTTGTGTGATGTGAGGGAGCTGTCTATCTTATTTCAGTATCCAACCCCCCTCCCCCTCCTCCTTTGCTATCTATATATCTGACTTAACAGAGAAGGGACTAGTCTATCCACTGAAATAAGCCAGTCAGCCAGCACACTTCACACATAGCGCTGAGCATGCTGACACAGGGCTGGTGTCCAGCTGCTGGGACCATAGCCTACCTGATGTAAAATACAAACAACTGCAGGTCTATGGTCATCCTAAAACTTACTGACATACTGAGCTACTGTATGTACTCTATCCAGCATACTGAAAAGACTAAATTGTATTCCTCAATGTTTATACAAACAATGCCATACTGGGTTAGAAATTCAGCCAGTATTTAAAAGCACGCATACTAATCAATGTATGGTGAATGTGATATATGTTTGTGCACTTGTGGTTATGGCTGACAGGGGTGTACATCATACTTACACACAAAACTGAAGTTACATCATGTGGCATATGAGTTTTTCTCCAGAAAAATGTTGATTGCTTTTGACAGGGGCATAATAGTAATTGAAAGCTTCGTGATCTCTATTACTATAAGTAATAAAAATAATCAAACACATGCTGACCTCTCACACCCACTTACTTAGATAGTGGTCTTTTATTAAAAATATGGCCATTGTGGAAGAAAGGGGTACCTAGAATCAAATTGGAGAAATTACAGTTACTAAAATGTAAGGGGGTGAAGCATAAGAAGGACAAGAAAGGGTTTACCTCCTCTGCTCCATGCCTGGAATCATATAGCTGCGCAGTAGGGTTCCCAGGGGAAAGACTCTTGGACCTGGACCGACTGCATCATGGGCCTGTCAGTAGCAGTGGGGAGGAGGAAGTTGTGCTACACAGGAAGGAAGCAGGTCAGAGAGCGGCAAGACAGGGCACGCTGAGCAGAGAGCAGCTTGTGCAGCTGTCAGGACAGGACACAGCCACTCTCTGGGGAGGAGAGAGAACTCCCGTTCTGAGGGCAAATACCGGGGGACTATACAGAAAGACTGCAGCTCGTGACTGTGTGGAGCCAGAGTTTGCAGTGACAGCAGAGGTGTGTCCTGACTCCCGTGCTGAGACTGTGCCCTGTGTAGAGACTGTGCCCCGTACAGAGACTGTGGCCCGTGCAGAGACTGTGATCCGGGCAGGCATAGTGTCCCCCGCGCGAAGCCCTAGTACCCGCGGTGTTAATGCAGAGCCCCTGATTCCTGTGAAGAGACTTAACTGTAGTGTTGGAGCGAAGGACTCGGAGCAGAGGGGACCCCGATTGTCTCGTACCCCCTCTGGCTCCCGCAGTAACCCCTCAGACCCCGGCTGGGGATTATTAAAGACCACAGAGTACAGAGAGACTTTAAACGACAAGTGCTGCTGGTGATTCGACGCCAACGTGGGAGAAGTTCGAGCCTTCAAGCAAGTCCCCTTCAGACTGATAAGTTCTTTCACAGAAAACACCGTCAGATACTGCTTAATACTGTTTATTCCTTTTGCCTGTTTTAGAACTTGTTTTCACATTACCAAAGCTCGCACTGTTATATTGCCAGTGTTAGTCCCTGTAAATAAACCATGCTATAACTGTTGGTCCGTCTGTTCCGTGGTGGCATACCCAACACCTGCACATTGCTACATTTGGTGTAGTCAGCAGGATGTCACACAGTAGCGTGGAAGGAGCGGACAAAGCAGTTAGGGAAGGTCCCAGGTCTAGCATTCCCCTGGGAGCCATGTTGAATAATTTGCTGAGGTTTACTGGGATCAATGTCATGTTGTGATGTGATGTTGTGGGGTAGGACGGAGAGTATCCGGGGACTGATGCGGATGCATCCCATGACACCAGCCCTGGAGGCAGAGATTGCATTGATGGCCCTGGAGGGGGAGGCATGGGATTCTGTCATGCATAGGTCCCCCTGGGAGACAGATACCCTGGACAAAGTATTACAGATAGTTGAAGAGATTCATGGGGAACCCACTGACGTAGGGGAGCTGCGCATGTGACTGTTTCGCCGGGTACTAAGAGAGGGGGAGACCGTGACGCAGTTTATGAATACCCTGCAGGAACTCCATACTGCCATCGTACAGAAGGACGGCATAGGTGTAGGGCCAATTGACGTTGTGCTGCGAGATGAATTGGTAACGGACTTAAGAGACCTGTTGATGAAGTAGGCCCTGCGAGAGCGCATGTGGAAAAAAACAGACATGACTTTCTCTCTGGTTGGGAGCGAGGCACGCACGAGCAGGAGCAGGGAGTGATAGCACCGTAGAGGAAGGTATGGCGCGAGGAGGTAGCTGCCCCTCATTGGGTAGAAGACTTGAAAAAACGAGATTAAGCAGAACCGTGAGGAAATGGCTGAATATAAGAGGGCCCCTGCTGTAGAGACCGCCCCCCAACGTCAGACTAGTGCCGCTCAGCGAGGGAGACTGTCTACGTGCTACAACTGCGGAGTACTTAACCCGAATGAAGAAGAGACGGATTCCAGACTGAAGATAAGAGGAATCTGGGAGAAGATTGAGAGTCTGGCGGAAGCCCTTACTGCTGTCTTGGGAACCAGCGGCATGCCCCGAGGTAACGTGTTGAGGCAGACAGAGAGAGATAGAGGAGAGGTGCAGAACATGAGGAAGACTTCACCGGCTGCTCCAGAGAGTAACCATGTATCCGGGAGTGAAGAGCAACCACCGATGAGAGATGCTTCCCTCCAAGGTCGACGATCCAGCCCAAAGCGCCCACCAGACAGATGCAGACGTGAGTGCTGGGCATGCAGAAGGGTACCTGTCCAGGAATTGCCCTACCCGAGAAATGCGGTGGCAGAGATCCACTCACCACTCAGAGGGTCCTTCTAATTGGAGGGAGCGTTGCCCCCGGAGAGAATGGTACAGAGGGAGAAGGAGAGCTCCACTCAGAGCAAGACAGTGTTATGGTGTCAGAGGGACCGGAGCAAGGAACCCCTGAGGTTAATAATGACAGAGGAAGGGACGAATCGACTACTCAAGCGGCTGCCAGCAAAAAGGAAGAGGAAAAAGAAGAAGACTAAGCCAAGTTCTTCCGAAGTATTTTCCTCTGCGGCTGATGAAGATGAGGAGGAGGACAGGGATATCTTTGACTGGCCTCACTTGAAGAATTTAGAGCCAGAAGAAAAAGAGGAGTTGTGAAGGATGTGGGCAGTTGTCCGTTCTCGGCAGAACATAGTGGAGTACGACAACCTCTCGCCCGTGGAATGGCAAGATTTAAGAGAGGGAGAACATAACGGGTGTTAGGCGTCGGGTTCCGGTCGCTGCACAGCAGGAATCCCGAGCCTTGCATTCGGCTGTCTCCCATTCCTCTCCGGCCTCACAGGAGGCTGCTCAGCAGACTCGTCGATCCAGGCGCTTTGCTCAGACTAGCTCTGTAGGTTTAGTTGCTGATGCCACCTCTGGTCCAGCAATAGCAACGCAGGCTGGCCAGCAGCGAGCTATTCCAGGGACTAAGTCCTACTTTTGGTCCACTGAGCATGCCCGTGGGACGATCTCTCATTGGAGATCGGAGGTCACATGCTCAGGTCATTCTCCAGCTCAGATTGGACCATCAAGAAGGTCAGGAAGGTCCCGGAAGGACGCTGCTATAGAAGAGTCGCATGTGCTAGTATAGACAAAGATTAGACCATGTGGAGTGAGTGTTGTATGCATGTATGAATGTCTCTGGTGAATGACTCATTGGAAACCCCTACCCTTGGTACGCATGTGTTGTGCTGCCTAGCCTGTCAAGCGCCCAGGTCTAGGTGTAGGTAGAGGCTGAGTCAGAGACTAAAATCAGTGTCCACCGCTGGCTCTACACGCCACGGTGCACGTGCTCGACACTTCTCCAAGGTCAGCGTCTATTGTGGTGTCCGCAGGTGCGACGCCACGTGCTCGGAAGGTCTAGAGGGACTCTGACCCCATGTCCTTGGGGCAGAGTTCCGTGACCACATTCTGAGCGCCACCTTGCCGAGCTCTGTGAGTGCTAACAGACTCCGGCATTTAAGTTTCGCAGTACTGTGGCTCTTTGACGTAACAGAGACTGCTCCTGTTCACACCGGGTGACATTAACCCGCGTATGACCTTTGTATACCGCTATATACATCCGCCATTACTAAGCAGAAGTTTACCACCTCTGCACGGTGGACCCCGGGCTGCGAACGCAACTACTATCATTATATTATTTGGTGCGCTCCACCAGCCAGGGTCTGGCTAGTAATGGCGGACTAACAGCGACTGCTGCAGTACATCTGGCAGCTGCAGGGCAGGTTGGCGGCTCTCGAGCATTCAGCCTCAGCTGCGGATGTTACTGCGGTCGCTGTTCAGGCAGCCACAGAGGCTGTCTCCCGTGTGACCACTGCCATCCCTGCCCCGACTTTGTCTCGCATCCCGCTGCCTGAGAAGTTCTCGGGCGATAGTGCTTCTTGTAGGGGTTTCGTGAGCCAGTGCTCTATACAGCTCACGAGCGGGCTAAAGTGGGATTTATTATTTCCCTCTTGTCGGGCAGGGCTTTGGAGTGGGCCACACTGCTGTGGGATCGTGGTGATCATGTGGTGCAGAGTGCCTCATGGTTCTTGGACACTCTGAAGCAGGTCTTCCTGGGACCGTGAGTCACCCATGACACCGTGCTCCGGTGCTGGCATTGTCACAAGGCTCGTCCATGGTCAGCCACTTAGCCATCCAGTTCCGGACGCTGGCCTCGGAGTTAGAGTGGCCAGATAAGGTCCTCATTCCGGCATTCTGGAGAGGTTTGGCAGGCTATGTGAAGGACGCTCTGACCACCAGGGAGATTCCCACTACACTGGAGGAGTTTATCACTGTCTCCACCCGTATAGACCTTTGCTTTGGATTGGAGCAGTCCCAGTGTAGGCAGAGGTTTAGGTTGGCACCCAGTTTTGCTAAACCTCTGGAATCTCCCGATCGGGCGTCCGAGCATCAAGGGGCTTCCCGTGAGGGATCCAGGCCCCAGCCCACTCGAGCCCCTGTGATCTGTCATGGTTGCCTGCAGTCCGGTCACTTTGCCAACCGGTGCCCACAGCTGCCGTAGGAGGCAGCTCACTAGAATCCACGGCGTTTTCCTCCAAGTTGTCCTTTAAGGGGACACCGGGGTTTGGTTCTTCCACTCTGGCGGTGGAGGTTTGCATGGATTCCGGAGCGGAGGGCAATTTTATGTCATCTGCCTTCGCTCAACAGCACGTGATACCACTGGTTATGATGTCCAAGCCAGTCACCGTCAGAGTAGTGAACGGCGGGACTCTGCCCTCACAGATTATCCACCAAACTGCTCCACTATTATTCTCGGTGTCTCTATCTCATCAGGAGACAATATCCCTCCTCGTCATGCCCGAGGGTATCAACCAGGTCCTTCTTGGGGTCCCCTGGTTGCGGTATCACTCTCCCCATATAGAGTGGTCCTCGGGGAGAATTCTTGTTTGGAGTAAGTCATGTGAGGATAGATGTTTGAGGTAGTGCAACCAGGTTGCCTCCACCGAGGTCCCCGCAGATCTTTCCTCGATTCCCAAACACTATCAACAGTATGCGGACGTGATCTCCAAAAAGGCGGCGGAGACCCTTCCACCGCATTGCCCCTATGACTGTCCTATTGACCTCTTGCTGGTGCTGAGCCTCCCTGGGGTCGAGTCTATCCCCTATCTCTCCCGGAGACAGAGGCTATGTCTCAATACATCACGGAGAATCTGGCAAGAGGATTCATTAGGAGGTCAGTGTCACCAGTGGGGACAGGATTCTTCGTAGAGAAAAAGAGTGGGGAACTACGTCCTTGCATCGATTACAGGGGTTTTAATGCCTCACCGTTAAGAATAAGTATCCTTTGCCCCTGATATTTGAGCTGTTTGATAGGCTACGGGGAGCGAGAGTGTTTACCAAACGTGATCTGCGGGGGGCTTACATCCTGATTCGCATTTGTAATGGGGACGAATGGAAGACGGCATTTAACACCAGGGACGGGCACTATGAATACCTGGTGATACCCTTCGGGCTCTGTAATGCCCCGGCCGTCTTCCAAGACTTTGTGAACGATATCTTCTGGGATATGCTTACCACCTTCTATAGTAGTCTATCTGGATGATATCCTCATCTACTCTCCAGATATTCACTCCCACCGGAGAGATGTTTGCAAAGTTTTCGACCTCCTGCGGGCAAACTCCCTCTATGTCAAGTTGGAGAAGTGTGTGTTTGAGCAGGAGTCCTTGCCTTTCCTGGGCTATATCATCTCCGCCCAGGGTTTGGCCATGGATCCTGCCAAGCTACAGGCGGTGATGGTTTGGCAGGAACCCCATTCTCTCAAAGCGGTGTAGCGCTTTATGGGGTTCATAAGTTACTATCGCCAATTCATCCCCCACTTCTCGACTTTGGTAGCGCCCTTGGTAGCCCTCACCAAGAAGGGTGCAAACCCCAAGTTGTGGTCGGAACCTGTCTCCAAGGCCTTCTCCTCTATTAAATCCCATTTCGCTAGTGCTCCCATTCTACATCGCCCTGATGTGGATAAACCCTTCATTCTGGAGGTGGATGCCTCTTCCGTCAGTGCTGGAGCGGGTCCTTTTCCAGAAGAACTCGCAAGGTCGGAAGCACCCATGCTTCTTCTCCAAGACCTTCACACCGGCGGAGAGGAATTATTCCATCGGGGACAGGGAGTTGCTAGCAACGAAGTTGGCCTTTTCAGAGTGGAGACACCTCCTGGAGGGGGCTCGCCACCCTTTCCAGGTGTTCACCGACCACAAGAACTTGGCTTATTTACAAACAGCCCAGCGACTGAATTCTCGCCAGGCCAGATGGTCTTTGTTCTTCTCCCAATTCCACTTCACCCTGCATTTTCTCTCCGGGGAGAAGAACGTCCGGGCCGATAATCTCTCCCGCTCCGTGGTGTCATCGGAGGAGGAGGAGCCTCGGCTGATAGTCCCATCTGAGAGCCTGAAGACCCTGGCTCCGGTCGCCCTTCAGTCTGTATCTCCAGGCAAGACTTTTGTCCCTGCCCGTCTGCGACCGGAGGTCCTCTCTTGGGCTCATTCGTCCAGGGTGGGTGGACATTTTGGGACCAAATGGACCTCTGAGCTTCTGGCGAGGACGTACTGGTTGCCGCATATGGCCCGTGACGTCAGGGACTATATTCAGGCATGCGACTCTTGCGCCCAGAATCAGTCCTCTTGGCAGCGGCCTGCTGGGCTACTCTACCCCCTGCCGGTAGCAGACAGGCCCTGGGAGACAGACAGGCCCTGGGAGATGGTCGGTATGGACTTTGTGGTGGGACTGCCCAAGTCCAGTGGCAGCATCGTCATTTGGGTTGTCACCGACCATTTCTCCAAGATGGTGCATCTGGTACTACTCTCTCGGCTACCTTCTGCATGGGGCCTGGCAGCGTTATTAAGCACGTTTTACACCTGCACGGCATGCCGGATAAGATTGTCAGCGACCGGGGTCCTCAGTTTGCGCCTCCAACTGGAGAGAGCTCTGTTCCCTGCTCAGCACTGAGCTAAATCTCTCCTCGGCCTATCATCCCGAGACAAACGGGTTGGTAGAGAGAGCCAACCAGACCCTAGTCACATACTGTATCTACTACATTTTGTCTCGGCCAGGCAGGATGACTGTGCATCCTTGCTGCCGTGGGTGGAGTTCGCTTTGAACAACGTTATGGCAGACTCCACCGGTCAGACCCCATTCCTCCTAAATTACGGCCAGCATCCGCGCGTCCCTGTGCCCATTCCCGTGTCATCCACCGACTCTAGGGTGGCAGACTGGGCGGTGGAGGCACGTGACATTTGGGATCGCACTCAGGATGCTACCCGGGCCTCCAAGGAGAGAATGAGGACCTCCGCTGACGCACACCGGCGCCCTGCTCCGATCTTTGTCCCTGGCGACTTAGTGTGGATCTCCGCCCGAAACATCAGGCTGCAGGTTGAGTCCATTAAGTTCGCACCGCGCTACATTGGTCCCTTCAAGGTCCTTGAGCAGATCAACCCTGTGGTCTACCGTCTGGCCCTTCCACCACACTTAGCTGTCTCTGACACGTTCTACATGTCCCTCCTTAAGCCTGTTCACATGTCCCGGTTCTTCGAGTCGTCTGCCGGGACAACAGACCTGTCTTCGGGCGAGTTTCAGGTAAATGCCATCGTGGGATGCAAGGTGATGCAGGGCAAAAAGTTTTATTTGGTGGATTGGAAGGGTCATGGTCCAGAGGCTCGGACCTGGGAGCCAGTGGAGAACATCCACGCTCCGCTTCTTATTGCGGCACATCGCACTCCTGCACTGGTGTACTTCTCTGCCCTGTTGAGGGCAGATCAAAGTACTGCAGTGTGCAAGCATCGAATGCTGTAGATAAGCCCTGAAGCCCTGAAATGCAGTGGCCGCATCTTATAGCGGCCAAAACAGGTGACAGGTTCCCTTAAAAAGCTTAGTGGTAACACCTGGGGAATAACTAAAGCCCTAGGGCTACTTTTGATATTGGTCTCATCACTAGTATGTTTCTTGGATGCTTTGGTGCCGTGGGTGTTGCTAGGTTCTTCAAAGTTATCTGTCCTCTCTTTAAAAATAAAAAATAAAAATAATAATACAAATATATGTTTATCGAAGGCAATGTTGTTATAGAATAATTTATGCATATGATAAATCTCTAAGGGTGTGTTCCCACGGTCAGGGACAGTTTTAGACAAATTGGGGCCCTAGGCAAAATTCAAAGTGGGGCCACCATGTCCATATAAAACACGTATGTGTTACACCGATATCGGTGTCACCAGTGCTTTCAATCAGTGTGCCATCCATGTGCCATCTGTGTTTTTCCTCTATGGATAATGGAAATGAAATTACAAAGCTTCTCATATACTTTCCATGTTAAACACAGACAGCACACGGATGGCACATGTACCACACGTTTCCACGGACCCATAGACTTGTATTGACCCTTGTCATCTGTGCTGCTGGGAAAACACGGACATGAGAACAGCACCGTATCTCAAGTAGGGGACACGTGGCATCCGTGAAAAACATGATAGGTCGTGTGAAGGGGGCTGTACAGTCACATAATAGAAAACATCAGCAGAATTGCCGTCTTTTTCAACATCCTACCTCACAAACAGCAGAATAAAAGCTATTAAAAAATAGCCCTACATGTCCCCCATATTACTCTGCTAAATCCCCTCTATCTCCGTGGCCGATGGCTCGGGGTCCCTGATGGTTATTAGTCACTTTACAGCTATAATACAACCCCTGGCAAAAAATTTTGGAATCACCGGCCTTGGAGGATGTTCATTCAGTTGTTTAATTTTGTAGAAAAAAAAACAGATCACAAACATGGCACAAAGCTAAAATCAATTCAAATGGCAACTTTCTGGCTTTAAGAAACACTAAAAGAAATCAAGAACAAAAAATGTGGTAGTCAGTAATTGAAAAAAGACACATAATGTCATGGCCTGCAAATAGTCCAGATCTCAATCCAATTGAAAATCTATGGTGGAAGTTGAAGAAAATGGTCCATGTCAAGGCTCCAACCTGCAAAACTGATCTGGCAACAGCAATCAGAGAAAGTTGGAGCCAGATTGATGAAGAGTACTGTGTGACACTCATTAAGTCCATGCCTCAGAGACTGCAAGCTGTTATAAAAGCCACAGGTGGTGCAACAAAACACTAGTGATGTTTTGGAGTGTTTTTTTGTTGATTTATTTTTCATGATTCCATAATTTTTTCCCTCAGAATTGAGTGATTCTATAATTTTTCCCTATGCTTGGTTTAAAGTAACCATTACTGACTACCACACTTTTTGTTCTTGATATCCTTTAGTGTTTCTTAAAGCCAGAAAGTTGCAATTTGAAATGACTTTAGTTGTGTGCCATGTCTGTGATCTGCTTTTTTTCTACAAAATTAAACAACTGAATGAACATCCTTCAAGGCCGGTGATTCCATAATGTTTGCCAGGGGTTGTATAAGGTGAAGCCACAAGACCCCTGCAGCCCAGTGCTAAGACTGGCAGAGGCCCCCAGAGCCACAAGACCACTGCAGCCCAGTGCTAAGACTGGCAGAGGCCCCCAGAGCTACAAGACCACTGCAGCCCAGTGCTGAGACTGGCAGAGGCCCCCAGAGCTACAAGATCCCTGCAGCCCATTGCTAAGACTGGCAGAGGCCCCCAGAGCTACAAGACCACTGCAGCCCAGTGCTGAGACTGGCAGAGGCCCCCAGAGCTACAAGACCACTGCAGCCCAGTGCTGAGACTGGCAGAGGCCCCCAGAGCTACAAGATCCCTGCAGCCCAGTGCTAAGACTGGCAGAGGCCCCCAGAGCTACAAGACCACTGCAGCCCAGTGCTGAGACTGGCAGAGGCCCCCAGAGTTACAAGGTCCCTGCAGCCCAGTGCTGAGACTGGCAGAGGCCCCCAGAGCTACAAGATCCCTGCAGCCCAGTGCTGAGACTGGCAGAGGCCCCCAGAGCTACAAGACCACTGCAGCCCAGTGCTGAGACTGGCAGAGGCCCCCAGAGCTACAAGATCCCTGCAGCCCAGTGCTAAGACTGGCAGAGGCCCCCAGAGCTACAAGACCACTGCAGCCCAGTGCTGAGACTGGCAGAGGCCCCCAGAGCTACAAGATCCCTGCAGCCCAGTGCTGAGACTGGCAGAGGCCCCCAGAGCTACAAGATCCCTGCAGCCCAGTGCTGAGACTGGCAGAGGCCCCCAGAGCTACAAGACCACTGCAGCCCAGTGCTGAGACTGGCAGAGGCCCCCAGAGCTACAAGATCCCTGCAGCCCAGTGCTGAGACTGGCAGAGGCCCCCAGAGCTACAAGATCCCTGCAGCCCAGTGCTGAGACTGGCAGAGGCCCCCAGAGCTACAAGACCACTGCAGCCCAGTGCTGAGACTGGCAGAGGCCCCCAGAGCTACAAGATCCCTGCAGCCCAGTGCTGAGACTGGCAGAGGCCCCCAGAGCTACAAGACCACTGCAGCCCAGTGCTGAGACTGGCAGAGGCCCCCAGAGCTACAAGATCCCTGCAGCCCAGTGCTGAGACTGGCAGAGGCCCCCAGAGCTACAAGATCCCTGCAGCCCAGTGCTGAGACTGGCAGAGGCCCCCAGAGCTACAAGACCACTGCAGCCCAGTGCTGAGACTGGCAGAGGCCCCCAGAGCTACAAGATCCCTGCAGCCCAGTGCTGAGACTGGCAGAGGCCCCAAGAGCTACAAGATCCCTGCAGCCCAGTGCTGAGACTGGCAGAGGCCCCCAGAGCTACAAGACCACTGCAGCCCAGTGCTGAGACTGGCAGAGGCCCCCAGAGCTACAAGATCCCTGCAGCCCAGTGCTGAGACTGGCAGAGGCCCCCAGAGCTACAAGACCACTGCAGCCCAGTGCTGAGACTGGCAGAGGCCCCCAGAGCTACAAGATCCCTGCAGCCCAGTGCTGAGACTGGCAGAGGCCCCCAGAGCTACAAGATCCCTGCAGCCCAGTGCTGAGACTGGCAGAGGCCCCCAGAGCTACAAGACCACTGCAGCCCAGTGCTGAGACTGGCAGAGGCCCCCAGAGCTACAAGATCCCTGCAGCCCAGTGCTGAGACTGGCAGAGGCCCCCAGAGCTACAAGATCCCTGCAGCCCAGTGCTGAGACTGGCAGAGGCCCCCAGAGCTACAAGATCCCTGCAGCCCAGTGCTGAGACTGGCAGAGGCCCCCAGAGCTACAAGACCACTGCAGCCCAGTGCTGAGACTGGCAGAGGCCCCCAGAGCTACAAGATCCCTGCAGCCCAGTGCTGAGACTGGCAGAGGCCCCCAGAGCTACAAGACCACTGCAGCCCAGTGCTGAGACTGGCAGAGGCCCCCAGAGCTACAAGATCCCTGCAGCCCAGTGCTGAGACTGGCAAGAGACCCCCGGAGCATCAGTGCTGGAGCCGCAGGGGGTTTATCATTTCATGCTAATTATTTTTACATTCTCAGAAAATCCCTGCAGTGTCTGTTCACACGCCATTTTTGCTGCGGTTTGATTTACAGTGTTGGCAGGAAATATTCTGCTTTTTCGCAGCCTTTTCACTTGCATTTTTGTGTCCGATTCAATTGAATAGGGAAAAAAAACCCGCTGCAGAAATGCTGAAAGACGACAGCAGCAGATTAATTAAAAAAAAATGTCTCCTGGCCAGTGTCCGTGTCTAGCCGGTGTCCGTGACTGGCCGCTGCACTGGGACAGTGTGGAATAGTATAGTAGACTGTACTACTCCACACAATAGTGTATTAAGCCCTGTTAACACTGCGCTTCTGTACAGTAGTGCGTCCGGGGGTTCTGCCTGAAACCCCCTAAAATAGGATTCACGTAAATTCCTGATGGGGCCACAGACTGCACTGACACAAGCAGAGGTCAAATGAATTTTTTTTTCCAGAAATTGACTGATTTATTTTCTTAGTCCGGGTGCACAAATGATCAGGAATTGGCAGCGCTTTGGAAGCAGCACATGTCCGCTGCCGGCTACTGAACGCAGGTGACGACACATGTGATCACTGAACCGTGTGGATTCACTGCGTCCAATACATTGTGGGCATGGGATATCTTGAGAACCCATCAACTATGCTGTAACATCTGGATGCTGCACAAGTACACAGCGTCCATCTCGCAGCGATTACTGATCGTGTTAACCTACCCTCAGAGTCTGTGTTTTTTCTTCTAAAAGAGTCCACTTTTCTGTGGCTGTTGGAAAAGACGGACACATTCGGAAAAAAAAACATCACATGTGGAATTCATGTGAACTCCATTCCTGTCATTACAATCTATGGCTCTATATGGGATTCAGGCTGAACCCACCGGGCGCAGTAAAGAAAGACAGTGTGAACAGGTCCTAATGTAAGACAAAGGCATTAGACATACGGTAAACTACTGATCCCTATTATGGTGACATTACAATTACAGAACTATATATGCAACACATATACATAGATACACACTATACATGTACACAAATCATATACTGTATACTTTATAAATATAGAAACATACACTATATAAAGTATATACAGTGCGCTATAAAAATGAATAATAATATACAGATGCATACAGTGTGCACAAGGACATATATAAAGTATATACACACAGATACAGTATATACAGTATGCTCACATATACTGTATATAGTTTACATATATTTACACAATATACTGCACACATGTGGTATACAAATATAATATACATACACATACTATATAGACAGGTAAGACATTTTTATACATCTATTCCCTGTACATTTGGATTACAACAAGTATATACCATATGCATTTGGGTAATTTATATCCTGGCCACTGCATTCACACACATCCATCGCCCTGGCATTAACCCTCTACACGCCATCCATATTGGCCCCTCACTCCTTTCCTCTCCTATGTATAGCACTCACAGTCTTTTCACATTGCTAACTTGCACAGATCCATTCAGTCCCACCATTCACCATCAGAGACGCTCTCACAAATCACTTAACCATCTGCTCACTCTTTCTATCCTCCTTCTCCTAGTCGCAGGAGACATTGCTCCCAACCCTGGTCCCCCATGTTATAGAAAGTCAAACACCCCAACTGCTACACTCAGAAACCCCTCTAATCTTATTAATGTTCCCTGCATGCCTTCTGTCTCTCTTAATTGTGCCCTTTGGAATTCTCGCTCAGTGTGTAATAAACTCTCCTTCATCCATGACTTCTTCCTTTCAAATTCTCTTAACCTTCTGGCTCTTACTGAAACCTGGTGGACTACACTCTTCTCATACCTCAAGATCAGACAATAGAGCAGGTGGAGGCGTTGGTCTGCTCCTATCACCAAAATGTACCTTTCAGGTAATCCCTCAAGTACCCTCACTTGTCTTCCCTTCTTTTGAGGTCCATGCCATCAGACTCTACACCTCCCTTCCACTGCGAGTGGCAGTGGTGTATCGTCCTCCAGGCCCCTCCCATCAGTTCCTGGATCATTTTGCCACCTGGCTTCCACATTTTCTCTCCTGTGATATCCCCACCCTCATCATTGGCGATTTCAACATCCCCATTGCTCTTCCCCTCTCCCCGTCTGCTACTCACCTTTTATCTCTAACCTCCTCGTTTGGCCTTTCGCAGCTTACTAATTCTCCAACGCATGAAGACGGAAACTCCCTCGACTTGGTCTTCTCTCGGCTTTGTGCAGTGGATGATTTCACAAACTCCCCTCTCCCGCTCTCTGATCACAACCTTCTATCATTCTTTATCAAGAACTGCCAGGCCGCTCAGGTCACCCCCACTGTCCATACTTATAGAAACATACAGGCCATTAACACCAAGAAACTTATGAAGAACTTGCAGTCTTCATTGGCCCCTATCTCCTCCCTCTCATGTCCTGATTCTGCACTGAAGCATTACAATGAAACACTTCAAAGTGCCCTGGATGAATTTGCACCTCCTATACATAGAACAATACAACACAGATGGCGACAACCCTAGCACACCTTGCAAACACATTTCCTGCAGCGGCGCTCCAGGTGTGCTGAACGTCCTTGGAGAAAATCCAATCTACACGAAGATTTCATCCATTATAAGTTTATGCTTAGAACATACAACACTGCCCTTCACCTCTCCAAACAAACCTATTTCAATACCCTCATCACCTCACTGTCCAACAACCCTAAACGTCTCTTTGACACTTTTCTTTCTCTACTCAACCCAAGAGTGCAGGCCCCAACCACTGAGCTTCGAGCTGACGATCTGGCCAATTACTTCAAAGAAAAAACTGACCATATCCGACAGGAAATTATCTCCCAATCACCTCATACCATGTACTGTCCTCCCTCCCCCACTGCATCTAGCTCACTCTCTGATTTTGAACCAGTCACAGAAGAAGTAAGCAGGCTCCTTGCATCTTCTCGCCCAACCACTTGCACCAGTGACCCATTTCCGTCACATCTCCTCCAGTCACTTTCCCCTACTGTCACCACTCACTTAACTAAAATATTTAACCTCTCTCTCTCTTCTGGTATCTTTCCCTCCTCATTTAAGCATGCCAGCAGCGGCCAGATGTTACAGCATAGTGGATGGGATTTCAAGAAATCCCTTCTCCACTATGTGTGCATTGGCGCCCGCAGCGTCCCTGAGGAGATGGACGTGCGACGTGTCTTTCCAGAGCGCAGCATGTCTATTTATCTTGCTCAGTCTCCGCAAGGTAAATGTCACCCGTACAATGCATTGGATGCGATGATTCTGCACAGTTCAATTAACACATTCAGAGTCACCTGCGTTCAAAAGCCGGCAGCACTTTGACCGCTGCGGACATGTGCTGCGTCCAAAGCGCTGCCTAAGGCCTCTTTCACACATCAGGTTTTCGCCGTCAGGCGCGATCCGGCGCTTTTGACAAAAACCGGATCCGGCGAAATGCAATGCCGGATCCGGTTTCCCCCCCATTGACTTGCATTAGAGCCGGATCGAGCCGGATGGCCATGCGTTTCATCCGGTTTTCGCCGGATCCGGCAATGTGTCGCGATCCGGCGTCTTGAAAAAACGGCTACTGTAACGTTTTTTGTCTCCGGCGAAAAAGCCGGACACGCCGGATCCGGCGTGTCCGGCTTTTTCACACAATGAAAGCCTATGAGCGCCGCAATGCGCCTGATCCGGCGACAGCCGGATCCGGTGGCCGGATCCGGTTTTTTTGGTCTGAGCATGCTCAGTAGCTCTCCCCACAAGACATATATAAAAGCAAGACAGTGGGACCCTCAGCCACACCCAACATGCCACCCAAGCCAAGAACCAGGAGCAGGAGAAGGCAGGAGACATCTGCAGCAGCACCATCAGCACCACCACCACGCCAAATGGAGCAGCAAATGGAACATGCTGAGGAGGGGAGTCCAGCAGCAGATGAGAGACGGTAATTATCAAATCCCCCATTCCTCCAAACTAGGGCCATGGAATATCAAGATATTCATTGGCCCTTTGTTTCTCTTTATTCAACAGCCGCCCAAGAGATGCAGCAGCAGCAGCAATGGCAGCAGCAGGAACACCACCCACAGCCATGGAGTCTGGCCAGCAGGAAGACAGCACATCTTCTTCTGGGAGCCCTCCCTCGCATCGTCAGCGTTTGACGGTAAGTTTTTATTTCCAAAATCCATCATCTCTGTAATATATGTCTATTCATTGCCTTTTATTTAAAAACAGGAATCACAAGATGAAGAGGAGCTCCCAGAAGAAGAAGGAAGGGGTGGACAGACACCTGGAGTGGGCTCACAATTGGTAAGATTTTGGCATCAAACGCAGAAACACAACATCACACTACACACAACACATAGAAAACAATGTTCTGCAGACCACACACAGCAAACAAATGCCTACATCCAAAGACATAACATTTTTTGTTTTCTTCTCTAGTCTTCCCAATCTGGTGCTCAGCCAAGAGGTCCTCGCAGTGCCTCCCAGGGTCGTCGGCGACAGCAACGCGGCGGTCACCAGCGTGTAAGTATAAATATTTTTGCTTTGTTTTTTTGCACTTTTTATTTCATTTCTTTTGTGGAGGCTAATTATGTTATTTTTGTCTTTTTCTTTAACAGCCTTCACAGCGTGCTCCCGACTCTGACGGTGAGGATGGAGGAATCGATGTGGACCACCTCATCGATCTCGTCAGAGAAAGGGAGCCGCTCTGGAATATGGCTGACCTCCGCCACGCTGACCTTATCGTTACCCGACGACTCTGGGAGGAAATCTGTTCGCTCCTTGTGGACCGCTGGGAGGACCTCGATGCTCGGGCCCAGATTAAAGAGCGTAAGTATATACAGTACCGGTTGCTTGATGTAAACCAGTGTTTCCCGAACTCCAGTCCTCGTGGTCCCCACGGATCATGTGTTCAGGATTTCTATTTACTTTGGAAATCCTGAAAACATGACCCCTGGGGACCATGAGGACTGGAGTTTGGGAAACACTGATGTTGTATACTAACCACTTTGTCCTTTCTCGTTTCAGGGGAGAGAATTGTGAAGCGGTGGCGGTCTGTGAGAGATCGTTTCAAGAAGGAGTTCAATAAAGAGATGCGGGCCCCGAGTGGATCTGGAGGACACCGGAGCAAGTACAAGTACGCACGAGCCCTGTCGTTCCTCCGGGATACAATGGTCACCAGAAGGTAAATATTACACACCACATGTGACAAAAAAATGTTTAGATGTAACTTTTTTTTTCAGCCAGGGCCATACCATGTCACTATTTTAATTGTTTTTTTTTCTCTTTATTCCACAGCACGGTGAGCAGACCGGCACCGAGGGACACTTCGACCGCCCCGGTACATCTGCACCTTCCCAGCCTTCCCACACATTCGACCCATCTGTCCCATCCACCAGCACAGGAGCATCGTGGCCGCCTACATTACATGAAGCTGCTGGTGAGGAGATCGCTTTCCCTTTACCCCACCCTTCTGCCCCTGCCACCTCTAGTACACCTGCGGGTACTGGGCGGCAGCGGCAGAGGGGTCAGGAAAAGACTTATGCGCCAGAGTTCTTGCATCTGAATGCATCTTTCCAGAACTGTCTAAAAGTCTTGTCAGAGCAAATCTCCGCAGGCTTTCAGCAGATCAACTCCAGCATTCTGGAGGTGAAGACACTTCTGCAAACCATGCATTCAGAAGCAAGATCTTCGCCAAACCACACCTTTTTCAGGTCTGTTGTGGAGCGCATGGAAATGCTATCTCCTACCCAGCAGATGCATGTAATTCATTCATGCCACGGTGCTCTCCAGCACGTTACCTCCCAACCTCCTCCTCCCACCACAGTAGTTCCTCCACCTGCACCCCCTCCAGCCACTTTCCATCCTCCCCCTCCTATTACATCTGCACCCCCTCCAGCCACTTTCCATCCTCCCCCTCCTATTACATACCATCCACCTCCCCAGTACCAGCAACCTCCCCAGTACCAGCAACCTCCCCAGTACCAGCAACCTCCCCAGTACCAGACATCTCCCCACTTCCAGCAACCTGCCCCGTACCAAACTCCTTCCCCATACCAAACTCCTTCCCCATACAACTTGCCATCAACATCATCTGCTCCTACAGTCCCTGCCCAACCCTCCACTCCACCTCCCACCACCTCTTCTGCCTCCCACATGTCCACCCATTCTGTAGCTTTTTCCACACCATCACCTCTAACTGTTCCTTCCCCACCACGATCCCAATCCTCTCTCCACACTCCCAGTGTCGAAGTGTCCCGCAGCCCCTCCAGCAGTATTTCCACCCCACACTACACAGATTTATGATGTGTTTTGTAATAAAAATGCCCAGTTGGTTTCAAACCTTTATTAAAAAAGTTTTTTTAACTTTAAAAACAGTTTACAAAAAAAAAATATTTTAAATAAAAGTTAAATTATTGTTTACACTGGTTGTCTGTCATTTCTTTCTGCGGCGAAATATGTTTAAAAAAAAGGTTAAATACAGGGTATTTAAAAGGTAAAAAGGTATTCAAAACCAGGTATATAACTGTGGGTAAATTTTAGCTTTTTGCCACAGTTGTGTTCCTGGTTGTGTTTGAAGCAAAGTATTTCACCTAAAAAGTTGTGTTTATTGTTGATGATTTCCTAACAATGCACACAACTTTTGTTAAAAGGTGAATTACTTTGCATAAAACACAACCAGGTACACACCTGTGGCCTAAAGCTAAAAATAGAGACCATGACAAGATAGCCAACTTTGGTTGGCAAAGGTATATCCTGTTGGTACAGAAGGTACACAATTTGGTTAAGGGCACAAATCTTTCACACTCTGTCATCCTGCCAGTGTACTCTGCCTTGAGGTGACATAAAGTATAGTGCAAAATTGTCCCTCATTACTGAAACCGTCACAGAACTTCTAGTGGTAATGTCATGGTAATCTTGCAAGGTGGTTTCTTCAGAGGTGTCCTCAATGGAAATGGGTTCCTTGCAGATAACAAAATTGTGGAGTACCACGCAAGCTTTGATCACCTCGTCCACAGTTTTTGTCTTGAGGTTGATCGCAGTCAATAGGACCCGCCATTTGGCTGTCAGAATACCAAAGGTACATTCAACCATTCTTCTTGCTCTTGTGAGGCGGTAATTAAAAATGCGTTTTGTTCTTGTCAATCTTCTGCTAGAGTACGGTTTCAAAAGGTGTTCTGACAGCTGGAAGGCTTCATCCTCTACACAGACAAATGGCATAGGTGGACCAGATGTTTGCGGCAGCGGTCTAGGTGGTGGTAACTGGAAGGTGTTTCCATACAGTTTACGCCCCATGGCAGACAGTTTAACTTGAGAGTCATTGGAGCGGCCATAGGCCCCAATATCAACAGCAATAAGTTTGTATTCCGCGTCAGCGATGGCCATGAGGACAATTGAAAAATATTTCTTGTAATTGAAATATTCCGATCCCGATCCGGCTGGCTTTACAATGCGGATATGTTTCCCGTCCACAGCGCCCAAGCAGTTGGGAAACTGACATATCTGTTGAAACTTTTCTGAAATTTCAATCCACCTCTCTGTTGTGGGCTCTGGTAAAAACTCTTCAGCTAAGGAGTCCCACAGTGCACGGCATGTGTACTTCACTATTCCAGATATGGTGGAAATCCCGAGTCTGTACTGGAAATGCAGTGACGAAAGGGATTCTCCAGTTGCAAGAAATCTGTGGGGAATTAAAAAACAATCAATTAGTTTTAAATCACAGCATTACATACCAAAACTCAGCTATAACACTTGGAGATACAAACTACCACCAACAAGATTGCAGTGAAAGTGTGCTCTGATGCGAGCACATCCAATAAATGTGGCTTACCTTAAAGTCACCATCAGACGCTCTGCGGGTGAAACAGAGAAGCGGCAATAGGTGTCCGCTTTTCTTATGAGGTGTGCAATGCGCTCCACCAAGTAATCAAAATTCTCCATTTTCATCCGAACATATCCAAAAAATTTATCCGGGTTTCGTCGAAGGTCCATGCAGAGTGTAGAATAGACCCCACACGTCATTCTCTTGGCTGTGATGGGGTGGATCCACAAACGTCGTCTACGATGCCTGATGCGCTGCTGTCTCGCTCTCTCCTTCTCCAGAACAATCACCCTCAAATGATTCGCCTCCACTGTAAAATCCGCCAAATTCTTCAAAATATTTCCAATCACAACATCCATCTTCGCCAGTAACTTGCTCTTCTCTCCAACCTGCACTTTCTCCTCTACAACCTGTCAAAGAAGGGCTGTAGGAACACGCTATATATAGTTTTCCAGTAGCCAATCCCGTTCGGAAGGCCACAAGGGGTGTTTTTAAAAACCGGATCCGGCGTAATCCGTCGAAAAACGGATAGAAAAACGGATGAACCGGATGAGACAGATGACGCCGAAAACCTGATGTGTGAAAGTAGCCTAATGCTGAACGTGTGCACTGACCCTAACTAAGGGCACGTTCAGTATTTTACATTCGTATTTGTAAGCCAAAATCAGGAGTAGTTGAAAAATGCATAAGTGGTGAGCATGTTTCTATTATTTTTTTCTCTCATTGTTTCATTCCTGATTTTGGCTTACAAATACTGATGTAAAATACTGAACGAGTAAACGTGGCCTAATAGTGATAAAGTAATACAATCTCCAAATAATATCACTATATAAGTAGCAAGTTTAATCACCATACTTTTACTGAACAAAATCCAGTATAGCAAGACCAAAATCCAATATTACCAATAATATTACCACATTATGACCACATATTACCTCCATATAGTGATAATGCTCTCCTCTGTGGCCCCCGTTAGTAATAATGCCAACATTGTGCCTCTATATAGTTACAGGGCCATCTTTTTGCTTTTTGACACCAAATAGTTAAAATGGCATTATTGGCTCTCTACAAAATATTAGTACCCCTCCTTGGAGCCTCAATAAAGTAATAGTGCCCCCTCTGTACCACCATATAGTGTAGTTCCCCATTGTGTCTCCATATAATAATAATAGTATCATGCTGTGACTGTATGTGATTTAAGAACGGGGCACTGAACCATCCTTAGGACTGGGGCCTAACTATTCCTGCTCCCAAAGGTACCTCTAAAGGTGAGGAGGCTCAGGCCGCCAGTCTTACTGTTCTCCTGTTATTCCCTAAGCTGTATCCTTCCCTCCCCAAAGGGGACTGGGACAGATATGCTAGTGTATAAATACGTAAGTTAAACTGGGATAACAAAAAGCAACTAACATATAAAACACTCACTCAAAGGTAGAGAGGTATACTGTATAAGGATGGGTAAGAATGTACAAACCAAATGGGAATAGGACAATGAGGAAAGCATACACTCAAAAACAGCATGTAACAATCTCCAGCAGCAACAATGATCTCCAACTCAGCACAGTGAATCCAAGGAGCTAGGAAGTAAAACTTTCACTGGGAAGAAAGAGAAAGACTGGCCAGATTGAGAGGAAATGACCAGGTCAGGAACAGCTGTGAGATGATGATGATGATGCAAGTTTCTAACCAGCATAGAAACCTTTGCCACAAAAAACCATGAGGAAGGAGGTCCAAGGTCGCCTTACAACCTGGTTGACCAGTCAAATCAGAGTTATGATGTGCATCCAAAATTTTAAGATGCAGATGTACAGTTACAAGCAATTTCCATAAAGGACCAGCAGGGGCGTCCCCTTGAGCCTTCAATACCTCACCCTCAAATTCAGAACACATTGTGGAGACGACCACCCCATCTTGTAAAATAGGGACAGCATCATCAGTATTCCCACCCCCAGGGGAACTCAGATACAAAGCATCCTCTGTGACAATCTTAATTCCAGGATGGTAAGTGACCACAAAATTAAACCTGGTGAAAAACAAAGACCATCGAGCTTGCCTGAGATTAAGATGTTTAGCAGATTCAAGGTACATCAAGTTTTGTTATCTGTGATTAATGTGACCGTGTGAACTGCGATAGTTTCCAGATCCAAATAAAACCAAGTCCTTTTATTGAAATATATTTAAAACCACAGAATCGTGGTGATGAGGAAAATAATAAACATGAAGACACTTGAACTGGTGCAACACATTACCATTAATAATGAAACTTGACCTCTTTACACATGTTCAGACCATCCGGCCATGCGTAAAGAGGCAATGTTTCATTATTAATGGATTTCATTGTGTCCCCCCACCCCTTGTTGTTTCTTTTGCATATATATTTTATTTATTAATTTTGATTTTGAAAGGGGTGATTGGGATTGGCTACTCCCATTATTGATTTGTCATTTGTATATTTGCATTTCTGCACTGACACTTTTCCCTACACCCGGGGAAGTGGAGCGCTTCCCCAATCACCTGATATTAATTATATGGGTATATAATGTTTATTCACTTGTAACTGAGTAGCTTTGATAAAGGATGCCAGAGCCGAGACTAAAACACGTTGCACCAGTTCATCAAATGTCTCTGTCACAACCCAGCTGTTGGTTGAAATGGGACAATGGGCTACTTCCCTGTCCCTAATACTAGAGGGTGCCCTAGCTCGCCCTATTCCTCGGGAAGGGAATTATCACACTTACAACCACGCACCAGTCACAGATAACTCCACCAAATCTCCTTCTCATATAGACACCTATCCTCTAAGCCATGCAGCAAAAGCTTGCTCTGACATGGGTTTGAATCTGGACCCAGATTATAAAGGGGATGGGAGTGGCTAACTAAGCTCAGCTTAGAGCTCATACTCCCAGAGTTTCCAACATGGCTGATTAACCCCTGTTCTGATAAAACACTATTTTATATGACCCTTTGCCAAACTTTCCGATATAGTCCTTCATGGCCTGCCTTTCTGGACCAGAGATATTATACAGTCTGCTGTTAGCAGGACCGGACCAGCAATCTGGCAATTAGGGCCTGTCTGGTCGTGGGCCGCCTTGTTTCCTACGTTGTTAACAGAATGTTCTAAAGACACCCATACTGTTAAGAGTTGTGACAGAGCACAAAGTCACTGACTCTGTCAAGTACCCCAGCAGGCCATGGGCATCATGAGAAATATTGGCCTTGTAGTAAATCTTCCTTTCTTCCATCCATTGTAATATTAGGAATATATCCCCAACTGGTGCTTGGGGCCAGGGACAGCATGGGCCTGTGTGATTTCAAATGCCAGGGCTCAATTTCAGTCTCAGTCCGTACCTGGCTGTTAGGCAGCTTGGCACCTGGAACAAGATTAATGGCAAAGTCAGAAGAAAGATGGGGAGGGATTTCTTGGCACCCCTGCTCCGAGAACACATCCCCAAAATCATACAGGTATTTCAGCACAGACTGGGCATCCGCCCAAGCAGTGTCCTTGATAATACCCATTCCATTTGACCACTTCCTGAGTCTGCCAGTCTACTACAGGATTGTGCAGAGTGAGCCAAGGAAGTCCAAGAACCACACGTGAGGGCAGACTCTTTACATAACAGTCAATTACCTCAGAGTGCAAAGCCCCTACCTTAAGGTGTAAACTTTGGAAGACTTGAGTAAAATACCCCTGTCTCAAGGGGGCAGAGTCGATGGCGATTATGGGTTTAGGTCTAGACAGTGTATGTGGATTGAGGCCTCGGACCTGGACGAACCTAGCGTCGATCAAGTTAAACCCCGCCCCACTTTCCAGAAATGCAGACACCTCTACCTTAATTTCACCCAGGTGAATTTCTGCTGACAAAAAAAGTCTGCTACCCACGGAGGTGATGAATACACCCGGGTTGCTAACCTCCCCGCGACCCGGGCCACTTAGTTTTCCGGCGGCTGTTTACTGTGAGGTCGGGAAGGGCACATACCCACGAAATGGCCCTTTTTACCACAGTAAAAAAAACTCCCCCTTTTCGCCAAACAGTTTTCCAGAGTGAGTTGCCACACCCACCTGCATGGATTCCTCAAATGACTCAATCTCGATCTCCCTTTGCCCCGTCCCCCCCGCACCTTGGGGTGTCTCCCTATGTCTAGTGAAGATGGCGATCAACCTGGATCGCCAGAGACATGGCCGCCGCAAGGGAGACTGGAGTGTCATACAAGGCTAAAGTATCCTTTACCCTTACTGTAAGCCCCTCACCAGACAGTATACAGAGTGCGGGATCATTCCACTTAGTGTCCGTGGCCCACCTCTGAAACATGGAGCAATACTCCTCCACCGGCCAGTCTCCTTGCTGAAGTTGGCGCAGTGTGGCCAAGGAGACGCAGTCAGGGTCATCGTGTATAAAGCACAGCACCCAAAAAAAAATTCCTCCACAGTCTGAAGTGTCTGAGAATCAAACGGGAGAGAAAACGCCCATGCTCGGGGGTCTCACTGAAGGAGCGATATTATTATCCCCACACGTTGTTCCTCTTTACCTGAGGAAACAGGACGTAACTTAAAGTACAGTTTACAGGCCTCCCAAATTGTGACGCCCCCAAAGAACCTGTCAGATAAAGCAATCTTGGGCTCCACTACGGTTTGCCTGGGAGACGTGATTCCTACACCAGATGTATTAAGATACTGCAAAACATCCATGCGTAAATCTGCCACCTCCAGACTGAGCGCTGCAGTTGCCCCATCAGAGCAGTAATAGGATCCATAATGGATCAGAAAATGGTTACGGTCAGAGCTAATGTCATGACCCAGCTGTCAGGTGACCCGGGACCAGGGCTCCTTCCCTGTCCCTACCACTAGGGGGCGCCTAGCTCACCCTATTCCCTGGGATACTTCTGAAGGTGAAGATGCCGGAGCCGCCATTCATGCCTTATCCTTCCCTGTCCCTACCACTAGGGGGCACCCTAGCTCGCCCTATTCCCTGGGATACTTCTGAAGGTGAAGATGCCGGAGCCGTCATTCTTGCCTTATCTAATGAATCAGCCCTCCGTCTATTCTCTTCCCCCACCAATAGAAGAGGGGCGCTACTGTGCACCACAGTATACCAACCCGACGAACAAGTCAACACAAACAAGGGTAAACTGAAAACACCAAGCATACAAATATTCACTCACAAATGTCAGGAACACCGCACTACACTCGCTCACTGAGCCAGTGCGCATGTCCTGAGTACAAAAAACCGTGCTCAAAGATATCTGTGGAGCAGGGCAGCAGCGGTGACCATGCATGCTTCAAACTATCAGGACCTGAAGCATGTGACTGCTGGGGGCGTGGCCTAAGCTCCACAGAGCTAGGAGCTGCAGGGAAACTCCTAGAAAGGTAACTACGGGACAAATTACCAAGGGGCATAGACAGGGGCGGACACCAGATCAAGCCGGGATCAATGCACGAGATAGCAGGATAGTACCAAAGGGTTAGACAGAGCGGATAGTCAGGACGTAGCAATAGATCAGAAAACCAGAATGGGCAATAGACGGTACAATAGGGGCAAACGGTAGCGGAGTAACAATAGCCAAGCCAGGAGGTCAGAACCAGAGAAGACAATAGTACCTAAAACGTGAGACGGAATTCAGAGTGAGGGGACAGGCCGGGTCATACACGGGAATCAAAGAAGCAAAGCAGTACACGCACACCAGGGGGGTCGGTTAGACACACAGCCAGAATAACAGTATAGCTGACAGAGAATGTTAGTCTGGAATGAGTATAAATACCCCTCCCAGATCCAAAGAGAGGCCGGCAAAAGATAACACTGTGAGAACAGGACATTAACCATGTCCTAACCATGACAGTACCCCCCTCTTAATGGGGGGCCACTGGACCCCCAGGTTTCTCAGGGTATCTGGCATGAAAAGCCCGCACCAGTCGTACAGCGTGCACCGAACTGGCCGGAACCCACGACCGATCCTCAAAGGAATATCCCTTCCAATGGATAAGGTGCTGAAGTCTCCGGCGCACCCACTGCGAATCAACGATGCGCCCTACCTTGTACTCCAGTTGACCCTCTGCCAACATTGGTGGAGCCACAGATGAGGGATCTTCTCTAACTGTTCCCACAGGTTTTAATAGAGACCTGTGGAAGACGTTAGAGATTTTGAAGGAGGTGGGCAACTGTAATCTGTATGCCACCGGGTTGATCACCTCTACAATCTTGTATGGGCCAATAAATTTGGGGCCCAACTTCATAGAGGGTATTTTAAGTTTGATGTTACAGGTGGACAACCAGACTTTTTCCCGCACTGTCAACGCAGGAACCACCCCCTCCTCCTGTCTGCAAAATGTTTGAACTTCTTCTGGGCTTTGGAGATGTTCCCCTGCATCTCCTTCCAGAGGGTTTTTAATTGTTGTACCATCCCCTCGGCACCAGGGCAATCCGAATCCATATGGGAAAATTCCCCAAACTGCGGAACAAACCCATAATTGACCTGAAAGGGAGAATTTCCGGTAGACTGATTAATCCGACAGTTGAATGCAAATTCTGCCATGGGTAATACCTCACACCAGTCTTCCTGTCTGGAGGAGGCCAGGCATCTCAGAATCTGCTCCAATGACTGGTTGGTGCATTCAGTTTGTCCGTTGGATTCCGGGTGATAGGCAGAGGAGAATGACAACGTGACCCCCAACTTCATACAAAACGCTCTCCAAAACCTGGCCACAAATTGCACACCCCTGTCCGACACCATGTTCGCAGGCACTCCATGCAGTCGAACAATGTGCTGTATAAACAAGCGGACCAAGGTTTCAGCAGATGGTAATGCAGGTAATGGCACAAAGTGGGCTTGCTTCGAAAATCTATGTCAGGACTCTGAACATTTTTTACCCTTTTGCATTACTGCCCTTTTCCAAGATGGTGTCTTTGGGCTCATGTGCATTGTGTCCTCCTGCTATAAAACTACACCCAGCCTTCAGTCTGTGCTTGAGTATTCTGCCTTGCATCCAGCTCCTGACCTCTGATTGCTCCCTGGCCATATACTGGCTCCTGTGAACCTGTGTGGTGATCCTGCTACTCTGCTCTGAGTTCCTGCTGCATTCTTCAGTCTCCAGTAACTCCTTCTTCCTCTGCTGCTCGTGTTCACTTCCATCTGCATTTGCTGGACATGTAAGCTGTTGCTGCTTCTGCAAGAGCCTGAGACTATTTTCTAGGCCTCCCTGGTCAAGCTAAGATATGATTTGAACTGCCTTTTAAGTTTATCTATCTGTGTTTGGACTGAGACAACGATTTATTCGTGTCAAGTATCCTCAAGAATAACTGTGCTTCATAGACTTTTCGCTTGATTGCATTTTCCTCTGAAGTTCTTATAGACTGCTAAGCTGTGTCTTATATTTACACCAAGTGTTGTGGACTTGAGTTTCTTTCTGCATCCATTTGTATCACCGTGTGTTAATATAGACTTTACCACTTCTAAAGCTGTGTCCTGTAGTCATCTTGTTGCACACACAGAGTCTCTTGAGTTATCCCCTATAATTATTACAATCTATCAACCACTGCCCATACCACTGAGTTGCCCTTGGAAGGTGGAAGATTAGTGATAAAGTCCATGGACAGGTGTGTCCATGGTTTATCCGGAATTGGCAAAGGCACCAATTTCACGGCCGCACACCCCACAAGTATTTACAAACCTTTTTATATCAGTACCCATAGAGGGCCACCAAAAACCCCTAGCTACTGCCCCCCAGGTAGCTGCAATACCATGGTGCGCACTTAACACAGAATCATGAAATTCTTGAATTAGTGTGGGACGGAATTGTTCGGGTGCAAACAATTTACCTGGGGGTTTATTCCTGGGAGCTTGCGCTTGTGCCTCCAGAATCTCTCTCTGTAACTCAGAGGAGATTTCGGCTACAACCACTCCCGGTTGAAGAATGGAGGAAGGAGGTTCTGGAGGGGACACAGAATCAAAACTTCGGGATAAGGCATCCGTCTTTACATTTTTAGACCCTGGTCGGAACGTGATGGTAAAATGAAATCGAGAAAAAAAAAGTGCCCACTGAGCCTGTCTGGGGGTCAATCTCTTAGCAGACTCGACATAGGCCAGGTTTTTATGATCAGTGGTGACCGTAATGGGATGAGTGGGCCCCCTCCAAAAAATGCCTCCATTCTTCGAAGGCCAATTTAACTGCTAACAATTCCCTGTTACCGACATCATAGTTTCTCTCGGCCGAAGAGATAATACTACCCCCACCCCCACCTCCGAAGCGTTGACCTCGACGATAAAAGGTCTTGACGTATCGGGTTGTACTAACCCAGGGGCTGTAGTAAAACACTTCTTTAATGCCAGGAAGGAATTTTTTGCGGCCACGGACCAATTTTTTACATCTGCCCCTTTAAGCGTGAGGTCCGTCAAGGGTTTCACCACCTGCGAGAACCCTTTAATGAACTTCCTATAATAATTAGCGAAGCCCAGAAATTGCTGCAACCCTTTCAGGTCATGAGGCTGCACCCAATCTGTAATGGCCTGAACCTTCCCTGGATCCATGCGGAATCCCTCTCTGGATAACAATTACACCCAGAAAAGATAGTTCTTGCATAAAAAATGAGCACTTCTCCAGCTTAGCATACAAATGGTTCTCCTGGAGTCTCATAAGAACTGCACGCAGAAAGTGCAAGTGTGATTGACTGTCCTCAGAGTAAATCAAGATGTCATCCAGGTAAATGACTATGTAACGTCCAATCAAGTCAGAAAAAACAACATTAATAAAGTTCGGAAAAACCGCAGGAGCGTTAGTGAGGCTGAAGGGCATAACCAGGTTTTCAAACAGCCCCTCAGTTGTCAGGAACGCTGTTTTCCATTCGTCCCCCTCCCGGATCCTTATAAGGTTATAAGCCCCTCGTAGATCGAGCTTAGAATACCATTTGGCCCCCGTGAGTTGATTGCATAGATCAGGAATCAACGGGAGAGGGTACGTGTTCTTAACAGTAATTTTGTTCAGTTCTCGAAAGTCGAGGCACGGTCGCAACCCACCATCTTTTTTCTTTACAAAGAAAAACCTGCTGCCATGGGTGAAACCGAGGGCCGAATATGCCCCTTGCGAAGGCTTTCTTTAATGTACTCATTCATAGCTTGGCGCTCAGGCCCGGACAAATTAAACAAACGAGCCTAGGGTAATTTGGCTCCAGGTACTAAATCGATAGCACAATCATATGGTCTATGTGGTGGGAGCGCCTCAGCCTTGCTTTTGGAAAACACATCTTTAAAGTCTCTCAGGTACTCCGGAATACCCTCCAGACAGATGACACAGATACAGATTTTATCGGATTGACAAAAGGAACCGGGTTACAACACAGACCAATATCATTACATCCCCATCGGGTGATCTCCCCCTTCACCCAATCAATAAGAGGATTGTGGCATTGCAACCAGGGCATTCCCAATACCAGTCCTGCAGGCAGATTATTCAAAATGAAACAACTTAAATTTTCCACGTGAGTGGAACCCACTTTCACAGAAAAAACTTCAGACATAAAACAAATTCCATCCCGGGTAAGAGGGGATGAATCCACAGCCACAATTTTAACAGGGTCTTTTAACCTGACTGCCCCTATCTTATTAAGAGTCACAACTTGGGCGCTAGCAAGTTCCAATTCAACCTGGAGCACCATTTTTATACGTGAGAAAAAATGTACCTGGGAGTCTGGACAACCTCCTCGATTGTTGCCCAGACTCAGTCGTTTCTCTGATGGTTTCTCTGAAGAAGGGCCGGAGGGGCAATTCCTTTTCCAATGTCCAGAGGCTCCACAGTAAAAGCATAGTAGGTTGTCTCTACGGTGCCTTCTCTCTTTCTCCTTAACCGAGACTGACCCAACCTCCATGGGCTCAGATACAGGTGCAGTGTCACACAATTTGGGGTACAAGGGAGACTCTTGTTGCATCATTCCTCTAGCACGGAGTCTCCAGTCCATACGGACCGCCTGCATCATGGTGTCCTCCAGGGTATCAGGTGGCGGATGTAATGCCAGAGCGTCCTGCAGACGGTCAGACAGGCCCCTGCGAAACAACCCTCTCAGGGCGTCGTCGTTCCAGGATACTTCGGACGTCCAACGTCTAAACTCTGAGCAGAACCATTCAGCAGAGTGCCTCCCCTGTGTCACACTCATCACCATATCCTCTGCCAGATGCACTCTATCAGGCTCATCATAAATGTGCCCCAGAGCCTCAAAGAACAAATTCACAGACATACGTTCAGGAGCAGAGGAAGAGAGAGAGAAAGCCCATGCCTGTGGAGCCCCCCGAAGTAGGGATATAATGACCCCCACCCTCTGGAACTCATCCCCGGAGGAGCGGGGCCTTAGAGAAAAAAAAAGCTTGCATCCTTCTCTGAACGACCTGAACTCCTTTTTATCCCCTGAGAAAGGGTCTGGCAATTTGACCGGAGATTCGGGGGATGCCAACGACACATCTCTATCCCCAGCACTAGGAGCCCCTGCAGCGACAGCACAATATCCACCAACTGTTGCTGGGTATGGGCCATTGTGCGCTGTTCCACATTGCGTTTATGGAACATTTGGGTCAGGTGCTTGACCTGATCAGCCAAAGCTTGTATGGGATCCATGAGGATAACACACTTTTTTTTTTTTCCTTCAGAGAAAAAAAAGAAAAGAACTGAAACGGTCAGCTATAATGTCAGGAACACCGCACTACACTCGCACACTGAGCCAGTGCGCATGTCCTGAGTACAAAAAACCGTGCTCAAAAATACCTGTGGAGCAGGGCAGCAGCGGTGACAATGCGTGCTTCAAACTATCAGGACCTGAAGCATGTGACTGCTGGGGGCGTGGCCTAAGTTCCACAGAGCTAGGAGCCGCAGGGAAACTCCTAGAAAGGTAACTACGGGACAAGTTACCAAGGGGCATAGACAGGGGCGGAAACCAGATCAAGCCGGGGTCAATGCACGAGATAGCAGGACAGTACCAAAGAGTTAGACAGAGTGGATAGTCAGGACATAGCAATAGATCAGAAAACCAGAACGGGCAATAGACGGCAGAATAGGGGCAAATGGTAGCGGAGTAACAATAGCCAAGCCAGGAGGTCAGAACCGGAGAAGACAATAGTACCTAAAACGTGAGACGGAGTTCAGAGTGAAGGGACAGGCCAGGTCATACACGGGAATCAAACAAGCAATGCAGTACACCCACACCAGGGGGGTCGGTCAGACACACAGCCAGAATAACAGTATAGCTGACAGAGAATGCTAGTCTGGAGTGAGTATAAATACCCCTCCCAGATCCAAAGAGAGGCCGGCAAAAGTTAACCCTGTGAGAACAGGACATTAACCATGTCCTAACCATGACAACATATAACAGAGGAATGCACCGGGGAGTGGAGGATGGGGGAAAAAAACATAGTAAGAGGAGGAAAAGTTATTATTACACTTACAAACCATGCAACAGTCACAGATTACCCCTCCAAAATTCCTTCTTATATTAACACCTCTCTTCCAAGCAATGCAGCAAAAGCTAGCTCTGACATGGTTTTGAATCAAGACCCAGATTATAAGGGGATGGGAGTGGCTAACTTAACTCAGTTGAGAGCTCATACTCCAGGAGTTTCCAACATGCCCGATTAATCCCTGTTCTGTCAAAAGAACAGGGATTAGCACCATTTAAAAAGAAGTGCTTCTTTTCCTTGCAGAAGTAGGAGCAATCAGACGCTGCGGTCTTCTGGCTCCTCTCTGTTGCGATAACCCCATGACAGCCTTCATGTTTACTGTGAACTGCCCCCTCCAAAAAATGATACCACTCCTCAGATGACAACTTAATGGCTAAAAGCTCCCTATTACAGTGGGGCAAAAAAGTATTTAGTCAGTCAGCAATAGTGCAAGTTCCACCACTTAAAAAGATGAGAGGCGTCTGTAATTTACATCATAGGTAGACCTCAACTATGGGAGACAAACTGAGAAAAAAAAATCTAGAAGATCACATTGTCTGTTTTTTTTTCATTTTATTTGCATATTATGGTGGAAAATAAGTATTTGGTCAGAAACAAGCAATCAAGATTTCTGGCTCTCACAGACCTGTAACTTCTTCTTTAAGAGTCTCCTCTTTCCTCCACTCATTACCTGTAGTAATGGCACCTGTTTAAACTTGTTATCAGTATAAAAAGACACCTGTGCACACCCTCAAACAGTCTGACTCCAAACTCCACTATGGTCAAGACCAAAGAGCTGTCAAAGGACACCAGAAACAAAATTGTAGCCCTGCACCAGGCTGGGAAGACTGAATCTGCAATAGCCAACCAGCTTGGAGTGAAGAAATCAACTGTGGGAGCAATAATTAGAAAATGGAAGACATACAAGACCACTGATAATCTCCCTCGATCTGGTGCTCCACGCAAAATCCCACCCCGTGGGGTCAGAATGATCACAAGAACGGTGAGCAAAAATCCCAGAACCACACGGGGGGACCTAGTGAATGAACTGCAGAGAGCTGGGACCAATGTAACAAGGCCTACCATAAGTAACACACTACGCCACCATGGACTCAGATCCTGCAGTGCCAGACATGTCCCACTGCTTAAGCCTGTACATGTCCGGGCCTGTCTGAAGTTTGCTAGAGAGCATTTGGATGATCCAGAGGAGTTTTGGTAGAATGTCCTATGGTCTGATGAAACCAAACTGGAACTGTTTGGTAGAAACACAACTTGTCGTGTTTGGAGGAAAAAGAATACTGTGTTGCATCCATCAAACACCATACCTACTGTAAAGCATGGTGGTGGAAACATCATGCTTTGGGGCTGTTTCTCTGCAAAGGGGCCAGGACGACTGATCCGGGTACATGAAAGAATGAATGGGGCCATTTATCGTGAGATTTTGAGTGCAAACCTCCTTCCATCAGCAAGGGCATTGAAGATGAAACGTGGCTGGGTCTTTCAACATGACAATGATCCAAAGCACACCGCCAGGGCAATGAAGGAGTGGCTTCGTAAGAAGCATTTCAAGGTCCTGGAGTGGCCTAGCCAGTCTCCAGATCTCAACCCTATAGAAAACCTTTGGAGGGAGTTGAAAGTCCGTGTTGCCAAGCGAAAAGCCAAAAACATCACTGCTCTAGTGGAGATCTGCATGGAGGAATGGGCCAACATACCAACAACAGTGTGTGGCAACCTTGTGAAGACATACAGAAAACGTTTGACCTCTGTCATTGCCAACAAAGGATATATCACAAAGTATTGAGATGAAATTTTGTTTCTGACCAAATACTTATTTTCCACCATAATATGCAAATAAAATGAAAAAAAAACAGACAATGTGATTTTCTGGATTTTTTTTTCTCAGTTTGTCTCCCATAGTTGAGGTCTACCTATGATGTAAATTACAGACGCCTCTCATCTTTTTAAGTGGTGGAACTTGCACTATTGCTGACTGACTAAATACTTTTTTGCCCCACTGTACCTACATCCTAGTTTATTTTGACCGGCAACAATTTTTTAGAGAAGAAGGCACATGTGGGGAGCTCAGCTCAGTAGACGCTGCCGAGGGCGGAAACGGGAGGAGGGGGAGAAAGATGCTCACTGCGCAGGTGCCAGATACCCAGCCCCGCAGTGTGAATACATCATAACACACAGCGGGGCTAGATCTGGGGCCGCGTGGAGAGAGAGCATTACATGAAGACATGATGTCAATTCCCGGGCAGCGCGCACGGCGCATGCCCGAGAACTGTTGGCAGAGCGCAGGCGCCGGGCATGTAAGGAGCAGAAGAGGTGGCGGCGCAACAACGCAAGAGGGAGATGATGGACGTCTCTAAGACACTGGACACCAGGGGGGAAAACACACCTCCCGGTCACACAAGAAGTATGGCGGGGAATTTATAAAAGTCTGTAGTTTGGCGTTACTAGGGATCAGAAACATAAGAGCCACCTTCACAGAATGCAGCCTTAGTGCTGCTGAAGGTTGCTCTTTTACTTAAAAACGCCCAGGCAAGGATGAGGGTCTAATTTATTTGTTGGAAAGACTCTCAGAGATAGTCTTTCATGGCCTGTCTCTTAGGACCTGACAGATTATATAATCTGGTCTTGGGCAACTTTGCATCTGGAAGCATGTTCACAGGACAATATTACACACAAATGGGGAAGCAGTTCTTGACACCATTTACAGAGACCACCTCCTCAAAATCAGACAGAAAAGATGGAATGTTTTAGTGGAGACACTAGAAATAATAGTACCTAGGCAATTATTTCTTCAAAGATCACTCTACTTAATTAACTCTCTGGCCTGCCAGTCTATGACAGGATTATGTTTAGTCAAACAGGGAAGACGCAACACAATAGGAGTAGGGAGGCCTTCCAGAAGGTAATAAGAAAGGAGCTCCCTGTGAAGAACCCCTACAGGAAAGTTCACCTTATGCGCTATTTGTGTAAAGCTTCCCCGACCCAGAGGTGCAGAGTCTATCGCAAATATGAGAATGGACTTCGCCAGTATATTACAGGAGAGAACATGGATCTGCGTGAACCAAACATTCACCATATTGGCTCCTGCCCCAGTATCCAGTAGAACAGATATTGTCTCGGTTTCCGTACCTATAACCACTTCTACAGGTAGTATAAAGTGAGACACACCTGCAGAGGAGAAAAATAAATTCACGTTGTAATCCTTTACACAACCTGGGGTCAGACGTTTTCCGACAGTTTCTGGTGCTTAGGTATGGATGATCAAACCCCAATGCAACAATCCTTTTTGCAACAGTAAAAGCACCTCCCCCATTTTGCAGTGAAATGCAAGAGACCCATAACGAGGGGAAGCCCGTCATAACTGCATAGGTTCTCCAAAGCACACAGGGAGAACTTCAGTTTTAGAAGTACCACAGGGGGTGGGGACACTACAGGTCTATCCCTGAGGCATCTATCTATACGTATAGCAAGAGCCATGACAGCCTCCAACGAAGCTGGAGTTTCATACTGCGCCAATGAATCCTTTAACCGTTCAAACAGGCCCTGATAAAACTGACTCCTAATGGCAGTATCATTCCACTGGGTGTCAGTGGCCCATCTACGAAATTCAAAACAAAATTCCTCTGCCGGTCGGTCTCTCTGCTGGATCTTGCATAGTTTAGATTCTGCCAGGGAGACCCCATCCGTGCAATCATAAACAAGACCAAAAGCCACGGAAAATCCATCCACCTACTGGAATGACAATGAGTCAGATCGGAGTGAGAAGGCCCATGATTGAAGGTCTCCTTGAAGGGAGACAACAATCCACACCCTCTGTACTTCACTCTCAGATGATCGTGGATGAGGACTGAAGTAGAGTTTACAGGTGTCACGGGTTTACCGCGACAGAGAGGAGCCAGAAGGCCGCAGCGTCTGATTTCTCCTACTCCTGCAATGATTAGAAGCACTTCACTTTCTTATTAAACAGTGTAAGTTTCCTTTAGCAGTGCAGGGGTTAATCTACTCAGGTGAAAGTCATGGTAGCTTTCCTGCATTAAGGCTCTCAGCTGTATGCTGTTAGCTACTCCCATCTCCTATATAAACTGGGTCCTGGCTAGCACTCATTGTCAGAGTTAATTTTGCTGAATGGCAGGTGGATGTTGTTGGTTGTTATTGTAGAAGGACTTTGGTGGATTTATCTGTGATTGTTGCTAGGTTTTGAATGTGTGATATTTCCCTTCTTTTCCTACCTTGGTTTAACACCATCCTCCACTCCCCGTTGTTTACCTCTGTTGTTTATGTGGGTGTTTTTGTAAGATTGGTATTTTCCTTTATCCCTGTTCATATTACCTTGTTAGTCTGGTTGGTGTATTACAGAACACTACTACTCCCCTCTTCCCTGGGTGGAGGAAGGGTACAGACTGAGGGCGGATTCAGGAGCTAAGGCAAGTTACGTGTCCACGGCGTTGCCAACATCAGAAATAATCCTGGTAACAGGGCAAGCTAGGGCGCCCCAAGTTTTAGGGACAGGGAAGAAGCCCCTGGTCCTGGGATGCTCGACAACAGAGTCATAAGAACAGGCTTCCCGGAATGCAACAAATTTATCTTGACCTCCAGAAAACCTATTCGGAAGCACCACTTTAGGTTTCGGTTCAGCTGTTTTTTGTGATAAAACCTTAAACCATAGGACTGACAGCTCAAAACCCTGCAAGACCCTGCAGCTGTCTTGCAAGGGTAGGGATGGGATCATATCAAAATCCATAAAATGTGGGGCTAGTGAAAATGTCACGTTGTGACTGTAAGTTATTTGGAACAGGGGCCCTGAACCGTCCCAAGGACTGGGGCCCTAATTATTCTTTCTCCCAAAGGTACCTCTGGAAAGAATATGGGGGATTTAATGTCATGAAAATAAACTGTATCATATCCGGTCCGAGATTACAATCCTTGTAGTTGTGAAGCTGACACAGGACACCTGGCTCAGCAGGTGTTCAAGCCTCATCAGCTTCAAAAGTAAAAAAACTCACACGCCAGCTTGTACCTAGGATCTTTTGACAGGATGACCCACTGCCACGCGCTACGTAACTGCTTCATTCAAGTTCCCCAGTCAGATGGGAATTTCGTACGTCCTAGCTGTATAGCCATTTCATTTTCGAGATCTCGGGAATGGGCCGAATGCCTGCCAGGGTCTTGATCTGTCCTAGCACCCCAAGGTGAGGAGAAATGTAGAATGGCTAGTAAAAGCCAGGTAGCAAAGCCATGCTTGGTCTCCAAGCATGATAGGGGGCCTGGCCGGTCTGATGGTGCCAAAACCACCACCCTATGACCTTCCTTTGAGAAGTTATGATCCATCATAGGTTTTGGAGCTTCAGCTATGAAGAACCCAGGACAGGGGGGACTTAAACCATCCCAGAGGCAGGAAAGGGAGTGACTGTCCAAGAGGTTAAATGCTCTTGTGAGGCCGTGTGGCTCTGCTCTTTTCTTGCGGTTCACTTCTGAGTAGGGACAAGCAAGACATGTATCATGTTAGAAGCAACTGGAAGCACCTTGTACCTTAGGCCGGGGTCACATTGCGTTATGGCAGTCCTTTAGACCAGGGTTTCCCAACTCCAGTCCTCAAGGCACACCAACAGATCATGTTTTCAGGATTTCCTTAGTATTGCTCAGGTGATAATTGCTTCACCTGTGCAATACAAAGGAAATCCTGAAAACATGATCTGTTGGTGTGCCTTGAGGACTGGAGTTGGGAAACCCTGCTTTAGACGGACTGCTTTACACCGCGGTATAATGCAGTGTAATGCCATCCTTTAACGCTGCCATTGACCCCCATTATCAGGCGCATCGCGACCCATGCCGTAAAGTGGCATGTGCTCGCGATGTGCCGTCATTCAGTGACGGAGCCTCGGACGCGGGCTGAAGCGTCTGAGGCTCCGTCACCGCTAGCACAGATGAATCATCTGCGCTAGCGGTATAGCATAACAAGATCGCGTTATGTTCTACAGTTAACGCAGCCCGTCAACGATATGCATTGAATGGACTGGGTTAACGCAATATGAACCTGGCCTAACACTCCCTACGTGGTCCAGCTCCAAGGTCGAACATCAAGCTGGTAACTGACATGTTTCATCTGCTTATACCTTGTGTACTACCACCTGTATTTGCATATCTGACCTTTGTATATGTATAACCATTGTGTATAGTGTTTTGTCTAGTGTGCCATTAAGGCAATTAAATATCTAATTTAACCTTGGCATGGGTTGCTCTTTAATCTTGGTCCATGAAATTCGTTTTCTTGATTTAACTTCACTTGCTATTGAGGCTAGTCTTTGGCCCGATAATGTCCCATTAATGGACCGGTCTTTTACCTAACAAAGAACTGATAGCAGTCCTACTGGGACTGGCAGCGCTCTGCTTCACTTGCGCTCTGTCAGGGTTGTGAGAAAGCATTGTGCATGGTTCATCACATATTCCCTACTGGATGTTGCCATCTTGTTACATACCAACTGTAAGCTAGTTACATACCAACTGTAAGCTAGTATAGGCATTAGATAACAGCTAGTTACTAAGTGAACATCTATCACCCCATAAACCCTTTTCCTTGTTAACATGTTTGGCCTAGGTGAATTAGTGTGTTACTCCAGTGTGAGGTTCCTTTGATGCCACTTAATGCTAGAGGAAAGGAAGTAATAAATGAAAATCCTGTCTGTCCTTTGTGCCCCCAATTGCATATACTAGAAGCTGTCAACTAAAATCTAGTTTTCATGGCTTGAAATACATATCATAAAATGTGTTGTCATCAAATAAGCTTCAACAGGGTACACGGTACCTTTTTAAGTAGAGTTGAGCGAAACGGGTCAAAAAAATTCAAAAGTCGCCGACTTTTGGCAAAGTCGGGTTTCATGAAACGAAACCCGACCCTAGGATGAGGTCGGCCACGAGGTCGGCGACTTACGCGCCAAAGTCGCGTTTCAAAAGTTTGTTTTGCGCTCTTTTTCAGCCAATCAGGATCCACGGACACTGTGGGCAACGTGATGACCTAGGCACGGGTCACCACCATCTTTCAGAAGGGCATGCAAGTGATTGGCTTGCTTTGGTGGGCGTCACAGGGGGTATAAAAGGGCGTGCACGCCGACCGCCATCTTACTTCTGCCGATCTTAGTATAGGGAGAGGTTGCTGCTGATTCTGTAGGGAGAGCGTTAGGCAGGGAAGAAGACAAAAAAACTGCTTCTGCTGCTAGCGATTTGGCCTGCACAACACACAAGTCACTGTGTGTGCAGTGCAAGGGGAGGCTATATTGTGGTGTATCAGTGGTGTTGGTTGTTGGGCTGCCTTTTAAGGCTTCCTGACACGCTGGCATTGCTGTTTACCCACTGCTCCGCAAACTGCTTTTTTACAAGCAATCCAATCTCCCTTATCCTCTAGTCACTTTTGTCACAGCTGTGCCATCGAGCCTGTCACATAGCGCTCAGATATCAGTGGGCCTCACACAATCCACAAGTGTCCAGTGTCCAAAAGTGTGCGCAGAGATTCAAAATCTCCATTATCCTCTCGTCACTTTGGTCACAGGCAGCTGTGCCATCGAGCGTGTCACATAGCGCTCAGATATCAGTGGGCCTCACACAATCCACAAGTGTCCAGTGTCCAAAAGTGTGCGCAGAGATTCAAAATCTCCATTATCCTCTCGTCACTTTGGTCACAGCTGTGCCATCGAGCCTGTCACATAGCGCTCAGATATCAGTGGGCCTCACACAATCCACAAGTGTCCAGTGTCCAAAAGTGTGCGCAGAGATTCAAAATCTCCATTATCCTCTCGTCACTTTTGTCACAGGCAGCTGTGCCATCGAGCGTGTCACATAGCGCTCAGATATCAGTGGGCCTCACACAATCCACAAGTGTCCAGTGTCCAAAAGTGTGCGCAGAGATTCAAAATCTCCATTATCCTCTCGTCACTTTTGTCACTGGCAGCTGTGCCATCGAGCCTGTCACATAGCGCTCAGATATCAGTGGGCCTCACACAATCCACAAGTGTCCAGTGTCCAAAAGTGTGCGCAGAGATTCAAAATCTCCATTATCCTCTCGTCACTTTGGTCACAGCTGTGCCATCGAGCCTGTCACATAGCGCTCAGATATCAGTGGGCCTCACACAATCCACAAGTGTCCAGTGTCCAAAAGTGTGTGCAGAGATTCAAAATCTCCATTATCCTCTCGTCACTTTGGTCACAGGCAGCTGTGCCATCGAGCGTGTCACATAGCGCTCAGATATCAGTGGGCCTCACACAATCCACAAGTGTCCAGTGTCCAAAAGTGTGCGCAGAGATTCAAAATCTCCATTATCCTCTCGTCACTTTGGTCACAGGCAGCTGTGCCATCGAGCGTGTCACATAGCGCTCAGATATCAGTGGGCCTCACACAATCCACAAGTGTCCAGTGTCCAAAAGTGTGCGCAGAGATTCAAAATCTCCATTATCCTCTCGTCACTTTGGTCACAGGCAGCTGTGCCATCGAGCGTGTCACATAGCACTCAGATATCAGTGGGCCTCACACAATCCACAAGTGTCCAGTGTCCAAAAGTGTGCGCAGAGATTCAAAATCTCCACTATCCTCTCGTCACTTTGGTCACAGGCAGCTGTGCCATCGAGCGTGTCACATAGCGCTCAGATATCAGTGGGCCTCACACAATCCACAAGTGTCCAGTGTCCAAAAGTGTGCGCAGAGATTCAAAATCTCCATTATCCTCTCGTCACTTTGGTCACAGGCAGCTGTGCCATCGAGCCTGTCACATAGCGCTCAGATATCAGTGGGCCTCACACAATCCAAAAGTGTCCACTGTCCACAAGTGTGTGCAGAAATTCTAAATCTCCCCTGTCCTATAGACACCTTGTACCTTGTTTTACATTACTATATAGTTTGTTGGATTTTGTCTACATTTCTACCAAAAATGAGGAAGGCTGGTGGAAGAGGCCGTGGAATTGGGCGGGGGTTGGCAGCTGGTAATGATGGTGTTGGTGGTGGATCTGATGGTAGCGGCAAGAGCAAAATAGGGCCGAATGCAGGAGGTGCTGACCCTGCGTCATCGTCTGGCTACATAAGGCCTCGAACGCTTAGTTTTCTAGGAGTTGGCAAACCGCTTTTAAAGGCAGAGCATCAGGAAAAAGTTTTGTCTTACATTGCTGACTCAGCCTCCAGCTCTATCGCCTCCTCTTCTTCAGTTGTAAAAAGTAAAAGCACTGAGTCGTCATTGGAGGCTCATGTTCATGAACCACACCTTTCCTTGTGTCCTTCACCCCAACCAAGATTGAAGGATGACGCAGGCCATACTACTGATTACTCCATGGAGCTGTTTTCACATACCATGCCTGGATTATCAAGTGAAATGGTGAATTACCCAGGCCAAGATGAATCTGACATGGAGTGCACTGATGCACAGCCGCTGATGGATGATTCTGCTGGTACATTCACTCAGAGCACTACATTGTTCTCGCAGTGTACAGAGCCAGATTTTGACCCTGATGAGACTCAGGTGCCCCTTCCCGCACACTATACCACCATACACGGTGACACAGAGAAAGGTGCACATGACATAGAAGAGGAGGTGATGGATGACCCAGTTGTTGACCCAGATTGGCATCCATTGGGGGAAGAGGGTGCTGCTTCCAATAGCTCAGATGAGGAGCATCCACAGCAGACATCGACATCGCAACAGCTGTTATCTGGCAGGACCGGAGCACTCCAAAGACAGGTTCCAAACATCAAAAGAGTTGCTGGACAGCTTGTCCAGAGGGTCAAAACATCACAGCGTGCTAGGCCGCAAAATGTCTGCCAAAGTAGGAAGAGTGCAGTGTGGCACTTTTTTGAACAAAATCCTCATGATCAGGCCAAGGTTATCTGTAAGAAGTGCGCAAAGACCTTTAGCCGAGGGAAAAATCTGAAAAATTTGAATACCAGTTGCATGCTTAGACATTTAACCAGCATGCACTTGCAAGCGTGGACACAACACCAAACCTCAAGTGCCACATGTGCAACTGATCACAACGAAGGTAGTCAGCAACGCTGCATTGTTTCCCCCACTGTAAGCCCACCGGTTAGCACAGCTGCAAATGTTGAGGTGTCGTTGCAAGACCACAGCAGTCAGGGAATCCCACTGTTATATCAACGAAAGACTGATTCTAGGCCATCAGAAAGAACACCAACTCCATCACCATCATCAACTCTCTCTCAGTCCGCCCTGTCCACCGCTACTTCCACCATATGCAGCTCTCAAGTCCAGCTCACCCTCCCAGACACTATGAGTAGGTCAAGAAAGTACTCAGTCTCTCATCCGCGTACACTGGGTTTGAACGCCCACATTGCCAAACTAATCTCGTTTGAGATGATGCCCTTTCGGTTGGTGGAAAGCACAGCTTTCCGCGAACTCATGGCCTATGCAGTACCACGCTATGACCTACCCAATCGCCACTTCTTCTCTCGCAAAGCCATCCCAGCCCTCCACCATCATGTGAAAGACCGCATTGTCCATGCACTCAAGCAGTCAGTGAGCGGAAAGGTGCACCTCACAACTGATGCATGGTCCAGTCGGCATGGCCAGGGCCGTTACGTGTCCATCACTGCGCACTGGGTTAATGTGGTGGATGCAGGGTCCACAGGGGACAGCGGTGGTGGGACAGTGCTGCCTAGCCCACGGTATAGGAAACAGTTGGCTGTAGGCGTTCGACCCTCCTCCTCCTCCTCCTCCAGAAGCGAAAGCTCGTCCACAGAGCGCAGTCGTACGAGCACTCCATCTGCAGCTGCCACTGTTGCACACGATGTGTCCCCCTATCGAGCAGCTAGTGGAAAGCGTCAGCAGGCTGTGTTGCAGATGATGTGTTTGGGCGACAGACACACCGCTGAGGTGCTGGCCGAGTACTTGAAGCGACAAACTGAGTCATGGCTGGGCAGTGTACATCTTGAGGCAGGCAAGGTAGTTAGTGATAACGGCCGTAATTTTGTGGCAGCCATAGCCCTTTCAAAACTCAGCCACATACCTTGCTTGGCTCACACCTTGAACCTGGTGGTGCAGTGCTTCCTCAAAAATTATCCGGAGTTAACAGCCCTGCTCCAGAAGGTGCGAAGACTGTGCGCGCACATCCGCCGGTCGCCTGTACACTCCGTTCGTATGCAGAAGCTGCAGCGATTGCTCCACCTTCCCAACCACCGCCTCATTATCGACATTGCAACAAGGTGGAACTCCACCCTGCACATGGTGAAGCGGCTGTGCGAGCAGAGGCAGGCCATAATGCATTTGTGGGAGGATACACGGCCAGGCACTTTGAGAGCAGACATGGAGTTGACAGGCGTGCAGTGGTCGAAGCTGAAAGACCTTTGTAAAGTCCTTCAGTGTTTTGAGGAATGCACACGGCTGGTAAGCGCAGACGACGCCATCCTAAGCATGAGCATCCCACTTATGCGTCTGCTCATGCAAACTTTGACGCACCTTAAGGAGCAGGCGTCTGCAGCCAATGTTGATGAGGAGGAAGAGGAGGAGGGAATCCTTGATGACATTCAGCCATTGTCTGCTCAGGGACCTCTCCTGGACGAGGTGGAGGAAGAAGAGGAGGAGGAGGAGGATGATGGGGATGATTACTTAGGGGAGGAGGATGCATCTCGTGGGGCAAGTGAAAATGTTGGCGTGGCAAGGTCTGGTACAGGGTTTGTGCGTGACTGGAGGGATGTGGATTTGCCAGAAAGTGCTCCTCCACCCAGCACTCGCAGTGCATCATTGACACCGGGAACATTGGCCCACATGTCAGATTATGCCTTGCGGATCCTAAAAAGGGACCCCCGCATTGCCAAAATGATGAACGATGACGACTACTGGTTGGCCAGCATCCTGGATCCACGCTATAAAGGCAAATTACATAACATCATGCCACAGGAGAACCTTGACCTAATATTGGCTAATAAACAAGCAACTCTGGTAAATCGGTTGCTTGAGGCATTCCCAGCACACAGCAGCGGTGATGGTTCTCACACGAGCCGTACGGGCCGGGGGCAGCTTGGCAGAGGTGTTCGTGGTGCACACAGCAGAAGTGGCGTTGGAGACAGGGGTTTCATGACAATGTTGTGGACTGATTTTTCAAATACCGCTCACACAACTGGTAATACTGCATCGATGGAAAGTGACAGGAGACAGCAGTTGTCAACTATGGTTACAAACTACTTTTCCTCCCATATCGATGTTCTCCCACACAGGTCATTCCCCTTTGACTATTGGGCCGCTAAACTGGACACCTGGCCTGAATTGGCCCAATATGCCTTACAGGAGCTTGCTTGCCCAGCTGCAAGTGTGCTATCGGAAAGAGTCTTCAGTGCAGCTGGATCAATCCTGACAGAAAAAAGGACCCGTCTGTCAACCCAAAATGTGGATGATCTAACCTTCATTAAAATGAACCACGCATGGGTTTCCAAGGATTTTGTCCCACCTTCCCCTGATGACACATAGGGTCAAAGAGAAAAATGGCTTGCTTTGGTCCACCTCTTCCTGGTACTTCACCTATTTCGCCTTTTGCATCAGCTGAATGTCCAACATCAACATATGCCACTTTCTAAAACTCCCTAACTGTGCTGCCTCCCCCCCCATGGCCGGGGTCACCACCTACCGCACGACACCGTGCGAGTGCCGTTGCCCTGGACAGGTGGGTAGGCCGACTCTTGGGCGCGGGCACTGGCACAGGGTCCCTCATAGTGCAATCAAGTGTCTCTGACGGTGGTGGTGCACACCCGCCGTCAGACACACCGCTGTACTATGAGGGGCCCAGTGCCAGTACCGACGCCCACGAGTGGGCCCCCCTTGCTTGGGCAGGGCCCCAGCATTTGCAATCTTTACCTCTCCCTGCTCCTCCGCTGTGTAATCTGGGCCGTCAAATCCATACTGTGCCTGACACCGTCTGAGCCTGCCTCCTGAGACATATATTTTGAATGTGTACGCTATCCATACATGTTATCCGGGGATACAGTACCCTTTCTAACCTTTGTGCAATCACGTGCAATCCATACTGTGCCTGACACCGTCTGAGCCTGCCTCCTGAGACATATATTTTGAATGTGTACGCTATCCATACATGTTATCCAGGGATACGGTACCCTTTCTAATCTTTGTGCAATCACGTGCAATCCATACTGTGCCTGACACCGTCTGAGCCTGCCTCCTGAGACATATATTTTGAATGTTTACGCTATCCATACATGTTATCCAGGGATACGGTACCCTTTCTAACCTTTGTGCAATCACGTGCAATCCATACTGGGCCTGACACCGTCTGAGCCTGCCTCCTGAGACATATATTTTGAATGTGTACGCTATCCATACATGTTATCCAGGGATACGGTACCCTTTCTAACCTTTGTGCAATCACGTGCAATCCATACTGGGCGTGAGAACGGCTGGCAAGCTGTTAAGCAAGCTACAGCACCTGTCCAGACAAGTACAGGGATTCCCTAGCGAGGAGACTTATTTGATTGGTTTCAATGTTGGGACAGCAATTTTTGGGGAGCACTATACTCTGGAGAATGATAGATGGGGCCCACCATACACTGGAACATTCCAAAGGTGGACATCAGACACTGGAGCAGCATTTACAGGGCCCATTATACACTAGAGCATTAGAAATGGGGCCCATTATGTTTGGAGCATTATTTGGGCCCATAAGACAGTGGAGCTTCATCCATGGGGACCAACATATACTGTAGCATTATGTGGAGCTCATCATATACTGTTTCAAACATTATATGGGACCAATGATTCTGTATGGAGAAATAGATGGGCCTCGTCATGAGATGTAAAAAGTGAGGTATTTTTCATTGTACTATACCGCTATTTATCTGCCGTATCGGAGCATGATGAGTTGTGGTATGTGTTAAAGGGGCGCTCTTTCGCCCAGGGCACATGAAAACCTGCAGCCAGCCCTCCCCCCCCCACAACTTTAGCCAAATAACCCCCATTTTTCAGTGCGTAACTTGTATTATGAAGTTAATTAAGGTTGACAAGCTTAAGTAAGAAGAATTGATGCTTTTGGCATTCAAATGGGCACTGTAGGTGTGTTTCCTGTCCTCCTCTCACTGCCGACTTTTATTCCCCATTGACTTACATTGGGTTTCGTGTTTCGGGACGACCCCGACTTTTCCCTATAATCGGACGATCTTGCTCGACCCGACTTTTGGAAAAGTCGGGTTTCACGAAACGAAACGCGACCCTAAAAAACAAAAGTCGCTCAACTCTATTTTTAAGTTCTACTCAATGACATTGTCAGGAAATACTATTTTTCGGACTATAAGATGCACATGACCATAAGACGCACTCCAAATTTTCAGAAGAAAAATAGGGAAAAAAAATAATGTGTCAAATGGGGGACCGTCTTACAGTCCGAATTCAGCTTACCAGGTGGGGTATCAGCACAGGTAGAGGTGTGGTCACAGGGGTTGTTCGGTGGTCCAGGCTGGTGCAGTGCCCTCCGGGAAATCCCATTCCAGGTTGGTTTGGTGGTGGTGCTCTGTGGTGGTGCTGCTCCGTGGTGCTCCTCTATGGGGTGGCAGCGATGGTGCTCCTCTGTAGGGTGGCGGCGGTGGTACTCCTCTGTGGGGCGGTGGCGCTCTTCTGTGGGGCATCGGGTCTCCTCTGTGGGGCTTTGGGGCACAGCCGGCATTTTGTGAAAGCCCGGAGGCCCCCGCAGATCCAGTGCTGAGATGTGGCGACTTAGAATCATAGAATCATAGAATCATAGAATCGTAGAGTTGGAAGGGACCTCCTGGGCCATCTGGTCCAACCCCCTGCTCAAAGCAGGATTCGCTAAATCATCCCAGTTAGATGTCTGTCCAGCCTCTGTTTGAAGACTTCCATTGAAGGAGAACTCACCACTTCTCGTGGCAGCCTGTTCCACTCATTGATCACTCTAACTGTCAAAAAGTTTTTTCTAATATCTAATCTGTGTCTCCTCCCATTCAGCTTCATCCCATTGCTTCTAGTCTTTCCTTGTGCAAATGAGAATAAAGTTGATCCTTCTACAATGTGACAGCCCTTTAGATATTTGTAGACAGCTATTAAGTCTCCTCTCAGTCTTCTCTTGTGCAAACTAAACATTCCCAAATCCTGCAACCTTTCCTCATAAGACAGGGTTTGCAGACCGGTCACCATTCTGGTCGCTCTTTTCTGAACTTGCTCCAGTTTGTTGATGTCTTTTTTAAAATGTGGTGCCCAAAATTGGACACAATATTCCAGATGAGGTCTGACCAAAGAGGAGTAGAGGGAAATAATTACTTCACGTGATCTAGACTGTATGCTTCTGTTAATACATCCTAGAATTGCATTTGCCTTTTTTGCTGCTGCATCACACTGTTGACTCATATTCAGTCTGTGATCTATTAGTATACCCAAGTCTTTTTCACATGTGCTGTCACTTAGCCCTATTCCTCCCATTCTATATATGCTTTTTTCATTTTTATTGCCCAGATGTAGTACTTTGCATTTCTCCCTGTTAAAAACCATTCTGTTAGTTGCTGCCCACTTCTCCAGTTTATTTAAATCTTTTTGAATCCTCTCTCTCTCTTTTCTAGTATTAGCTATCCCTCCTAGCTTTGTGTCATCAGCAAATTTAATCAGTTTACCCTCAATTCCTTCATCTAAATCGTTGATAAAGATGTTGAACAATACAGGGCCCAGGACAGAGCCCTGTGGTACCCCACTTGAGACATTCTTCCAACTGGATGTGCAGCCATTTACGACCACTCTTTGGGTCCGATCACTAAGCCAGTTATGAATCCACCTAACAGTTGCCTTGTCCATTCCATACTTAGTCATTTTTTCAATAAGGATTGTATGAGAGACTTTGTCAAATGCTTTGCTGAAGTCAAGATATACTATATCTACAGCATTTCCTTGATCCACCCAATCAGTAATACCATCATAGAAGGAAATTAAATTAGTCTGACATGACTTATTAGTTACAAACCCATGCTGACTCTGTTTAATCACTTCATTCTTATCCAGGTATTGACATACATGTTGTTTAATAATTTGTTCAAAGATCTTTCCTGGTATAGAAGTCAGACTCACCGGCCTATAGTTGCCTGGGTCCACCTTCTTCCCCTTTTTGAAGATAGGAACATTTGCTCTTCTCCAGTCTTCTGGCACTTCTCCTGTTCTCCAAGAATTTTCAAAGATTATGGAGAGGGGTTCAAAAATTTCTTCTGCTATCTCCTTCAGTACTCTGGGGTGTAATTCATCTGGACCTGGAGACTTGAATACATTTAGGTTAGCTAAGTGTTTCCTCACTATCTTTCTGTTTATAGATATCCTGGATTCTTCTATTCCCTTAATAGGACAGTGAATAACAGTTGATGTTACATTTCCTTTCTGAGAGAAAACAGATGCAAAATAGGAATTTAAAAGTTCAGCCTTCTCAACATCCTGTCTTACCATTTCATCATTTTCATCCTGTAAAAATCCTATAGCATCTTTGACTTTTCTTTTACTTTTGACATATCCCCAAAATCCTTTATTATTGCTTTTGACATCTCTTGCAAGCCTCAATTCATTTTCAGCTTTAGCTAATCTGATTTGTGCCTTGCAGGTTCTGCAGACAGCATTATATTCTTCTTTAGATATGCCTCCTTCTTTCCATTTTATAAACATTTTTTGCTTCCTTTTTAGCATGTGCTTAAGTTCTGTGTTCATCCATCCTGGTTTCCTTAAATGCTTCCTATTCTTCCCTCTTTTCGGAATTGTTAACAACTGTGCTTTGAGAATTTCATTTTTCAAGATTTCCCATCCTTCCTGGACATTTTTGTCTTTAAGGATATCCAGCCATTGGATCCCTCCAATTCTCTTTCTGAATCCCTTAAAATCTGCCTTTCTGAAATCTAACCTTGACGTCTGAGTCTTCACAGGTCTTCCGCCTCTAGTTATCCAAAATTCTAAAATAGCATGGTCGCTACCTCCTAGGGTCCCAGCCACTTTTACCTCCTCAACCATTTCCTCCCTGTTTATAAGGATTAGATCCAAGGTAGCAGTTCCCCTTGTTTTCTCCTTTACCTTTTGGAAGATAAAGTTGTCAGCAAGAGAGGATAAGAATTTCCTTGACCTGTTAGTTTTGCCTGAGAGAGATTCCCAACAAATGTCTGGATAGTTGAAATCTCCCATGACAACTATGTCATATTTTTTGGAGAACTTGGCCATTTGGCCATTTGATGCATAAAGAGTTCATCCATATCTTCAGCTTGCACAGGCGGCCTGTAGTAAATGCCTACAATGGTGTCCTTTCCATTGTTCTGTCCTTGTATTCTTACCCAAACAGTTTCCACAGAACTCCCAGTCTCTGAAGCTTCAATCTCTGTGCAGATATACGCATTTCTAACATACAATGCGACACCCCCTCCTCGTTTATCAAGTCTGTTTCTTGCAAATAAGTTGTATCCTTCTAGTCTTGTATTCCAATCATGTGTATTGTCCCACCAAGTTTCAGTGATTCCAATGACATCATATTTCTTTTCCTGTGTTAGTAGTTCCAATTCTCCTTGTTTGTTGCCCATGCTTTGTGCATTAGTATAGAAACATTTTAGTTTGTGATTGGTTTCTCTTTCTCCAATATTTTTTTTAATTAGATTCTTTCGTCTTTGTTCTTCCTTTCCACTTCTAATAGCAGAGTTCTCAGTAGCATTTGTCAGGTGTATGGCTTTTTCTGGTCTTTTGCTTCCCTTCCCATGTTGTTCTAGTTTAAAGCTCTCCTTACAAGTGTAGCAAGGCGACTTCCAAATACCTGCTTTCCAGTCTTCGTAAGGTGCACCCCATCTCTAGCAAGTAGTCCATCGTATAAGTAGTTCACTCCATGATCCAGAAATCCAAATCGTTGCTGACGGCACCATCGACGTAGCCAGTTGTTCACCTGCAGAATCTTATTCCACCTCCTTGTTCCATGGCCATCCACTGGGAGGATGGAAGAGAAGACCACCTGCGCTCCCAGTTCTTTCACTTTCTTGCCTAAGTCTTCAAAGTCTCTGCAGATGGTTTCCAGGTCGTTTCTTGCGGTGTCATTTGTCCCCACATGTAGTAGCAGGAATGGGTAGTCATCTACTTCCGGAAAAATGGCTGCATGCTCAGATTCCGATCTCGGCGACGAGATCTCGTTGCCTAGATCTAAATCTGAGCATGCAGTGGCCTTCGGGTAAATGGCCGCTGGGGGCGGCGCATGCTCAGATTCAGATATCAGCAACGAGATCTCGTTGCCGAGATCTGAATCTGAGCATGAGCTGCCCCCCGGCGGACATTTTCCTGGAGGTCACCGTATCACAGCACTGGATCTGCGGGGGCCTCCGAGCTTTCACGATATGACGGTGGAGCCCTGCAACCCCAGAGAGCACAACCACTGCCGTCGCCCCACAGAGGAGCACCACCAGCGCCACCCCACAGAGGAGCACTATGGGAGGAATGGCCCCGTCGAGTGCCCGGGCTGGAACCATTGGGGCCGTCATCTAGGTTCCGGGGGAAACTGTCCCCGGGGGACAGGATTCAGGGACGGACCACTGTGACAGACAGATGGGCTGGGGGAGGGACCAATATAAAGAAGGCGGGGAATTCCCGGGTGATGAGTCAGCAGACCGACACAGAGAGAGCAGGAGACAGTGAGAGCGGCTGCAAGGGAGAGCGACTCACCAGTGCCAGGGAGGACGCTCACCGAGGACTCCAGAAGGACGGTACCAAGGCGACTATCCGGGACTTGTTGCCCCGCTCCAGCCCGCAGCCACTGCGGCCCCAGTTCAACCCACAGGCGCTGCCGCTTCCCCTCAGCCCGCGGCTGTGGCCTGTTCGCGGTCACCCGCGGCCGCTGCTGTCCCGCCCGAGCCCTGTTCTCACGAGTGGCCGTCGCAAGTACAGAGCCGCCGGCGGCCATCACTGTCCCCCTCCGGTCCACGGCAGGGGCCGGGCCTCTGCTGACCGCGGACTCCTCGTCGCAGCCGTTAGCTGCGCAGGTGGCCTGTCACCTGCCACCACCCATCGCTGCCGCTTGCCCCAAGCCGGGGACTGCGGCCCAACCGTCCAAGGACACCGCCGGAGCCTGTGAGGCTCCAGTGTCATCAGCGCGCCGGAGTGCACGGGGACTTCGACATCGCTTCAGCAACTGGGCCCAGCAACTACTACGCCGAAAGACCAACCGGAACTGCGAGGGACATCTGAACGGTTAAGTTGACTTTATAATTAAGGACCCGTAGTCGGCCATACCGCGGCCCCATAGTGACCGACTGTTGCCGGAAGTAGTCGTGTTCTACTCGTTTGTGTGAGCTTGTATAGAACCCCTGTGAGGGCAACCTGTGTTACCCCTTTTTGTTGATCAGGCCGGGACAGAGGAAAGTTCCCCTAGCCTTATAAACATTATTATCAAAAGCACCAAATTGTCTCGTGACTCTTCACTGCATCCTGCGTACCTGCAATTACCACAGCACCACCGCCACACCAGCCTGGGAATGGAGGCTGCATCGCTCTGCAGCGTTGGACCTGGACCGTCACCACAGTATTTGTAAGTATATTCCGACCATCAGACGCACCCCCATGTCCCCAAAAAAATTGGGGAAAAAAGTGCGTCTTATGGTGGTTTCACATTAGCGCTTTTTAAGCGCACGCACGGCCGGGGGTAGCTCCGCCCCCGAGCCGGCTCTCTGCCCGGCGTGCCCGCCCCTTGCTTGTCGCGACGCCTCCTAGTGCACAGCGGCGCCTGCGATCGGCGCACCCTATTTTTAGCATAGGGTGCGCAGATCGTGCGCAGGCCGTGCGCTAGTTGCACTTTGACCTGCGCTGCGCACTTTTGACGGTGCGCCGTGCGCGCCAAAATCCGAAAAGTTTGATTTTGGCGCGCACGGTGCACCGTCAAAAGTGCGCAGCGCAGGTCAAAGCGCAACTAGCGCACGGCCTGCGCACGATCTGCGCACCCTATGCTAAAGATAGGGTGCGCCGATCGCAGGCGCCGCTGTGCGCTAGGAGGCGGCGCTACAAGCAAGGGGCGGGCACGCCGGGCAGAGAGCCGGCTCGGGGGCGGAGCTACCCCCGGCCGTGCGTGCGCTTAAAAAGCGCTAATGTGAAACCACCCTTATGGTCCGAAAAATACGGTAAGTCCTAAAATTCTATTTACACTTCCAGAGCTCATGTTGGTCCTCCCCCATCTGTGCAGTGCAGGCAAGGCTCACCAACATTCCCCTCACATAGCTGCAGTTCCCGCTGCCTGTGTGTAATTCTATCCCACTCCCCCCTTGGGAATGTGGCTTTTGACCAGGTAAATCCGGTTTGCCTGTAGCACATGGATTTGAAAATTCCTTTGTCTATTCAAACTCAAATACAATAATACAGAATAATCATAGAGGCATTAACCCCTTTACTCCCAAGGGTGGTTTGCATGTTAATGCCCGGGCCTATTTTTACAATTCTGACCACTGTCCCTTTGTGAGGTAATAACTCTGGAACGCTTCCATGGATCCTGGTGATTCTGACATTGTTATCTCGTGACATATTGTACTTCATATTAGTGGTAAAATTTCATTCATATAACTTGAGTTTATTTGTGAAAAATGGAAATTTGGCAAAAATTTTGAAAATTTCGCAATTTTCCAGCTTTCAATTTTTATTCTCTTAAATCACAGAGATATGGCACTGAAAATACTTAATAATCAACATTTCCCACATGTTTACTTTACATCAGCACAATTTGGGAACCAAAATTTTTTTTGTTAGGAAGTTATAAGGGTTAAAAGTTGACCAGCGATTTCTCATTTTTACAACACCATTTTATTTTTAAGGACCAAATCACATTTGAAGTCACTTTGAGGGGTCTATATGATAGAAAATACCCAAAAGTGACACCATTCTAAAAACTGCACCACTCAAGGTGCTCAAAACCAGATTCAAGAAGTTTATTAACCCTTCAGGTGCTTCACAGGAATTTTTTGAATGGTTAAAAAAAATGAACATTTAACTTTTTTTCACAAAAAAAATAAATTACTCCAGGTTCAATTTTTTTATTTTACCAAGGGTAACAGGAGAAATTGGACTGGAAAAGTTATTGTGCAATTTGTCCTGAGTACGCTGACACCTGATATGTGGGGGGGGGACCACTGTTTGGACGCATGGCAGACCTCGGAAGGGAAGGAGCGCCGTTTGACTTTTTCACTGCAAAATTGGCTGGAATTCAGATCGGATGCCATGTCAAGTTTCGAGGGCTCCTGATGTACCTAAACAGTGAAAACCCCCCACAAGTGAACCCATTTTGGAAACTAGACCCCCAAGGGACTTATCTAGATATGTGGTGAGCACTTTGAACCCCCAAGGGCTTCACAGAAGTTTATAACGTACAGCCGTACAATTAAAAAATCATATTTTTTCCACAAAAATGATCTTTTCACCCCCAATTTTTATTTTCCCAAGGATAACAGGACCCCAAAAGTTATTGTGCAATTTGTCCTGAGTATGCTGATACCCCATATGTGGGGGTAAACCACTATTTGGGCACATGGCAGAGCTCGGAAGGGAAGCAGCGCCATTTGACTTTTTTGGCTGGAATTGAGATCGGACGCCATGTCGCGTTTGAAAAGCCCCTGATGTGCCAAAACAGTGGAAACCCCCCAATTCTAACTCCAACCCTAACCCCAATACACCCCTAACCCTAATGGAAAAATGGAAATAAATACATTTTTTTAATTTTACTATTTTTCCCTATCTAAGGGGGTGATAACGGGGGGGTTTGATTTACTATTTATGGCGGGTTTTTATATTTGGCAGCCGTCGCACGCTAAAATACGCTTTTTATTGTAAAAAATAGTTTATGCATCACCACATTTTGAGAGCTATAATTTTTCCATATTTTGACCCACCGAGTCATGTGAGGTCTTATTTTTTGTGGGACAAGTTGAAGTTTTATTTCTTACTATTTACGGGCACGTGACTTTTTTTATCACTTTTTATTCCGATTTTTGAGACGCATAGCGAACAAAAACCAGCGTTTCATGAATTTCTTTTGGGGGGTGCGTTTACACCGTTCTGCGTGTGGTAAAATTGATAAGGCGGTTTTATTCTTTGGGTCAGTACGGTTACAGCGATACCTCATTTATGTCGTTTTATTGTGTTTTCGCGCTTTTATGCAATGAAAACAATTTTATGTAAAAAATAATTATTTTTGCATCGCTTTATTCTGCGAGCTATAACTTTTTTATTTTTTCGCTGATGATGCTGTGTGGTGGCTCATTTTTTGCGGGACAAGACGACGTTTTGCAGTACCATGGTTATTTATATCTGTCTTTTTGATCGCACGTTATTGCACTTTTTGTTTGGCGGTATGATGATAAATCATTATTTATTGCTTCGTTTTTTAATTTTATTTTTTAAGGGGTTCGCTAAAGGGGTTAACTAATGGGACAGTTTTATAGGGCGGGTCGTTACGGATGCGGCGATACCAAATATGTGTACTTTTATTGTTTTTTTTATTTCCAAGAAATGAATTTATTAGGGAATATTTTTTTTTTAATTTATTTAGCGATTTTTTTTTTTTATAAATTATTTTTACACTTTTTATTTTTTTTTACTTTATTACATTGTCCCAGGGGGGACATCACTGTCATGTGACAGATCGCTGATCTGTCACATCACAGATCGCTGTGGCAGGTCAGCGATCTGTCACAGGCATTGAAGCAGACTTCCTCATGCCTGCGCTTTGCAGGCACTGAGGAAGCCAGCTCCCTGCAGGCCCCCGAAGGTCCCCGTCACCATCTTGGATCCGAGGACCTGCAGGGAAGGAGCCCCCCGCAGCAGTATTGCACATTGCGCTGCTGTGGGGGCTCAGGGAAGCACGGAGGGAGCCCCCTCCCTGCCGATGCTTCCCTTTAACCCCCGGTACACCGCGATCGTGTTTGGTCGCGGTGTGCAAGGGGTTAACGTGTCGGGGGCGGTCCGTGACCGCTCCTGACACATAGTGCCGGGTGTCAGCTGTGATAATCAGCTGACACCCGGCCGCGATTAGCGGCGCTCACTCTTATTATTTTTTGCTTCGTTTTTTATTTTTTAAAGGGTTCAATAAAGGGGTTAACTAGTGGGACAGCTTTATAGGGCGGGTCGTTACGGACGTGGCGATACCAAGCATGTGTACTTTTATTGGTTTTTTTCAAAAAATGAATTTATTACAGAATATATATATTTATTTAGAGATTTTTTATAAATTATTTTTACACTTTTTTTTTTAAATTTATTACATTGTCCCAGGGGGGACATCACTGTCATGTGACAGATCGCTTATCTGTCACATCACAGATCACTGTGACATCAGCAATCTGACACAGGCGCTGCACGGGCTTCCTCATGCCTGCGCTCTGCAGGCAGTGAGGAAGCCGGCTCCCTGCAGGCCCTCGGAGGTCCCCGCCGCCATATTGGATCCGGGGACCTGTAGGGAAGGAGGTGCTGCGCTGCTTCGGGGGTCTCAGGGTAGCACGGAGGGAGCCCCCTCCCTGCCGATGCTTCCCTAAACCCCCGGTACCCTGCAATCGTGTTTGATCGCCTGTGCTGGGGGTTAATGTGTCGGGGGTGGTCCGTGACCGCCCCTGACACATAGTGCCGGGTGTCTGCTGTGATAATCAGCTGACACCCGTCCGCGATCAGCTGCGCTTCCCCCGTGAGCGCCGCTGATCGTGCTAGATGTACTATTCCGTCCTTGGGACTTAGGTCTCAGGTCACATGGACGGAATAGTACGTCTATTGTAGGAAAGGGGTTAAACTTATATTTTTGGAATCTGCATAAATAAAGCTATTCACAGCAGTGTTTTGGAGATTGTGCGCTCACCAGAAACCAAGAAACGGGTCTCTGCATCCCAGTAATACCTAGAGATATGATGTCCAGTCTTAAATGAAAGATAATTTTATAAGAAGACAGATAATACTCCTGTCGTCACTCAGGGAGCCTCGCAGCCCAAGATATGGCCCGCAGAAATTTTTTAGTAACTTTCAAAAGGGGAGTACATTCCCTAGCTCCACCCACCCAGTGAGATCAGCGAGGGTATAAAGCTAGGATGCTCAATTAGGAAGCTGTCTTTTGCCTGAGGAAGCAGCTGCAGAAAGCTGTGCATTTGTACCCTTTGTTCTGGGAATATTCCCCTCACCCCACATCCACACGTCATACCAGTGACTGAGATGTGTAAATTCTTATTTTAATCCCTTTTATTTCTAACTGTCTGTATATACTGTATTTTGTCTCTTTTGTAACATCTTTTGTATTTTTGCAAACACTGCCTATATTTTCTGGAGCAAATCTATAAAATGTAGTAGTTTCGTTTTCCTTGCTCTAAAAATGAATCCCCATGACCTCTGCGCTAAACTATGCTACCCTGTGGGAGGGCTCCTGACCCAATATTGGTTTTTCATGTCAAACAGGGAGCTGGATGCAGCAAAGTGTTCTGGGGATTTGGAAGACTCTGACAGGGACAAAATGGCTTATGTATTTCCTCCTGAGACTGGGGATATACATACCGACCTCACTGCAAAGTGCCAAATATCCAGTACACGGCAAGGCAGCGTATCTGGTGACTACTTATCCAAGGTGTAGTTCCCTGACCGACCTGAGGGTAAGGGGGGCGCCAGAGAGCTGCAAGTTCCTAACCAGATCTGGAAAGTGGGATAAGGAAGTAAATTTCTGACAAGACATACTTTACACCATTTGGACTAACATTCAGGGCTTGTTCACACGACTGTATTTTTGGCCCGACTACTGTCCGTGAAAACAAATGGACAACATTCAGATCATTGTTTTTCAATAAGGCAGTGCAGATGAACAATTTTTTTTTCAATGCTGAAATCTGTGTTTGAAAAAAATTGGAGCCGCATTAGTTTCTTCCATAAATCAGATGATACTCACCCATTCAAATGTATGGGTGTGTAAAAAAAAAATTGGATGCAGTAAAGAGACATAGAATAACATCCACTTTTTTCGGATATATTGCAATTCTGCAACACAGGAAATTATGAATGGTCTTGTATACTAAAAGGTGGTGCTGTAAAACAAATGGATTCTGTAGATTACATATGGATTGCACACAGATGACAAGTAAGAAAAAAATTGTCCCACTTTTCTGGATGAAACTTAATTTTTGCTGCGCTCGTGTGTCCCTACCGCCTTGCACACAAGACCTGGATGTCCATGGATTAACTAAATTGAATTTAGATTATTATAGTAATATAAGCAGGGGCGTAACTACTGCGGTCACAGGGGTCGCAGCTGCGACGGGGCCCGGAGTGCTCAGGGGCCCGTCCAGTCCAGCAAAGAAGCAGCCGGCTCCTGTCTGTTTCACTAAATTGCCCTTTGACAACATGGCGACTACCCACTCATCAGGGTGTGCACGCATTCTTGCCTCCCCTCGCCCTGGGTCCTCCCTCCTCCTGCCCAACGTCCAATAGGGATTTGCTCCTCGCTGACATGTTCTGTGGGATCCCCGTTTGCGCAGGGCACTGGGAGTGACGGTGGTGGGCGGCTCTTGGGTACGCGTGTGCCCGGTCATTGACTTCTCCATCCCCCTGCCTGAATTTCAATTGGGGCCCTTGCCCCACTCCGCTTACTTGCATGGTGGGATGGCGTTGACTACAGGGAATGACAGGCGATGGGCACGCACTGCTGAGATCACCGGAGGGCCGGGTGACAGGTTACTGCTGGAAACACACGACACCCTCATCTCTTTACCTCATGTCTGTCAGTGCCACGGTGGTGGAGTGTGAGGTACAGGAGCCGTTATCCCTGTGTCAGTTATCAGCCCGACATCCCTGATCACGTGTACGGTGCTACCTGTTATCAGTCGTGTTTTTTGCTCTTATATGATATACATCTCTGCTCTCACATTAATTACATCATTATACTGTATATACATACATATGTGGCAGTCATGTGACGTGTTGTATCATGTGCATGGCGGGATTCCTGAGCACCTTGGTTCTGCCACACCAACTGTGCCTCCGGAGCGCCTTGGTTCGGCCGCGTGCTGTGCCTCCGGAGCATCTTGGCTCAGCTGTGCGCTGTGCCTCCCAAGCGCCTTGGCTCAGCTGTGCGCTGTGCCTCTGAAGCGCCTTGGCTCAGCCGCACGCTGTGCCTCCGGAGCGCCTTGGCTCAGCTGAATGACACTATTATTATTATTTACTTATTGTGACGAACAGCACGGCCGGCGCCACCAATACGCCACGATCCCACCACTGACACGGGTTTGTCAGCGGACGGAGGGATGCGACGCACTGCCGGCACGCGGCTATCACAGGCACAGTGGGGGCTTATCTTAGTTATCCCACCGCTGGCACCGTGTGACCAACACACAGCAAGCTGATCTTGCTCTAACAATTTACCTCAGGGGGATATTTTGGATGCCCCACCACTGCTAACAACCTTCCAAGAACTGCAGGGATTTATGTATATCCCACTTTCTCAGTTCCACTTTGGAACTCGCAGCTCTCCGGCTCCCCCCTTACCCTCAGGTCAGTCAGGGAACTGCACCTAGGATAATTAGTCGCCGGACGGGCTGCTTGTTGTGCACGGGCAATTAGGCTACTGCAGTGAGGGAAATATTAATGCTGTGGCCTCAACCACTCATTCAGCAATATAAGACCCTTTCCGTACTGACAACCAGCCTAACCAACCGCACACACCACGCTGCCACCAGCCACGCTTTACTTAATCAAAGAGTTAATTAAGAGGGTCCGTGGCAAACCCCCAAATTAGTAGCGATTATTTAAAAAAGGCGCATAGTTTGTTTCTTAGAGCATAGAGACAGAGCTAATAGATTTTATCATTTATTCCCAAAAGGGCAGTAGTTACATAGATAAAAGTTGCTATAAAGTTGAGACATTAAATATGTACAGTACAAATATAAAACAACAAAGGATTAAAGAACAGAAAGTAACACTTACATGTGCTTAGTTGGTATTAGGCAACCCATGTGTGGCAAGAAGGTGGAGCCACACGTCTCCACTCATCTGGGGTTCTGGTCAGCATCAATACTCAAGCTTAACTGACTGGAATTTGGTAGGGAATACCTTATAGCCTAGGGTCTGTGACCTCACGAATGATTATGATTTGGCTACAAAACTTAGAATTACTATAGCTAAACGAGAAAAGCCCGTACCAACACACATAGGGCATCATTCTGTGTATAGGAGAGCTGTACAGGGGGAGACTCAGGACATTTTTCAATGTTAAGAGGGCACTTATTGTTATAGGGGAACTCAGGTTACTGTGACTATCAAGGGGCACAGAGGGCATAATTACATTCTAGGGGACAAAATGTGGGCACTGTTTTCTAGGGCACTTGCGCCCGGCATTACTATATTCTAGAGAGTTGCTTTAGAATTTAGAGGACACAGAGAACCACACAGTAGGTGCAGTAATAGGGACTCACACTGCAGCAGCGGCTCAGTATTGAGGTGTCAGGAGTTTGTGCAAGTTGGGAATAGTTGGAGACGTTGCTGAAAATATAAGACATGAAATGTGTCTTTGTTATAATCTCTGCAGATGAGTCCTGGCTGGAAGAAGTTGTCGTGTAGGTCTGGGTCAGATGGAAAAACAGGAAAAGTGAACAATTCCATCAGAAAGAACGTCAATGGTAAGTCACTATCTGTAACTGTGCTGTGATCTCTTATATGTACTGTAGGACTGGTATCTACTAGTGATGAGCGAGTGTGCTTGTTACTCGAGTTTTCTGAGCATGTTCGGGTGTTCTCTGAGTGTCTTGGTCGTGCTCGTAGATTATGTTTGAGTTCCTGCAGCTGCATGATTTGTGGCTGCTAGACAGCCTGAATACATGTGGGGATTGCCTGTTTGTTAGGGAATTCCCACATATATTCAGGCTGTCTAGCAGCCGCAAATCATGCAGCTGCGGGGACTCAAACATAATCTACGAGCATGCCCAAGATACTCGGCGAACACCCGAGCATGTTCGGAAAACCTGAGTAACGAGCACACTCGCTCATCATTAGTATTTACCACTGATCATATGGCGGTAATATCAATATTGGGCTTTATATAGAGATTAATTTCAGTAACAGCGCGGTCATCTGCTGAAGTTCTGCTACATCCACTAATTGGGTATGTGCACACGATGCGGATTTTGCTGCGGATCCGCAGCGGATTTGCCTCTGTGGATCCGCTGCAGATCCGCAAGCAGAGTACAGTACAATGTTATCCAATGGCTTTTAAAAACCGCAGTGCACATGCTGCGGATTTTTCCGCGTGGATTTGCTGCGGTTTTAAATCCGCAGCATGTCAATTCTTGCTGCGGATTCCGCTGCAGTTTGACACCTGTTCCATTGTCCAGGTGTCAAAACACAGGGGGAATCTGCTGGCAAATCCGCAGGAAAACCGCAGGTCACTTTACCTGCAGATTTACCTGCAAATCAGCGCGGAAAAATCCGTAGCTCAATACGCACTGTGTGCACTCACTCTTAGGGTGCGTCACCCAGTTGTAATCAAGGTTACCTGGTTAGGGGCCCACTCAGAAGCTTCGCCCCCTCTGAACCAAAACTCAGTACACCCAATACACCCCCACACTGCACAGGACCGGAAATGACAAGCTGCAGCGTCATATCTGGAAGAAACAGCACAAAGATTTCAAACGCAGGAAGTGCGCTTGGTGAGGGAGGACATGAACGCCCAGAGTGTCTGCACTTCCGAAGACATGGTGGAAAATATTTTGGCATGGGGCAGGCCCATTTGAAAGTTCACACCAGGGCCCATAACTTTGTAGTTACGCAACTGAACATAAGATTGGTTACATAGAACAGTCGGTAATTGTGTGTTGCGGATGTAATATGTATGTTAATATGAACTTGTCAAGGGGGTTTACCCCTATAACGCATAAGGAATGCTTTATCAGTCTCCTAATGAAGTATTTAATGATGCCATTATGACAACTAAGTATTGCTGGAGCGTAAGTAAAAATAGGAGCGCCATCCCTGTAGTTCGCAGGTATCACACCTATAGCACAGGGGGAGAAAATCCACCTCTACTCCCCTGTTCATGCTCATTAGTTAGGCCTCTTTCACACTTCAGTTTTTTCGCGTCAGTCATAATCCGCCAATTTTCAAAAAAGGGGCGGATCCGTTTTTTCCCCCATAGACTTACATTATTGGCGGATCATGACTGACGGTCGTCCGTCACCCCCGTTTATTGACGGATCCGCCAAAATTTTTCTGGCTCCAGGGCGGATGAGACGGACACTGCAACGTTTTTTCTTCTTGACGGTCCGCTATTTCCATGTGTGCATGCCCGGAATAATTTTATTTTATTTTTTTCTCTCTCTCTCTCTCTGTACGGGTTCCTTTAAAATTCAACCTTTGCCGGATCCGTCAAAACAACGGTCCGCTGCCACACGTTGCTGTCAGTCTGCCGACGGACCCGTTTTTCGCCATTTTCGCGGATTACAACTGATCTGAAAAACGAAGGTGTGAGACAGGCCTTAGTAATGCTGCTACGAGAGGTGAGTGACGGCACTCCTGGACTAGTCTGGGTACTTGTTCAACAGGAATGAGCCTTTATATTTTACACACACCGCTCTAACACTTAGCTGTAATAAAGGCATCATTACAAACATTTTTAACTGGTTCCTCTTAAATGTGACTGCATTGAATTAGGTTACCCTCTGTCTCTCCAATTACTGTGCTCAGTGTATCTATTATTAAGCTACAGTACATTACATACAGCTGCTATATTCAGGTATATGCTTCTAAAGTGGCTCAGAACTGGGAGACAAAATAAAAGCAAATGGGGAAGACCTTTTCTGAACACCTTGAAGAATAACAGCTAGTGTCAACTCTGCTTGTAATGGCTGATGACAGGGAACAATAGACTAGATAATAGCAAACATGGATAACATAGATTTACATTATTTACATCCATATATATAAATATATATATTTGCTGTTTATACAGAGCCTGACAAAGATTCAACAATGACCTAGCATAATCCCATATAATCCTCTTGACAAAATCCATTTTACAACTACAGAACAAATGGACACAGGAGCGTAAAATGAAAATGGGACAGTCAGTGAGCTAGTTGTATGCAGAACCCCAGCTGAATGAAATGGTCATAACACTGATCCAAATAGGATAAATCAGTAGATTTTAGATAAATGGATCCATCAGCAGATATTAGATGGATCCATCAGCAGATGATATTAGATAGATGGATCCATCAGCAGGTGATATTAGATAGATGGATCCATCAGCAGATGATATTAGATGATTGATCCATCAGATGATATTAGATACAGTAGATGGATCCATCAGCAGATGATATTAGGTAGATGGATACATCAGCAGGTGATATTAGATAGATGGATCCATCAGCAGATGATATTAGATAGATGGATCCATCAGATGATATTAGATAGATGTATCCATCAGCAGATGATATTAGATGATGAATCTATCAGTAGATGATATTAGATAGATGGATCCATCAGTAGATGATATTATATGATGGATCCATCAGCGGATGATACTAGATGATGGATCCATAAGCAGATCAGATGATATTAGATAAATGGATCCATCAGCAGATTATACTAAATAGATGGATCCTTCAGATGATATTATATAGTTGGATCCATCAGCAGATGATATTAGATGGATAGATCATCAGATATGAAATAGATGGACCCATCAGATGATATTGGATAGATGAATCCATCAGCAGATGATATTAGATAGATGGATCCATCAGGAGATGATATTAGATAGATGGATCCATCAGCAGATGATATTAACTAGATGGATACATCAGCAGATGATATTAGATAGATCCATCAGCAGATGATATTAGATAGATGGATCCATCAGCAGATGATAATAGATAGATGGAGCTTTCAGCAGATGCTATTAGATAGATGGATCCATCAGCAGATGATATTAGATGATTGATCCATCAGATGATATTAGATAGATGGATCCATCAGCAGATGACATTAGATAGATGGATACATCAGCAGGTGACATTAGATGGAGCCATCAGCAGATGATATTAGCTGGATGTATGCATCAGCAGATGATATTAGCTAGATAGATCCATCAGCAGATGATATTAGCTAGATGGATCCATCAGCAGATGATATTAGATGATTGGTCCATCAGATGATATTAAATAGATGGATCCATCAGCAGATAATATTAGATAGATTGATCCATCAGCAGATGATATTAGATTGATGGATCCATCATCAGATGATATTAGATGATTGATCCATCAGATGATATTAGATAGATGAATCCATCAGCAGATGATATTAGATTATTGATCCATCAGATGATATTAGATAGATGGATCCATCAGCAGATCATATTAGATTGATGGATCCATCAACAGATGATATTAGATAGATGGATCCATCAGCAGACGATATTGGATGATTGATCCATCAGAGAATATTAGATAGATGGATCCATCAGCAGATGATATTAGATAGATGCATCCATCAGCAGATGATATTAGATGGATTCATCAGCAGATGATATTAGCTAGATAGATCCATCAGCAGATGATATTAGATTGATGGATCCATCAGCAGACGATATTAGATGATTGATCCATCAGAGGATATTTGATAGATGGATCCATCAGCAGATGATATTAGATAGATGTGTGACACCCCAGAGTCCGGTTGTCACAGTGACATTACCTCCCTCTAAGAGGTGAAGTCATGCTTGGAGGCAGAAAAGGGACCCCCATGCCAGGCAGCATAGATTTAATCACAATTTCCTGCTGCAGGTCAGAAAAGGGAGATGCCTTATAAATTCTGGCCAGCAGAGGGGGTTGGTGAGTCAGCTAGAAATCAGCTGAGGGAGTTGTCATGGAAATGAAACAGCTGTGAGCTGTGAGGAGAAAGGACAGTTTAAAACGTGAGGACGTGAGGTAAAGAGATCTTTCTGGAAGATCCTGTCAGAGGAAGACAAGGAGCTGATCTTAGAGGAGCTCGATAGGCAGAGCTGATCTGTGAAGAGGGAAAGGACAAGAGCAGAGACTAAGAGACTCTAGGGAAGCTAAAATACTGCATATAGCAGACCCCTGAGTGAAGCACTAATAAAGAGAAAAGGGACATCAGAGTCCTAGGCTGACAGGAACTGTAAGTCCTGATAGCCGAATCTGAAAGTACAGGGGTGTAGTGAAACCTCCACCAGGGGGAGCTGGTGAGGGAAGAGAGGTTACACAATAAGAGAAGCAACCCTGAGCAACAGCACAGGTGCCACAGGTAACGAGAGAGAATAGCCAGACGAACCGAGTCAGAAACTAGCAGGAGCAGACGTACCAGAAGGAGCAGCAATACACGTAGTCAAAATACCAAGCCGAGAGTCAGAAAGCCAGAACATGAGCATGGGGTCCAAAGCGTGAGACGAAATACGTGATTGGGGTACAAGCCGGGGGGTCAGATGCCAGAGAGGGAACGTAACAGCAGAGACGAATACCAAGAGACAGGGTCAGAGATCAGTCCGGGTCATACACGTGAATATCATAGAATCATAGAATCGTAGAGTTGGAAGGGACCTCCTGGGCCATCTGGTCCAACCCCCTGCTCAAAGCAGGATTCGCTAAATCATCCCAGTCAGATGTCTATCCAGCCTCTGTTTGAAGACTTCCATTGAAGGAGAACTCACCACTTCTCGTGGCAGCTTGTTCCACTCATTAATCACTCTAACTGTCAAAAAGTTTTTTCTAATATCTAATCTGTGTCTCCTCAAAGGCAAAGGCAGGAGGATCACCAAGGTACAAGGGTCAGAGGCTCTAAACTGGAAGCTTGAACTATCACTAACACTGGTCAGCAGGCTGTGAGAGACTGAAATAGCCCAGCTAGCTCCAGAACGAGGCTGAGGATATTAACCCCCGCATGACCAGTCCAGAGTGAAGACAGCAGAAGATAAACTCCAGACTGGACCATGACAAGGGGATTGTAAATTCCTGTGCATATTAATCACCTGAGGGCACGGCAGCGGATAAGGAGCCAGGGGCCGACGGTGAAGAGAACGGTACCCGTGGAATAGGCTCACGCTGACAGCCGTACAGGTTAGTGAAACCATCACGAATAGAGGGTCGCAGCATAGTTCTAAACAGCGGAGACCCACACACAAAGCGCAGAAAGGAAGGTCCTAAATCCACACCTGGCAAGGTGGATCCCCTGAATGCCTCCAGGCGAGCCGGACTCATTCCATCACCTGCATGTGGTACTCCGGACTGCAACCTATTTACCAGTAAAAGGTAAAGAAACTGCACCTCTCTGTGTCTTTCTCTCATTTATCTGCACCCCAACATTTACAGCCACTTTTACTATTTATTTAACATCTTTGCCCTGGGACTACAGCCCTACCTGTGGAGGGCTACAACATCATAGCTGTGCCCAACATCCATCCCAGAGAAACAACACCGCAGCGCTGCTCACCTCTGACCAGATTACCACAGGTGGCGTCACGTATTTCACCATCTAATACTTTATTTTCATTTTTACCACATAAATACCACACAACTTTCCCCTATTTTTATTACTGGACGCCTCTTGGCCACGGACCGGGTCGCCGCCGCCGTGACACTGTCCCCCATGAAAGTCAACGGGCCCGGTACCGAGTATCCCCAGGCCCCGCGGGGCGCTCCAGATGCATCCATCAGCAGATGATATTAGATAGATGGATCCATCAGCAGATATTAGATGAAAGATCCATCAGCAGATGATATTAGATGGATCCATCAGCAGATGATATTAGATAAATGGATTCATCAGCAGATGATATTAGATAGATGGATCCATCAGCAGATGATATTAGCTAGATGCATCCATCAGATGATATTAGATAGATGGATCCACCAGCAGATGATATTAGATAGATGGATCCATCAGCAGATGATAATAGATAGATGGATCCATCAGCAGATGATATTAGCTAGATAGATCCATCAGCAGATGATATTAGATATATGGATCCATCAGCAGATGATATTAGATTGATTGATCCATCAGAGGATATTAGACAGATGGATCCATCAGCAGATGATATTAGATAGATGCATCCATCAGATGATTTTAGATAGATGGATCCATCAACAGATGATATTAGATGAAAGATCCATCAGCAAATGATATTAGATAGATAGATCCATCAGCAGATGATATTAGATAGATGGATCCATCAGCATATGATATTAGATAGATGGATCCATCAGCAGATGATATTAGATGAAAGATCCATCAGCAAATGATATTAGATAGATAGATCCATCAGCAGATGATATTAGATAGATGGATCCATCAGCATATGATATTAGATAGATGGATCCATCAGCAGATGATATTAGCTAGATAGATCCATCAGCAGATGATATTAGATATATGGATCCATCAGCAGATGATATTAGATTGATGGATCCATCAGCAGACGATATTAGATGATTGATCCATCAGAGGATATTAGATAGATGGATCCATCAGCAGATGATATTAGATAGATGCATCCATCAGAGGATATTAGATAGATGTATCCATCAGCAGATGATATTAGATGAAAGATCCATCAGCAGATGATATTATATAGATGGATCCATCAGCAGATGATATTAGATAGATGGATCCATCAGCAGATGATATTAGATAGATGCATCCATCAGATGATATTAGCTAGATAGATCCATCAGCAGATGATATTAGATATATGGATCCATCAGCAGATGATATTCGATTGATGGATCCATCAGCAGACGATATTAGATGATTGATCCATCAGAGGATATTAGATAGATGGATCCATCAGCAGATGATATTAGATAGATGCATCCATCAGATGATATTAGATAGATGGATCCATCAGCAGATGATATTAGATGAAAGATCCATCAGCAGATGATATTAGAAGAAAGATCCATCAGCAGATGATATTAGAAGAAAGATCCATCAGCAGATGATATTAGATGAAAGATCCATCAGCAGATGATATTAGATGGATCCATCAGCAGATGATATTAGATGAAAGATCCATCAGCAGATGATATTAGATAGATGGATCCATCAGCAGATGATATTAGATGAAAGATCCATCAGCAGATGGCTAGTAATAAGACAGCTAATAGCCACATCCCTGTATGTCCCTGTGTGCCCTATGACCAGAGTGAGTCATCAGGAAGCTGTGGCATCACTCCTGCCAGGCTGGCACCGGTACAGTACAGTGATAGGGCAGCTCCTCTACTTACAGTGCTGAATAATGAGAATAATGAAGGGAAACAATCTGACAACTTCATTGTCTCCTCCCTGAAAACTTCCCTGCCAGCTAAATGCGTAGTGCAGCAGGAGCGATCGCCCCACGATCCACTGCACCCATCATCCGCGTCTGCACCGTGCACACAGGACTGACAGGTAAATCACAAGCCAACGTGAAAGCAATGCGTCTCGTGTTACCAACCAGTCAGCCGCTCTCTCTCCACAGAGGGTTAACAGCAGGGCACTGCAGTAGGATCACGACGGGCCAGCACTGGAGGTCGGGGACGTCACGCCGCACAGATGGCACCGGACAGCATCCGTGTGATTACCGGCGGGCGGGATCCGGTCCTTCTGGAGGATGAGGCGGAGTGACGGCGCCGATGTGTCCTCGTCACTGGTCACTGCCACCTCTTGACCAGCCTGCTGTCAGTGCTGCAGACGCGCCGTCACTCTCGTTGGCAGCCGGGCCATGAGATCATTATCCGGATCATGGCCTCTTCCCCTCCTGCTCAGTGCTTCTGCCAACTCCTCCTCCTCCTCCCAATTCCTTCTTGGTTTTATTTTTACTCCTGCTGTGTGTAGTGCCACTTCCCCCGTACACAGGGTGCCAGCACCACACCTCCTCCATCCTGCTGTGCCCACCTGCGCCCCCACACCACTGATGGAGCCTGCTGCTGGGTAGTGGGGCCATCACCACCCATGCCAGCGACCAGGGCTGGCACATTTGTCATTAGTTTCCATTGTAATAAATAGTAAACCACCCAGAATCATGAGGACAGTGCCCTGTGGCGCCCCCTGCTGTCAGCTGAGGGGTCTGACCTCTCTAGGGGAGAGCTGCACCTGAGGCCATGTAGAAGACACCTTTGTTCTTCCCTGATGTGTATAGTTGGTGCCATAAGTGTCCGCAGCTGGTATATCCATGGACGTATTCTGTAGGGTCGCTCTCACGGTCAGGATTTCATGTGTATTTTCCACCAAAATCAACCTATAATCCGCTACTATTACACCTCCAGTGCCCATGAAAGAAATATAGGAAAACCCGACACGAAACCCCAGGCAGATCCTTGTCCTAGCGACAGGAGACGTCAGCCAGTAGCTGGAGCACGTTCCTTCTTCGTGTGTCCTCCGAACGGGATTAGCCCCATGTGGATCTGCATTTCCATTGAAACGGGTTAACCCATATGTGGAGCCGCGGAACGACAATTGTACATTTTCAAGTAAATACATGTAGGATTTGCTCTGGCCAAATATGTGACATGGAAGCAGCACATCAGGTACCTGTCGGGCGACAGACGTTTCTTCCTAGACCCCCATACAGCTAAGCATTATAATGCCCAGTCATACATGTGATGTATGGGGAGAGGAGGGGAACGCGCTGTTAGACACCCCTGGCCGTGTCTTATCTGCAGGGAGGACATTCAAATTCAAAATGTCCGATCCCCCCTCCCCCGACATCATCTGTCCTGTGGAAGTAAGCCAGCTGGAAAAGCGGAAAAAAAAGGAGGAATGTATCCGCTTCAATGTCAAAACGACTTGTCTTTAGTGACGAGGTAATAGTGAAATATTCGGATTCGGGAAAATCGGCACAAATCGTTTCTAATAACCGTGTATTCATACCGAATAATGGATCCGATGCAAGTCAATGGGAAAATGGAATATTTTTCTGCTGGACCCAACAAACAGGACAGAGGACATGGGAAAAAGAGCTAAAACTAAATGGGAGCAACATGGAGAAGATGCCTGCATGCCTTTCTGACTCACATATGGTATCCGGGAATAATGTTGTCAGACTATTGCGCCGGTTTTACCGATTTATAAGACCTACCAAACCAAACTTTTCTTTAAAGGGAAAAATGCTAAGAAACATTATTTCCTTCATAATTACATGTATATAACACAAAATAAAAATAAAAAAAGTAACTAAAAAATGACACCTCCCTTTTAGCATATGTTCACACGGAGCGTTTTGGCTTTAGTTTTTCCATTAACATTTGTGAGGTCTCTCATTCCTACATTAGGGAGGTCCCTCCCTCATTCCAAATAGCAACATAGTGGATACATATTCCCCATCACTTTACAATGCCAGCTAAAACATGCCCATTGGAATTTTGGGCTTCGTCCGCCACCACCACATCCACTGCCATGTGATTATGCCGCCCTCGCTTCACATTTCCAGAGGGCCAGCAGGTGCCGTGAAACCTGCGTTTTGTGAGCTCAACAGTTCATTTTAGCCACCAGATCCCAATGGAGCCACTGTCATAGCACGTGAAGCCGCGGTAAGGTGAATATAATACAGGAGTTGGGGGAGCTGTATTCTCAATGGCAGGAAATTGGATTCTACCTGACACCAAAAGCATTAGAATTAAATTCTGAAAACAGTGTATGCAAGCGTGGGCCAGTATTGTGGTCAGTTTGTCAGGCCTGAAACCCATGTCAGGTTGTGACCCTCTGGTCACCTGGCCTTGTACCTCAATGGACTGTCAGCTTCCTAAGCTTGTTGTTACCTCCTCACTGTGCATGCCACAGGTGGGGTAGTCGGCCCTAGAATCCCTGGAGACGCAGCTGCTCTTATTCTGGTGAGTCAGCGGAAGGGTGACACTCTTTAATTTTGTACCTTCTTGGATATTTTGCTGGGTTTGTTCTATGTATTATTTGCCGGTTTTGTGGTTCAATAAAGTATCGCCACACTGTGTTATCATCAACCTGTGTTGTCAGAGTATTAATATGCACACAATAAAAGGAGAGCGTGCATTCGGTGGGATGAGCCCTGGTCCATGCGGTTTCGGCTAGCAGACTAGAACACCTGCTGACCCCCCGTGTCTCAACAATCAGTGAGCTCAGATGACGGTTGTCTGAGCGACTTGCTGCTCATTGGTGGTCTGTGAACATTATACCAATGCTATAAGTCAAAATGAGAATTTGTATAAAATGGCTTATCCATTTTTGCCATAATATGTGGCCTTGTCTGGGCTTCTGATCTGTTTGGCAATCACCAAACAACAAACAAAATATTCCAACATAGTAGATCAACATTACTTTGTATAGTAATCATCACACTTGTTCATGTTGCAAAAAGGCATCAACGGTTGGCAGAAAATGGTCTAAATTAGCCTTCTCAGCTGTCCAAAATCATTGGTGTATGGTCACCTTTCATAATAATAATAATAATAATCTTTATATAGCGCCAACATATTCCACAACGCTTTACAATGTAACAGTTCCAAACATAAGTCATAAGTAACAACATTAACAATACAATAATTAAAGCAAAATAAGACGACCCTGCTCGAGAGAGCGTACAATCTACAATGAGGTGAGGGAGATACAGAGTACAGGTGTGTATTTACAATGGTGTATTTACAATGATGGTCCAGCCATCTTGAGGGAGTGAGGGATGGATGGAGATAGTGAATGGGCTACGCACGCACACTTACACATAGAATGACTGTGATTAGTGAACGTGATAGGTTGCTCTGAACAAATGTGTTTTGAGGGAGCGCCTGAAACTATGCAAATTGTGGATAGTCCTAATTTCTTGGGCTAGAGCATTCCAGAGGGTTGGCACAGCGAGAAGTCTTGGAGTCGGGAGTGGGAGGTACGGATTAGTACAGAGGTTGGTCGAAAGTCGTTTGCAGAGCGCAACGGTCAGTTAGGCCGATAGACAGAAATGAGGGAGGAGATGTAGGGGGGTGCTGCACTGTGGAGAGCTTTGTGGGTGAGAACAAGTACTTTTAATTGGATCCTATAATGAATGGGCAGCCAATGTAAGGACTGGCGAAGAGCGGACGTGTCCGAGTACCGATTAGCCAGATGGACGATCATGGCCGCTGCATTAAGTATGGACTTGAGAGGGGATAGTTGAGTAATGGGAAGGCCAATTAATAGAGCAGTAATCCAGGCGGGAGTGGATCAATGCTACAGTGAGGGTTTTTGTTTCCATGGTGAGAAACGGGCGGATTCTAGAGATTCTTGTGTCTTGCTCTACACAAGAAGAAATGCGTAGAGCAAGACAGGGAGGGGGGAGCAGTTGAATAAGCCCCGCCCAGCAGACCAGACAGCGGCAGTTTACATACATCTGAACCGATATAAAAAAGGTATTTATGCATGAAAGGTGCGGGGTCAGGGGGAAGCAAAAGTACTAAGAGAATCCTTATGTGACACACAATTGAATGATATCATTATATGATATCTCAAAAAAGGGGTGACACATTCCCTTTAAGGACACTGCTCTCTACCCCTAATATCCCACATCATCTGTCAGCCAGAGTCACCGGACTACTACCCCTAATATTCCAAATCAACCCGTCATCCAGAGCCACCGGACAACTACCACTAATATCCCACATCATCCCGTCACAGCCGCTGGACTACTACCACTAATATCCCACATCATCCAGTCAGAGCTACCGGACTACTACCCCTAATATCCCACATCATTCCATCAGAGCCACCGGACTACTACCACTAATATCCCACATCATCCCGTCAGCCTTGGGTGAGAACCAGAGCGCTGAGTGGATTTGCCCTGACTTCCATACCAATGATCCCTTTAATAGAAACCTGAGGTGAGAATCAGAGTGCTGAGGGATATACCCTAACTTCCATACTGGAGATCCCTTTAAGAGAGGCCTTGGGTCAGTACCAAAGCGCAGAGTGGATTTGCCCTCACTTTCATACCAGGGATCCCTTTAAGAGGGGTCTGGGGTCAGAATCAGAGCGCAGAGTGGATTTGCCCTCATTTCCATAGCAATGATCCCTTTAAGAGAGACTGGGGTCAGAATCAGAGCGCTGAGGGATTTGCCCTAACTTTCATACAGGAGATCCCTTTAAAAACCCCTTCCCGACCTGTGACACAGCGTATGCGTCATGAAAGTCGATGCCAATCCGACCTGTGACGCATATGCTGTGTCATGGGGGATCGCGTTCCTGCAGGTCAGGTGACCGGTAGGGATCAGTGAGCATAATTATGGGTATTCAGTGAAGTACGCGCAGTACTCGGAACATAGCGAGTATTTCACTACGCGCCTCGCACTACTCGGATCTCCCGCCCAGCATTTGCCAATCACAGTAATGCCGCAGCCTTCTTGGTTGTGGGCGGCATTACTATGATTGGCTGGCCGCCCAGCATCATAGGCTAAGAGTCATCATAGCCTGGCTCTATCTAAGCCCTGCAGCCGCCATTTTCTGCACATTGCATGCACAACACAGCTAGTGTAGGGAGAGTGTGAGCAGCTGCTAGGGAGAGTTGTGTTTTTTGGTGCAAATCATCAAGAAATCCCAAAAGCTCTTTTCAGAGCTGAAAGTATAAGCTCAGGGACTGAGTAGTGACAGTTTTCCCAGCTATTTTTGGGGTCTCATTTACCCCTGCAGGGCAATTTTTTTGTGCTGTTGCAGTGCTGTGTTCACAGCGAATAGGGTGCACGCACGGTACTGTACAACTGACACGCAGCCAGCACCGCTGTCTTGTGTGGTGACTGGGCTGCGTAATCTCGCCTTAAACCTCAGGGGAATTTTTTAGTGGCAGCACCGCTGTCTTGTGTGGTGACTGGGTTGCGTAATCTCGCCTTAAATCTCAGGGCCATTTTTTAGTGGCAGCACCGCTGTCTTGTGTGGTGAGTGGGGTGTATAATCTCGCCTTAAACCTCAGGGCAATTTTTTAGTGGCAGCACCACTGTCTTGTGTGGTGACTGGAGTGCGTAATCTCGCCTTAAACCTCAGGGAAATTTTTTTGTGCTGTTGCGTTGCTGTTTGTAAAACACAAAGCAGTACTAGGCTGTAGTGCTTGTTCCCCAAAATCTGCATCTGAACATCTGCAACTATGGCAGAAAAATCCAAAATTCCTAAAAAGGCTGTTGTGAAGGGACAGGTATGTGGACGTGGGGTTGTTATTGGTGCCCAACAAGGCACAGAGTCTGGGAGACCGAACAAGGTTGATGCATCTAGGTTTCTGCCGAAATTTCCTGGTCTGGAACGTAAACGGGTCTGGAAGCCAGAAGAACAAGAGCAGATACTGTCTTGGATGGCTGACAAGGCCTCAACGAAATATTCTAGCAGCACCCAATCGTCCATGACAAAACAGTCTACTGTCCATACAGAGAACGCTGGGTCATCCTATTCTCATCCTGTTCCTAGTTCATCACCCGGTCAGGAGTCACAGGAAACATTTGGCCCCAACCTTGGTCACTCCGAGGATCTGTTTGATCCATTTCCTTTCATTGCCTCTGGCCTCTCACCGCGCGACATTGAAGAGGAACGTGAGAAGGTATCGTCTGTTGATGATGGCCAAATATTTGAAACCCCACTGCCAGAAGAAAGCCACTTTCATCCACGTGATATACCGGGTGAAGGGGTGGAGGCTGATGGTGATAACACACAGTTGCCATCAGGCCAGTCGCCAATATTAACACGGAAGGAGGATGACATGGACGACGAGTTGGTCGATGATGAGACCACCGACCCGACCTGGACCGTTATCCAGCACAGCAGCACAGAGGAAGAAGGTGGATACGTAGCACCAACAAAGGCACCAAGGGCTACTGGTTTGAGCAGAGTGCGAAATGTGTCAACTGTTGCCAAGAGCAATCTCTCTGTGCCCCAAGTCAAGGTAAGGGTGCGTTCAGCCACTGTCTGGAAATTTTTTTCCGATAGTCCTTCTGAACCAAATGTCGTCATCTGTAGCATCTGCCATATGAAGCTGAGCAAAGGCAAGGACAAAGGCAACCAAAGCACCACCAGTATGCAGAAACACATGGCAGCCAAGCACCCTAGTCGGTGGACTGAGCAACAGGGTACCAAATCAGTGTCTGTGACTGCGGGTCAAACCACTGCCATGTCGCCTGTGATGTGTCCTTTCCATTCTGCTGGGCAGGAAGCAGGTGATCATCATACCTCTTGCTCACAAGCTGCGGTTGCACAGACACAGGCCACAACAAGCTCATCCACTTGTTTTTCCCAGGAAAGCGTCCAATTGTCCGTGCCCCAGATGTATGAAAGGAGGCGTAAATACCAAGCCATGCACCCACAAGCACAAATACTGAAAGCGCACATTGCCAAGTTGCTAGCCATGGAGATGTTGCCGTTTAGGCTTGTGGCGACACAGTCTTTCCGTTATCTTTTGGCTGTGGCTGCCCCCATGATACTCGGTTCCCAGCCGGCACTATTTTTCCCGCTGTGCGGTCCTCGGGTTACACCAGCACGTCTTAAACAATCTACTCTCACCAACGCCGTAACCAGGAAGGTCCACCTTACTACAGACACGTGGAAAAGTACTTGTGGCCAGGGACGATACATCTCTGTCACGGCACACTGGCTCAACCTGGTGGAGGGTGGGACAAAGTCTCAAACTGGACCATCACATATCCTACCCACGCCACGAATAGCGGACCCAACCTCAATCAGGATTTCCGCCTCATCATATACATCCAGTCTCCCCTCTTCCTCCTCCTCCTCCGCCTCATCATCCTATGCTGAATTACCCTCCACATCTCTCCCAAGTTGGGAGCTGTGCAGCAGTGCATCGGCAAAGCGGCAACATGCTCTGCTGAAGCCGATCTGCTGAGCTGAAACACCACACACTGCAGCAGAGCTGTGGCAAGGACTAAAACAACAGACCAATCAGTGGCTCTCCCCACTGCAACTCCAACCTGGTATGGTTGTCTGCGACAATGGGCGTAACCTGGTGGCGGCTTTAAAGCTCGGGAAGCTGGTACACGTGCCATGCATGGCTCACGCATGGCTCATGCATGGCTCACGTGCTGAACCTAGTGGTGCAGAAATTTATAAAAACATACCCTGACTTGCCGTACCTACTTGAGAAGGTGCGCCATATTTGCGCCCATTTCCGCCATTCCTCAACCGCTGTTGCCGGTCTTGCAGTGCTTCAAAAGCAATTTAATTTGCCAAACCACAGACTCATTTGCGACCTGCCAACACGGTGGAACTCAACATATCATATGTTGGCGAGGGTAAGTGAGCAGCAGAGGGCACTGTCTTGCTGTCTTCTGCAACATGTTCAAATGGTACAACTTCCCACCTCTGATTGCTGTCTCATCTGCTGCAATAGACTCTAATGGTAAAAAATTCCCACCTCTGCTTGCTGTCTGCTATGTCATCTGCTGCTTTACCATCTAGAAACATATTTTAATGTGTCTGCTAATTCATTGTTATAAATCATTTGGTGCATTGTACTTAAAACTCACTGTTGCATTTCCATGACTGGGATCAGTGTAGATCTTATCTGGTGGAGGTGTTAAAATAGATGTTGCCAGGCTGAATGTCTTTGATCATCCCAAAAAAAAACAAAAAAACCCTGGTGTGCTGACCCCAGCTGCCAAATTATCCTCAACCAGTTCCCACAATCCATCTCTTCTGACCCTGCAGTCTGGACTATAAATTTAGAACCATCCATAGGGGTGCACGCATGTGGGGGTGCACGCATCACAGAAGCAAAGCGTCACGAAGATAAGCGTTGGGATACAGCAGTTATTACATGGCAGTTAGTCAGGGCAGGAGTCAGGTAACCCACACTCTGCTGTCCCTTTTATCCATGTGCCTTATTCCTATCCTCCTATATTCTCTTGCAATCCACTTTCACCGACCAATCCCCCCTCCATCACAACTCATATACATCAGCTCCTCTCTCTTTCCTTCTCCCATGTACAGCTCCCATGCACTTCTCACCTTCTTAAAAAACCTCAGCCCATCTTGCCCAAACACACTGCACAAAAAATCTTCATACAATTCCAAAAATTACTTGCTCTTTATCTTCCTGCTCCTACTAATTTCAGGGGACATCTCCCCCAACCCCGGTCCACCATCCCCCAACCTCAACCCCTACCCTACCTCACATCGAAACCTTAATAATCTTACTAATATTATTTGCACTCCTTCACTTCATCTCCTTCTTTCAATTGTGCCCTTTGGAATCCACGGTCTGTATGCAACAAGCTTCCTTTCCTACACAATTACTTTCTGAAAAACTCTCTGAATCTGTTGGCCCTCACAGAAACCTGGATTCAGGATTCTGACACTGTCTCTCCTGCTGCCATTTCCCATGGTGGCTTACAATTCTCCCATTCCCCGAGACCGACAAACAGACCTGGTGGTGGAGTCGGCATACTCCTGTCCCCACAATGCACTTTCCAGGTCATCCCCCCAGTTCCATCACTCTCATTCCCTTCTTTTGAAGTCCACACCATCAGGCTCTTTCATCCCCTCTCCCTCAGAGTAGCGGTCATATACCGGCCCCCAGGCTCACCCACCCACTTCCTGGACAATTTCTCTGCCTGGCTGCCTCACTTCATGTCCTCAGAACTACCAACCCTTATCCTGGGAGACTTCAACATCCCCATTAACAGCCCCATTTCCACATCTGCATCCCAGCTTCTATCACTAACCACTTCTCTAGGCCTCTCTCAGCTCTCAACCTCTGAAACACACAAAGACGGTAACACCCTGGACCTGGTTTTCGCCCGGCTCTGCTCAATCTCCCACCTAGATAACTCACCGCTTCCCCTCTCTGACCACAACATTCTCTCCTTTACACTCACAAATCCTCGCTCACCCCAGCACCCTCCTACCTACCATTCAGTCAGAAATCTACAAGCCATTAACCCTCATACACTTTCAGACTCCCTACACTCATCATTGTCCCCAATCTCTTCTTTGTCCTGTCCTGATCTGGCTGTACATCACTTCAATGACACTCTTAGAAGCACCCTTGACCAAGTAGCTCCCCTCACCCTCAGAACCTCCAAACACAGAGTGAAACAGCCCTGGCTCACATCGCAAACCCAATTTCTCCAGCGATGCTCTAGGTGTGCTGAACGCTTATGGAGGAAAACACGCACACCAGAAGACTTCATACACTTCAAATTTATGTTAAGGACATATAACTCTGCCCTTCACCTCGCCAAACAGACCTACTTCACCACCCTGATCTCCTCACTATCCAACAACCCCAAGAAACTTTTTGACACCTTTCACTCCCTCCTCAGGCCAAAAGCACAAGCCCCTATCACAGACATTTGCGCTGATGACCTGGCCTCCCACTTTATAGAGAAAATAGACAATATCCGTCAGGAAATCCGCTCCCAGTCACCAAATTCAGTGACTCCCATCCCTCCCTGCATTTCCCCTGGCTCACTCTCCACATTCGATCCCATCACAGAAAAAGAAGTCTCCAGGCTCCTCTTCTCGTCCGACTACATGCACAACCGACCCCATTCCCTCACATCTCCTCCAGTTTCTCTCTCCAGTCGTCAGAACTCACCTAACTACAATCTTTAATCTCTCCCTCTCCTCTGGCATTTTCCCCTCCTCCTTCAAACACTCTATCATTACTCCATTACTAAAGAAACCCACCCTCGACCCATCCTGCACAAACAACTACAGACCAGTCTCCAATCTCCCCTTCATCTCTAAACTCTTGGAGCGCCTGATATACTCCCGCCTTACCCGTTACCTCTCCACTCACTCCCTCCTAGACCCTTCACAGTCCGGTTTCCACCCCCTACATTCGACAGAAACTGCACTCATCAAAGTGACCAATGACCTTCTGACAGCAAAACGTAATGGTGACCACTCTCTGCTCATTCGTCTCGACCTTTCTGCAGCTATCGACACTGTTGACCATCCTCTCCTACTCTCTAGGCTCCAGTCACTAGGCATTAAGGACACTGCTCTTTCCTGGTTCTTCTCCTATCTTTCCGTCCGCTCCTTCAGTGTTCTGTTTTCTGGCTCCACTTCATCTCCTCTTCCTCTCACTGTTGGGGTACCTCAGGGCTCAGTCCTTGGCCCCCTTCTCTTCTCTCTCTACACAGCCCCAATTGGACAGACCAGATTTGCCTTTCAGTACCATCTTTATGCTGATGACACACAACTGTACACATCATCCCCTGACCTTACCTCCGCTGTACTACAGAACGCCACTGACTGTCTGTCTGCAGTCTCCAACATCATGTCTGCTCTCTATCTGAAACGCAACCTCTCCAAAACTGAACTTCTTCTGCTCCCACCATCTACTAACCTCCCTAAATCTGACATTTCCCTCTCTGTGGGTGGCACCATAATAACACCCCGACAGCAGGCTCGCTGTCTGGGTGTTATGTTTGACTCCGATCTCTCCTTCGCCTCCCATATACAGTCTCTTGTCCGCTCGTGCCGCTTACACCTAAAGAACATCTCTAGAATCCGCCCTTTTCTCACCATGGAAACAACAAAAACTCTCACTGTGGCCCTGATCCACTCCCGCCTGGACTACTGTAATGCTCTATTAATTGGCCTCCCTCTCACTCGACTCTCCCCTCTCCAGTCTATCCTTAATGCAGCAGCTAGGGTTGTCCATCTGTCTAATCGTTACTCAGACGCGTCCACTCTTCTCCAGTCATTACACTGGCTGCCAATTCATTACAGGGTACAATTCAAAGTACTTGTTCTCACCCACAAAGCTCTCCAAAGTGCGGCACCCCCTTACATCTCCTCCCTCATTTCTGTCTATCGGCCTAACCGACCGCTGCGCTCTGCAAATGACTTTCGACTAACCTCTACCCTAATCCGTACCTCCCACTCCCGACTCCAAGACTTCTCCCGTGCTGCGCCAATTCTCTGGAATGCTCTACCCCAAGATATTAGGACCATCCACAATTTGCATAGTTTTAGGCGCTCGCTCAAAACACATTTGTTCAGAGCGGCCTATCACATTCAGTAATCAAAGTCATGTTATGTTTTTGTGTTTTTGTAGCCCATTCACTATCTCCATCTAACTCCCACCCCCTGAAGATGGCTGGACCATCATTGTAAATACATCATTGTAAATACAAACCTGTGCTTTGTATCTCCCCCACCTCATTGTAGATTGTAAGCTCCCACGAGCAGGGTCGTCTTATTTCGCTTTAATTATTGTATTGTTAACGTTGTTACTTATGACTGTTGTGTTTGAAACTGTTCAACTGTAAAGCGCTGCGGAATATGTTGGCGCTATATAAATAAAGATTATTATTATTATTATTACTTGCTGAATAACAGCTTAAACATGAAAAATGTGTGGCCTGAATTTTTTTAATTTTTGGGGTAAATACTGCTGTATATAAGTCCAGTGACACCCCGGACCAAAAAACAAAACAGCCATAAACTGGCCAAACTTGGATCACACACAGATATGTGCTGGCATGCAGATACCACACAGAAAAATGTGTGGCCTGTTTTTTTAAAATTTTTTTGCTAAATAGTGCTGTATATTAGTACAGTGCCAGACAGCCAAAAAAATGAATTTCGGGCGAAAAGGACCAAAATTTTTAGCAGACGGATGGATGAGCGGTGTCACAGATATACCACACTGTTAGGCTATGTGCACACGCTGCAGATTGGTCTGCGGATTTGTATCTGCGGAACCGCAGGTAAAATGACCTGCGGTTTTACCTGCGAATTGGCCTGCGGTTTTCCCCTGCGGTTTATCACCTCTACAATGGAGGAGATGGTAAACCACAGCAGAATCCGCAGAAAAGAAGTGACATGTCATTTCTTTCTGCGGATTCTGCGGATTCAAAACCGCAGCTTTTCCGCAGTTAAAAATCCGCAGCATGTGCACAGCAGATTGTAAATCACATAGATTTACATGCTACTGTACACTGTCTGCAGAACTGCTGCGGATCCGCAGCAGCCAAAACCGCAGCGGATCCGCAGTGTGTGCACATAGCCTAAAATATGTGGCCTGTCTGCATTTTTTGGGGGGGGATTCAGCAAAAAATTGTCAAGAAATTGTGTAAGACACTCAAAAAAAAAAAATTCAACTGTACCACATAAAAAATAAATATTTCTCTGCACACTCAAAAGGGATGTTTGGGACCTCTTTAAAATTGCTGGATCTTCACGCTGTGCTAGGAAAAGGATCTGGCTGTATTATGCACTGTCAAAAAGTAAATGGAGGAAAAAAAAGGGCTCTGTATTGCTTTGAAATAAAAAAAAAGCTCTACTAGCCCTGGCCCAAAAAAATTTCAAAGCCAATTACACCTGGGGCTAGGTATATACGGCCAATATATCCCACAGGTAGCAGCAGCAGCACCAGCACACAGGAAGGGAATCGACTCTTCTGATATATGCAATGATATATACAGACATACAGTGCCTGCAGGCCTTGCACTGATGTGTATAGAGCGACGTACACTACCCTGCCTGCCTAACACTGGAACCTATATACTCCACAATTATTCCTTAGAAGAAGTGTTGATTTAGCTGGATTTGAGTTGTTTAGGATGGTAGACCCCACACTCACTAAAAAATCCCCAATTCTGACCCTATCTCGGCAGCAGCTCTCCCTACACTATTTCAATCCGGAGCTGAATACGGCGAACAGGGCGGCGTCCGGTCTCTTATACCCCTGATCATGCTGTGCGGCCAGCCAATCACTGCACGACCACAACAAAGATGGCTGCGGCGTTTCATTGCCTTGTAGACAATCCATGCATTGTGATTGGTTCTGTAAAGTCTGCCAAAAAACTGGGTGTAGACCCGAGTTCCCACCAAGTAATCCCGGAAATGCTCGGTGCTCGCCGAGTACAGTGATACTCGGGCGAGTACCGAGTAGTGGCGAACATGTTCGCTCAGCACTATTCCTATTACTTTTAGGATAACAAAGAAGAACTGATTACATTTTTGTACCAGGAGTGGCATAAGGTTACCCAAAAGCAGTGTGAAAGACTGGTGGAAAGCATGCCAAGATGCATGAAAGCTGTGATTAAAAATCATGGTTATTCCAGAAAATATTGATTTCTGAACTCTTTCTGAGCTAAAACATTAGTATTGTTGTGTCTAAATGATTATGAACTTGTTTTCTTAGCATTATTTGAGGTCTGTAAGCACTGCATTTTTTGTTATTTTGACCATTTCTCATTTTCTGAAAATATATACAAAATTTAGTGCTTGGAAATTCGAAGACGGTGTCAATAGTTTATAGAATTAAAGAGTAATTTACATTTTACTCAAAAATATACATACAAAGAGAAAAATCCGACAAACTGAACATTTTGCAAGGGTCTATTAATTTTTGCCAGCGCTGTATATATATTGTAGCATGGCGACTGGTCATGTGTTGTGAGCTCATTTTCTCATTCACCTTTGATGTCCGATGAACTCCCTCTGCTGGTGAAAGGAGGTGGTGAAACTGATTTGGATGGGAGAAACCTGTCACCTGAACAGGTGGATTGCGATTGGACATCCGGAATATCTGAGTGGATATAAGGCAGCCGACGCCCTGTAGGGTTGCTGGTGATTTCTCTCCTCTCAGCTCTGGCCTCCAGTTCAGTTCCTGTCTTCTAAAGCTAAGTTTTGCTCTGTTATTGTTCCATGAGATTTTGTCTGATTTGCTTAGTTTTGTGTTCTGCTAGCCCCGGCTGGGGCTCTGCTGAATTTCCATTTTTGTCCCTGATCGGTTAATTCTCTTTTGCTCTGTCTTCAGAATATATCGGAGTGCTGATATAGGGATTTTGAAGTCTAGTGACTTCAGGGCCGGTTTTCCTATCAGACGTGTTGGGACATTTTTGGTAGGGTTTTTGCGGATTGCAGCTAGCATCTTTTCTGCCCTTTCCTATCTAATTAGTTGGGCCCCATCGTTTGCTCTGCCTGTCTTTCTGTGTTTGTGTTTTCTTCTGTTTTCACCGACAATACATGTTGGGGGCTGTCTATTGCTTTGGGGTCTGCTCTGGGGCAGTTTAGATTTCCCCTTTCTTTCTTTAGGCTTATTTAGTTCTCCAGCTGTGAAGAGGCGTCTAGGACCACGGTAGGAACGCTCCACGGCTACTGTTAGTTGTTGTGGATAGGATCAGGGGTCTGCAATCCGCTAGCTACCAACCTCTCCGGTTTTCTGGACTTAGCTTGCATTTTTGTTTTTTCCTCCTCCGGTGACTCATTCATAATAGTCATGTGATTAATGGGCGGTATGTATCACAGAGGAGGGTGGCCCTGTGATGGAAGCCTGGGCGTTTTGCTCAGCAGATCTACTGCTGAGGGTTTTTGCTATACATTGGGAGGCTTCCAGGTGACTTGGAGAGATGGGTGGGTCCAGTCACCTACATACCCACCCACGGGGTGTGTGTCTGAATACCCAAGAAGAAGCCTGTGTGGCTGTATATGTTAAAGGACATGCGGTGATGTTTTGATCACGTGACCAGTGCATGTGATGTTACCTCACCTGTGGGTGTGATTAGAAGCTACCTAATGGAGCATGTGTGTTTTGGCACATGTGGCAGTGCTGGCTAGTCTGAGCCAGAGGAAGGAGGCCTGTGAGATACCTCCGGAGTGGATGGTCTGACAACCGTGACTGATACTGACCGGGGTCAGTGAGAGACGTTTATGCGACACCTCTGAGGATAAGAGGCATCCGGAAACCTGTGTGGCCGACATCACCAGGTAACGGATATGAATCCGTGGTATGCTGACTGGGGTCAGTAAGGACTGTGGAGATGCGCTTCATGAACATTGTACTGGTGGCAGCATGTGACCTGAGGAGCGGTTTATGCTGTACATAATAAACCGAATGGACTTTTTTTTTTAACCCTAAGTGTCCCGGTATCTACCTCAAATGACCAGCCAAGTGAGTACTCCCCGTCCATTTATAGTGTGGGACATTACAATATATATATACAGTATATAGTGGGTACAGAAAGTATTCAGACCCTTTTAAATATTCACAGTTCCTGTGACCTAATGACTCTCATTTGGTCTGACATACACTGTGAGATCTTATATAGACAGGTATGTGCCTTTCCAAATCAAGTCCTATCAGTTTAGTTAAACACATTTGGACTCCAATGAAGGCATAGGTTACCACTGGCGAGCACATGGAGGGCTGTGTGGCCCACCAAAGAAATGTCACCCCACAATATTACTGACCCACTGCCAAACCGGTCATGCTGAAGGATGTTGCAGGCAGCAGGTTCACACTCAGCACATGTGACAGACATGACAGAGTCTGGAGATGCCATGGAGAGCGATCTGCTGCCTGCAACATCCTTCAGCATGACTGGTTCGGCAGTGGGTCAGTAATGGTGTGGGGTGGCATTTCTTTGGAGGGCCACACAGTCTTCCATGTGCTTGCCAGAGGTAGCCTGACTGCCATTAGGTACCGAGATGAGATCCTCAGACCCCTTGTGAGACCATATGCTGGTGCAGTTGGCCCTGGGTTCCTCCTAATGCAGGACAATGCCAGACCTCATGTGGCTGGAGTGTGTCAGCAATTCCTGCAAGATGAAGGCATTGAAGCTATGGTCTGGCCTGCCCATTCCCCACAGCTGAATCCGATTGAGCACATCTGGGGCAGCATGTCTTGCTCAATCCACCAACGTCACGTTGCACCACAGACTGTCCAGGAGTTGACGGATGCTTTAGTCCAGGTCTGGAAGGAGATCCCTCAGGAGAACATCCGCAACCTCATCAGGAGCATGCCCAGGCATTGTAGGGAGGTCATACAGGCACGTGGAGGCCACACACAATACAGAGCATCATTTTGACTTGTTTTCACTTTAATTTTATCTTGTTGTGATTTTCATTTTGACTTGTTTCCACTTTCATTTTGGGGGTCTCGCCAAATCCAGGTCTCCATTGGTTTCAAAATTTGATTTACATTTATGATTTTTGTGTGATTATGTTGACAGCACATTCAACTTTGTACAGAACAAAGTATTCAATAAGAATATTTCAGTCATTTAGATCTAGGATGTGTTATTTGAGTGTTCCCTTTATTTTTTTGAGCAGTGTATACAGTATATATCTAATATATAAAGCTCAAAGTGTGTATGTATGTACAGTGGGGAAAAAAAGTATTTAGTCAGTCAGCAATAGTGCAAGTTCCACCACTTAAAAAGATGAGAGGCGTCTGTAATTTACATCATAGGTAGACCTCAACTATGGGAGACAAACTGAGAAAAAAAAATCCAGAAAATCACATTGTCTGTTTTTTTTTTCATTTTATTTGCATATTATGGTGGAAAATAAGTATTTGGTCAGAAACAAAATTTCATCTCAATACTTTGTGATATATCCTTTGTTGGCAATGACAGAGGTCAAATGTTTTCTGTAAGTCTTCACAAGGTTGCCACACACTGTTGTTGGTATGTTGGCCCATTCCTCCATGCAGATCTCCTCTAGAGCAGTGATGTTTTTGGCTTTTCGCTTGGCAACACGGACTTTCAACTCCCTCCAAAGGTTTTCTATAGGGTTGAGATCTGGAGACTGGCTAGGCCACTCCAGGACCTTGAAATGCTTCTTACGAAGCCACTCCTTCATTGCCCTGGCGGTGTGCTTTGGATCATTGTCATGTTGAAAGACCCAGCCACGTTTCATCTTCAATGCCCTTGCTGATGGAAGGAGGTTTGCACTCAAAATCTCACGATACATGGCCCCATTCATTCTTTCATGTACCCGGATCAGTCGTCCTGGCCCCTTTGCAGAGAGACAGCCCCAAAGCATGATGTTTCCACCACCATGCTTTACAGTAGGTATGGTGTTTGATGGATGCAACTCAGTATTCTTTTTCCTCCAAACACGACAAGTTGTGTTTCTACCAAACAGTTCCAGTTTGTTTCATCAGACCATAGGACATTCTCCCAAAACTCCTCTGGATCATCCAAATGCTCTCTAGCAAACTTCAGACGGGCCCGGACATGTACAGGCTTAAGCAGTGGGACACGTCTGGCACTGCAGGATCTGAGTCCATGGTAGCATAGTGTGTTACTTATGGTAGGCCTTGTTACATTGGTCCCAGCTCTCTGCAGTTCATTCACTAGGTCCCCCCGCGTGGTTCTGGGATTTTTGCTCACCGTTCTTGTGATCATTCTGACCCCACGGGGTGGGATTTTGCGTGGAGCACCAGATCGAGGGAGATTATCAGTGGTCTTGTATGTCTTCCATTTTCTAATTATTGCTCCCACAGTTGATTTCTTCACTCCAAGCTGGTTGGCTATTGCAGATTCAGTCTTCCCAGCCTGGTGCAGGGCTACAATTTTGTTTCTGGTGTCCTTTGACAGCTCTTTGGTCTTCACCATAGTGGAGTTTGGAGTCAGACTGTTTGAGGGTGTGCACAGGTGTCTTTTTATACTGATAACAAGTTTAAACAGGTGCCATTACTACAGGTAATGAGTGGAGGAAAGAGGAGACTCTTTAAGAAGAAGTTACAGGTCTGTGAGAGCCAGAAATCTTGATTGCTTGTTTCTGACCAAATACTTATTTTCCACCATAATATGCAAATAAAATGAAAAAAAACCAGACAATGTGATTTTCTGGATTTTTTGTCTCAGTTTGTCTCCCATAGTTGAGGTCTACCTATGATGTAAATTACAGACGCCTCTCATCTTTTTAAGTGGTGGAACTTGCACTATTGCTGACTGACTAAATACTTTTTTTCCCCACTGTATGTATATATGTATGTGTGTATGTCCGGGAAAGGCATCCGCACCGTCGCAGCTACAGCCACAAAATTTGGCACAGTCACACGTCTGGACCCCGAGAGCGTCCTAAGCTGTGTTGTGAGGTGAAATTTTAACCCCGTACGTTCCAATTCACCAAACAATTTTGCCCCTATCTACATACTGGGGAAAAAGTGTGTGTGTGTGTCAAGCCCCGCCCCTCATAATGATGTCATAATGCCCCTATTTGCATACTGGGGAAACAGTATATGCGCATCAAGCCCCGCCTCTCATTTTGATGTCACAATGATTGCTATGGCGACACTGATGTCATCATAGGTTGCAAGCCCTGCCACCGCTCATTATGATGTCATAATGGTTGACTATGGAATGGAGGATGTGTGATGAGTATATGGGCACCGGACTATGGGATGGAGGATATGTATGATGGGTATATGGGCACGGGACTATAGGATGGAGGATGTGTGATGGGTATATGGGCACTGGACTATGGGATGGAGGATATGTATGATTGGTATATGGGCACGGGACTATGGGATGGAGGATATGTATGGCGGGTATATGGGCACGGGACTATGGGATGGAGGATGTGTGATGGGTATATGGGCATGGGACTATGGGATGGAGGATATGTATGATGGGTATATGGGCACGGGACTATGGGATGGTGAATATGTATGACGGGTATATGGGCACGGGACTATGGGATGGAGGGTGTGTGATGGGTATATGGGCACTGGACTATGGGATGGAGGATAGTGTGATGGGTATATGGGCACGGGACTATGGGATGGCGGATATGTATGATGGGTATATGGGCACTCGACTATGGGATGGCGAATATGTATGATGGGTATATGGGCATGGGACTATGGGATGGAGGATGTGTGATGGGTATATGTGCACTGGACTATGGGATGGAGGATATGTATGATGGGTATATGGGCACGGGACTATGGGATGGCGGATATGTATGATGGGTATATGGGCACGGGACTATGGGATGGAGGATATGTATGGCAGGTATATGGGCACGGGACTATGGGATGGAGGATGTGTGATGGGTATATGGGCATGGGACTATGGGATGGAGGATATGTATGATGGGTATATGGGCACGGGACTATGGGATGGTGAATATGTATGACGGGTATATGGGCACGGGACTATGAGATGGAGGATGTGTGATGGGTATATGGGCACTGGACTATGGGATGGAGGATATGTGTGATGGGTATATGGCCACGGGACTATGGGATGGCGGATATGTATGATGGGTATATGGGCACTCGACTATGGGATGGCGAATATGTATGATGGGTATATGGGCACGGGCCTATGGGATGGAGGATGTGTGATGGGTATATGGGCACGGGACTATAGGATGGAGGATAATTATAATTTGTTATAACTCACCACAGTTATTTACTATGCCCGGGCAGCCCGGGCTCTTCAGCTAGTATATATATATACACACATGTCATTGAGATACATATATATATATATATATATATATATATTTATATTTCATGGAGTTCTACATAGCAGAATAGCCGCTAAATCAATTGCTGGCTTCTGCAAAATCATTCCAAAACCCAACATGAAATGACACAAGGTTTACATACAGTTTATTTTTTATATGTCTTTGACTAATAATTAGGCTAGGGTTTTTGTGTAAAATTTGGGACATGTAGGTGTTAAATAAAGGGGTTAATTCATTGAAAAATATTTGCTTGGGCTCCCGCGGTAAATTCGCAACCAGAGAAGGAAAGCCAGTGAGTGAGGGCAGATATTAATAGCCTTGAGAGGGTCCATTGTTTTTTGCCCCCCTGGCTACCAAAATCTGCCCCCAGACTCCCCAGAGAAGGCGCATCTATAAGATGCGCCTTTTCTGGCACTTAGCCTCTCTATTCCCATTGCCCTGTAGCGGTGGCTAATGGGTTAATGTCACCTTGCTATTGGAAGGTGACATTAAGCCGATTAATAATGGAGAGGTGTCAATAGGACACCTGTCCATTATTAACCCTAGACTATTAAAGGGTTAAAAAACACACACAGACATTAATTAAAAATCTTTTAATGAAATAAAGACATCAAGTTTTTGACCATATTTATTCCTCTGCTAATCCATAAATAAACCATGGTCATGTAACAAAAATAAAACAAAAAAGTAACAATATCCTTATCTCTCCATTGTTCAGTCAGGTCCCCCTCTGCAATCCATCAGAAGGGGTTAGGTGGTTTACATCGGGACTGGTGCTAATGTGACCAGCCCGCTGTAAACCACTGCCAGAATGAATTAGTTTATCTCTGCGCAGCCTCCCCGGCTGACCGGAGATGAACTAATGAGCGTGGGAAAGTTTCTGCATTTTTTCCCAAGCTCAGTTCACCTTACGACAGCCAGGGGACTCCACGCAGCCTCACTGATGTCCCTGGCTGACCTGAGGTGAACTGATGAGCGTGGGAAAAAATGCAGAAACTTTCCCACGCTCATGTAGGCCGTATTTAGGCTTAAGCTTCAGCCCTTGAGTTACAGTCTGTCTGTGTCACCAGACCCTTTTAAGTCACCACATTTCTCAAGGAAGCCCCTTCACCCGACCTTTCTCTTCATTACCACCTCCAACGGTTGGTGTGGTCACGAGACTCACTTACAGTCAGGCCTACTGTCTGGCCTGAGTCTGACCCCTCTAGTACATTACAGGGGCTACTGTCCAAGTCCCTCAGCTTTGTACTGAGAGTGGAACTGCCACTTTCAGATTCTCTGCATCCTTGTCTTGCTTAACTACCAAGGCCTCTTCTTGCAGGATGTCTTTGGCTGTCACTCTGCTGGCGAGCTTCTCTATCGCCTTTCCTAATTAGAGAAAAGTCATGCCAATTCTCTCTTTTTCCTTTTTCCCTTGCGTCTGCTGTAGTAATTCTATTATTTGGAGGGCCTCTTCTTTCCCCAGTAGCTTGGGTTGAAGGTGGCCACCATCTTCCACCAATTTGGCGCAGCAGTCCTGTAAGGCACAGTTTTTCAAGCCTTAACTGCTCTATCTCCCTTAGATACACCATATGATACTCCAGCAGAGTCCATACATTTCCAAGACTCTCTACCGTACTTAGAATGAAGAATGGTACCATCATACCCTTTTTTCCTGGTTATCTGGTCTCCATGGTCACCTGGAATTCTTAACTTCACCACTCCAGACTTATTCAGCATCTCTTGCTTTGCTCAACCATTTTTCCCAATGACTTTCCTCACCATAGAAATAGGCACCTGTATTACAACTTCCAGAAGACTCCGAGCTTTCTTCACATGCTCCAGCCGCCTAGCAGCATCTTCATTCCTCAACTGGATCATCCAGTTCGTCCGCACACATCTCCAGTGCAGGTCTCTCAGGACAGCTACTCTCTTCGCTGTGACACCAGTTGTGGACAGTACCAATAACTGTTTAATTTCTGGGGTCCAGTACACAATACTTGCCCCCACAGGTTTCTTGAATTCTTCATGCATAGACTCCCTGGCACATGCCTCTCTCAGGTCTTCAGGTACGTCTATCAAGCATTTAAACAGGGAAGTCTCTTTCTCTTCTGCTGTCATAAGACCAATATTTTGTTCGGCTCTCAGAGCTATCTGCCTTTGCATGTCACCTGCTTTCACCTGTCTGGCCAGAATAGACACCTGCTGCTCCATCTTCGTCAAGGCTGCCACATTCATTGACTGACTTTCTGCCTGGCAACCTCTGAGCTAGAACACCTCTTTCTCCAAGGCACCCACTCGGCACTCAGCAGCCTGTCTCCGAAGCTTCTATTGCTTCAAACGGGCTTCTACTGTGGCCTTGATCTGCCTTAGTTCGTTTCTTCCAACCTCTGCATTGGTTGAGCTTCCATCACTCAAGGAGGTATCTGCTTCAGGCCCCACTTCTTCTGGTGGCTTCCTCCACTTCTGCACCCTCGGTGTTCACCTGGGACTCAACAATGTCATCTTCAGGCCTCTCTTGAGGCCCAGCCGTGTCACCCTTAGCTACGTCCCGATTCTCTGGGACATCAGAGTACTTCAGCTCCTCCGCATCAGGTCCTTTGGAGCCTTCACCGTCTTCTGTCATCTCACCCTCTTTTGTCACCACAGTTGCGGGTCTATGACAGGTCTGTTCTCCGTGACCATCATGGATTCTTGCTCCACCAGCGCTCTCCAGGATTCCTTCTCCTATCGTGACTTCCACCGACCAATCATCAGACTACAACCTAGCGATTTCTAGGGGCAACATGAATACATTCACCTTCCTTGTACAGTCTGGAAAATAATTCACATCTTGAACAAAAGCATAAGACACTGCCTTTTCTTTATTCATGTCTTCACAAGGTGCAACTGGTTCAACCTCTTTGCGCCCTTTTCGTCTCCGGCGCTGGGAGGACTTGCCCTCCTCATCGAGTCCTTCCTTACTGTACTCTCTTTCTTTCGTAGAGTCACCGCCGGAGTCTGTGTCACACCCCACATTATGGTGAACCCTCAAGCTGCTCTCTATCTGGGTGTCAGCTCCACTCTTTTTAACTACCACATCACTATCAGTCATCTTATGGTACACGTCAGGAGATATCATGTCCATAAGTTGAGCAGACACACCCTTCCCTCTGGACACCACGACGTCTGACCCATCAATTTTTGGAGGTGTTACTGCCTTCTGTCACGCAGCCTGTCACGCCGCTCTTACCTGGGGGGTCCACTTCATAGCACACCGCTTTAACTTTCAGTCACTAAACACGCCGGACTTCTCTTTGTCTAGTTACTATGAGTGACCGCACGCCTTGCCAATGTCTCTTACAACTTTACTCCATGACCCATGACATTAGATGCAGTCTCTAAACATGCTGGACCTCACATCATCCAGTTACCGTAGGTGACCGCATGTCAATGTCTCTACTCACAGTTTTACACAGTTCATGATATCTTTGGTTTGCAGCCATTAATCACATTGGTCCTCTTTCGGGCACAGGACAGTCTACCTCTGGTTCACCTCCGGGCACAAGACCTGTCCATAGCCGAATCCAGTCACCGTGGACAGCTGCAGCGCTCTGTGTTGTGAGTTCATTTTCCCCTTCGTCACTGAGGTCTGGTGAACTCCCTATTCTGGTAAAGGAAGGTAATGAGCCCGATTATCAGGCACCTGAGCCTGATTATGATGACTGGCTGAGTGGAGTCACGGACTGGATATAAGGCTGCCGACGCCCTTCTGCCCTGCGGGTGATTTCTCTGTGGACTTCTGTGAGACCAGTCTGATTCCTGCTCCTCTAAAGCTAAGTTTTCTGCTTTGCCTGTTAGCATTTGTGTTTTGTTTTTGTTTGCCTTGCTTTTCTGGATTCTGCCATTCCCTGCTGGGGTGAGCTGAATCTTCTTTTGCAGGTTGCTCTGTCTTCACAATATTCCTGAGTACTGACATAGCTTTTTGAAGCCTAGCGTCTTCAGGGCCTTTTTCACTGTCAGTTTGTTGGCTCTTATTTTCATAGGGTTTTTCACGGATTGCAGACAGCAGCCTTCCTGTCCTTTCCTATCTAGTTAGCTTGGGCCCCGTCTTTGCTCAGTCTATCTTTCTGTCTGTGTTAGTGTTCTTTCTTCTTGCTTCACCGTCATTATATGTTGGGGGCTGCCTTTTGCTTTGGGGTCTGCTCTGGGGCAGTTTAGATTTCCCTTTCTGTCTTTAGGCTATATAGTTCTCCGGCTGTGATCGTGGGGTCTAGGGCATCGTAGGAACACCCCACGGCTACTGCTAGTTGTGTTGATAGGTTCAGGGGTCTGCAATCCGATAGCTGCCAACCTCTCTGATTTTCTGGACTTAGCTAGCATTTCTGTTTTTGCCTCCTACGGTGACTTGTTCATAACAGAATCACCCGCCATACTGCAGATCCTAGGGTACTCAATAGCAGGAAAGAATTGTGTTAAAAAAAAAAAAAAAAAGAGTGTGTATATTCTTTCCTCTATATCTCTGAGGCCGTAGGGGGAATTTTTTTTTTTTTCTCTCCATGGAGATAAAGCAATTGTCTGATCATGTGGAGCAGCTCGCTGCGGAAGTGCGGGGAATTTCTGCCTACCTTGCTCGTTCGCATGCTGTTGAACCAAAGATCCCTACACCTGATGTATTTTTTGGGGATCGATCTAAATTTTTGAGTTTCAAAAATAATTGTAAATTATTTTTTGCCTTGAAGCCTAACTCGTCAGGGAGCTCCGCGCAGCAGGTTAAAATTGTCATCTCTTTGCTGCGTGGCGATCCCCAGGATTGGGCGTTTTCTTTGAAACCAGATGATCCTATTCTGACTAATGTGAACGTATTCTTTCAAGCCTTGGGGTTGTTGTATGACGAACCTAATGCTATTGATCAGGCTGAAAAGACCCTGTTGGCATTGAACCAGGGTCGAGATTCTGCAGAGTTGTACTGTCAAAAGTTCCGAAAGTGGGCGGTCCTTACTACCTGGAATGATAATGCCTTGGCTGCTCTCTTTCGGAAGGGTTTGTCAGAAGCCGTAAAAGATACTATGGTGGGATTTCCTGTTCCCTCTGGTCTGGACGATTCTATGTCATTAGCCATTCAGGTTGATCGGCGTTTACGTGAACGCAGGATTGCACGAGAGGTGTTGCCGCCGGTTGAACAGACGTCTGAACCTATGCAATGTGATAGAGTTTTGTCTAGGGCGCAACGTCAGGAGTTCAGAAGGCGTAATAAGCTGTGTTTTTTCTGTGGAGATGCCTCGCATATTATTTCTGTTTGTCCTAAACGAGAGAAACGCTTTGCACACACGTTTTCTGTTGGTGGTGTTCAACCTAAGTTTCTTCTGGCAATTACTCTGATCTGCTCCCTGTCCACATTTTCCGCCAAGGCTTTTGTGGATTCAGGAGCAGGGCTAAACCTAATGGACTTGGATTTTGCTAAACGTTGTGGGTTTCCGATGACACCTCTGCAGACGCCTATCCCTTTGAGGGGGATTGATGCTACTCCTTTGGCGAAAAATAAACCTCAGTTTTGGACCTAGGTGGTCATGCGGGTCGCCCCAGACCATCAAGAAAATTGCAGATTTTTGGTGTTGTATGGTCTGCATGATGCCGTTGTTCTGGGGTTTCCCTGGTTGCAAATTCATAATCCAGTTTTGGACTGGAAATCTGTGTCTGTGGTGAGTTGGGGTTGTCGGTGTGCCTTTAGTGAGGCTCCGGTTTTTTCCGCCTCTCCTCAGTCGCATGATGTTCCTGACTATTTGGCGGACTTTTATGATGTATTTAGTGAGAATGAGTCTGCATCTTTGCCTCCTCATAGGAGTTATGACTGTGCAATTGAACTGAGCCCGGGGTGTAAATTTCCCAAGGGTCGGCTCTTCAATTTATCTGTACCCGAGCACGAGGCTATGCGATCCTATATTAAGGAGGCGTTGGAGAAGGGTCATATTAGACCATCCTCTTCACCCTTAGGTGCCGGTTTTTTTTTTGTGGCCAAAAAGGATGGTTCTTTAAGGCCTTGTATTGATTATCGTGCCCTCAACAAAATTACTATTTAATATCAGTATCCGTTACCCCTGATTTCGGATCTATTCTCTAGAGTTAGAGGTGCTTGCTGGTTTACCAAGCTTGACCTCAGGGGGGCGTACAATCTTATCCGCATTAAGCAGGGGATGAATGGAAGACGGCGTTTAATACTCCGGAGGGACATTTTGAGTACCTGGTGATGCCTTTTGGGCTCACTAATGCCCCTTCTGTCTTCCAGTCCTTCATGAACGATATTTTCCGAGACTTTGTCGATAGATTTTTGATTATCTATCTGGATGATATTTTGATCTTTTCCAAGGATTGGGATTCTCATGTGGAACATGTTCGGACTGTGTTCCGGATCTTGAGGGAAAATTCCCTGTATGTCAAACGATCGAAATGCCTTTTTGGAGTACAGAGGATTTAATTTTTGGGATTTATTTTGTCTCCGTCAACTATTGAAATGGACCCGGCCAAGGTACAGGCCATTTATGATTGGGTTCAGCCCACTTCTTTGAAGGCCCTCCAGAAGTTTTTGGGTTTTGCTAATTTTTATCGGAAATTTATAGCAAAATTTTCTAGTATTGCCAAGCCATTGACTGATCTGACTAAGAAGGGTGCTGATGTGTTGAATTGGTCTCCGGAGGCTGTTGCTTCCTTTCAGGAGCTGAAGCGATGATTTACCTACGCCCCGGTTTTGCGGCAACCTGATGTCTCACTCCCGTTCCAGGTAGAGGTGGATGCTTCTGAGATTGGTGCAGGAGCTGTTTTGTCCCAAAAGGATCCTGTAACATCTAAAATGAATCCCTGTGCTTTCTTTTCCCGAAAGTTCTCTCCATCTGAACGTAACTATGATGTGGGGAATCGGGAACTGTTGGCCATGAAATGGGCATTTGAGGAGTGGAGACATTGGTTGGAGGGAGCTAAACATCAAGTTGTGGTCCTCACTGACCACAAGAATTTGATTTACCTAGAGTCGGCTAAACGCTTGAACCCTAGACAGGCTAGATGGGCCTTGTGTTTTACACGTTTTGATTTTGTGGTCTCTTTTCTTCCTGGAACTAAGAATGTCAAGGCAGTCGCCCTCTCTAGGAGCTTCTTTGCTGATTCTCCTGTGGTGACCAAGCCTGCTACCATCTTAGGCGAATGGGTAGTTCTTTCTGCCATCTCGCCCGATTTGAGACTTGCTCTGCAAGAGTTCCAGGAGGACAAGCCTGAGCGTTGTCCCAGTGGAAAGTTGTATGTTCCTGACCAGTGGAAGAAGAGAGTGATGTCTGAAGTTCATTGCTCTGCATTGGCTGGTCATCCAGGTATTTTTGGTACTAGAGATCTGGTGAGTCGCTCTTTTTGGTGGCCCACCTTGTCTCATGATGTCAGGAATTTTGTGCAGTCCTGTGGGACTTGCTCCCGGTCTAAATCTTGTTCTCGCTCTAGTGGGTTGTTGATGCCTTTGCCGGTCCCCAGGAGGCCATGGACCCATATTTCTATGGATTTCATCTCTGATATGCCAGTCTCTCAAAGAATGACTGTTATTTGGGTGATTTGTGATAGGTTCTCTAAGATGGTTCATCTTGTACCACTCCCTAAGTTGCCGTCTTCCTCTGAGTTGGTGCCCCAGTTTTTGCAACAGGTGGTTCGCTTGCACGGGATTCCTGAGAACATTGTATCTGACAGAGGAGTTCAGTTTGTGTCTAGATTTTGGAGGACTTTCTGTTCCAAGCTGGGAATTCAGTTGTCCTTCTCCTCTGCTTTTCACCCTCAGACCAATGGGCAGACAGAGAGAACAAACCAGACCTTGGAGTCGTATTTGAGATGTTTTATTTCCGCTGATCAGGATGATTGGGTTTCATTTTTGCCCTTGGCCGAATTTGCTTTAAATAATAGAGCTAGTTCTGCCACTTTGATGTCACCTTTTTTTTGTAACTTTGGGTTTCATCCTCGATTTTCCTCAGGGCAGGTGGAGCCTTCTGCCTGCCCAGGTGTTGACACTGTGGTGGAGAGAATGCACCAGATCTGGGACCAAGTGGTGGATAAGTTATCTCTCTCCCAGGAAAAGGCCCAGCGGTTTTCCAATCGACATAGGACCATTGGTCCCCAGTTTAAGATTGGTGATATGGTGTGGTTATCATCAAAAAATATTGCTATGAAGGTGGCTTCTCCTAAGTTTAAGCCTAGATTTATTGGACCTTACAAGATTTTCGAGAATATTAATCCGGTCTCTTTTCGTTTGGCTCTTCCTGTCACATTTAAGATCCATAATGTGTTCCATAAGTCCTTGTTGAAGAGGTTTGTTGAACCAGTTGTTCCTGGGGTGGCACCTCCGGACCCTGTATTGGTTGAAGGTAACATGGAATATGAGGTAGAGAAAATACTGGATTCCCGTCTGGCTAGACGGAGACTCCAGTATTTGGTTAAGTGGAAGGGTTATGGTCAGGAGGATAATTCCTGGGTCTCTGCCTCTGATATTCATGCCAAAAGATTGGTGCGTGCCTTTCATCGGGCTCACCCTGATCGCCCTGGTGGCGTGGTTGAGGGTTCGGTGACCCCTCCTCAAGGGGGAGGTACTGTTGTGAGTTCATTTTCCCCTTCGTCACTGAGGTCTGGTGAACTCCCTATTCTGGTAAAGGAAGGTAATGAGCCTGATTATCAGGCACCTGAGCCTGATTATGATGACTGGCTGAGTGGAGTCACGGACTGGATATAAGGCTGCCGACGCCCTTCTGCCCTGCGGGTGATTTCTCTGTGGACTTCTGTGAGACCAGTCTGATTCCTGCTCCTCTAAAGCTAAGTTTTCTGCTTTGCCTGTTAGCATTTGTGTTTTGTTTTTGTTTGCCTTGCTTTTCTGGATTCTGCCATTCCCTGCTGGGGTGAGCTGAATCTTCTTTTGCAGGTTGCTCTGTCTTCACAATATTCCTGAGTACTGACATAGCTTTTTGAAGCCTAGCGTCTTCAGGGCCTTTTTCACTGTCAGTTTGTTGGCTCTTATTTTCATAGGGTTTTTCACGGATTGCAGACAGCAGCCTTCCTGTCCTTTCCTATCTAGTTAGCTTGGGCCCCGTCTTTGCTTAGTCTATCTTTCTGTCTGTGTTAGTGTTCTTTCTTCTTGCTTCACCGTCATTATATGTTGGGGGCTGCCTTTTGCTTTGGGGTCTGCTCTGGGGCAGTTTAGATTTCCCTTTCTGTCTTTAGGCTATATAGTTCTCCGGCTGTGATCGAGGGGTCTAGGGCATCGTAGGAACCCCCCACGGCTACTGATAGTTGTGTTGATAGGTTCAGGGGTCTGCAATCCGATAGCTGCCAACCTCTCTGGTTTTCTGGACTTAGCTAGCATTTCTGTTTTTGCCTCCTACGGTGACTCGTTCATAACAGCTGTGTATGCTGCGGGTGCCAGGCAAGCAAGCACACACCTGACACACCTGAGATTCCCCAATGCAGTTAGCCATCACAGACTCTGCAGGTACATGGTCTTACGCTGTGCTCTTCAGAAATCCGGTCTACTCCCAGGACCTTCCAACACAGAGACCATCCAGGTACATGGCCTCACCGTGTGCTCTTCAGGAATCCGGTCCACTCGCAGCACCTTCCAACACACAGAAACATGTCCTCTTTCAGGACCTTACAACACAGATCATGTGACCAAACCACAGCCACATTATGTAACTGAAACCACCCCCATAGGTGGGAGGTGCTTGTGGTTAGCCAGTCCCACCCAGCTCTCTGGCTAACCCAGTAAGCCCCCCTTATAAACTAAAACAAGGCTCGTGGAACTACAGGTCCCAGAGACACATTTCAGACTTACAGTGCAAAGGATCTCCTCCTCTGCGACAGATACCGTCCATTTACAACAATGCCATTCACTGTCTCACTATATATATATATTTATATATATATACAGTACAGATGAAAAGTTTGGACACACCTTCTCACTCTAAAATTATGAATTTACACATGTGGAATTATATAATTAACAAAAAAGTGTGAAACAACTGAAAATGCTGTATGTCTTATATTCTAGGTTCTTCAAAGTAGCCACCTTTTGCTTTGATTACTGCTTTGCACACTCTTGGCATTCTCTTGATGAGCTTCAAGAAGTAGTCATCGGAAATGGTTTTCACTTCACAGGTGTGCCCTGTCAGGTTTAATAAGTGGGATTTCTTGCCTTATAAATGGGGTTGGGACCATCAGATGTGTTGTGCAGAAGTCTGGTGGATACACAGCTGATAGTCCTACTGAATAGACTGTTAGAATTTGTATTATGGCAAGAAAAAAGCAGCTAAGTAAACAAAAACAAGTGGCCATCATTACTTTAAGAAATGAAGGTCAGTCAGTCTGAAAAATTGGGAAAACTTTGAAAGTGTCCCCAAGTGCAGTGACAAAAACCATCAAGCGCTACAAAGAAACTGGCTCACATGAGGACCGCACCAGGAAAGGAAGACCAAGAGTCACCTCTGCTGCGGAGGATAAGTTCATCCGAGTCACCAACCTCAAAAATCGCAGGTTAACAGCAGCTCAGATTAGAGACCAGGTCAATGCCACACAGAGTTCTAGTAGCAGACACATCTCTACAACTGTTAAGAGGAGACTTTGTGCAGCAGGCCTTAATGGTAAAATAGCTGCTAGGAAACCACTGCTAAGGACAGGCAACAAGCAGAAGAGACTTGTTGGGGCTAAAGAACACAAGGAATGGACATTAGACCAGTGGAAATCTGTGTTTTGGTCTGACGAGTCCAAATTTGAGATCTTTGGATCCAACCACCGTGTCTTTGTGCGACGCAGAAAAGGTGAACGGATGGACTCTACATGCCTGGTTCCCACCGTGAAGCATGGAGGAGGAGGTGTGATGGTGTGGGGGTGCTTTGCTGGTGACACTGTTAGGGATTTATTCAAAATTGAAGGCATACTGAACCAGCATGGCTACCACAGCATCTTGCAATGGCATGCTATTCCATCCGGTTTGCGTTTAGTTGGACCATCATTTATTTTCCAACAGGACAATGACCCCAAACACACCTCCAGGCTGTATAAGGGCCATTTGACGAAGAAGGAGAGTGATGAGGTGCTACGCCAGATGACCTGGCCTCCACCGTCACCAGACCTGAACCCAATCGAGATGGTTTGGGATGAGCTGGATCGCAGAGTGAAGGCAAAAGGGTCAACAAGTGCTAAGCATCTCTGGAAACTCCTTCATGACTGTTGGAAGACCATTTCCGGTGACTACCTCTTTGAAGCTCATCAAGAGAATGCCAAGAGTGTGCAAAGCAGTAATATAAGCAAAAGGTGGCAACTTTGAAGAACCTAGAATATAAGACATATTTTCATTTGCTTCACACTTTTTTGTTAATTATATATTACATAGTTTTGATGCCTTCAGAGTGAATCTACAATTTACTTAGTCATGAAAATAAAGAAAACTCTTTGAATGAGAAGGTGTGTCCAAACTTTTGGTCTGTACTATATATATATATATATATATGTTGTGGTGTAGGAACCACTGTGCCCATTAGGGGGTGCTGTGTGGATGTCCCAAGAGAGAGGATGAGTGGCAGAATCCTGAAGGACCGTTATGTATCTCAAGGTGGGTGGCCTTGAGATGGAGACTTATGTGTGTGTGTTGATCAGCAATGATATTGCTGAGGTGTTGTTTCAATGTGTCAGGGAGAAGTCTCCAGGTAACTGGGGAGATGGGCGACTCAGTTACCTACAAACCCACCCAGGGGGTGTGTTTGAGAACGTTGTGATAAAAGTGTCTGTGACTTGTTCAAGGACCTGTGATGAGGTCATAGCCAGTGACCCGGGGGGCGTGGCTACGGACCATATATGGTGGCCAGGGTAGGTCACATGTGGTGAATGCTGAGACCCGGTTGGTCCAGTGTGGAAGGTCCCGCTGAGATGGGGCTTCCTGGCTAACAGCCTGTGAAGTGGCTGTGAGTAATGGCGACGTGTGCCTGTTAGTTCCCTGGAGGGAATGAACGTGTACAGCATGGTGAAGCAGCATGAGGAAACCCTGAAGTGGGTGAGATAACTTGGGGCTAGGAAGCCGGCCCATTGAACAGTGCATAACTTAAATGACTACAGGATAACAGAGGGAAACTCTGTAATGGACGCCAGTTATGAATCCACCTAACAGTTGCCTTGTCCATTCCATACTTAGTCATTTTATGAATAAGGATTGTATGAGATACTTTGTCAAATGCTTTGCTGAAGTCAAGATATACTATTCTACAGCATTTCCTTGATCCACCCAATCAGTGATTCCATCATAGAAGGAAATTAAGTTAGTCTGACATGACTTATTAGTTACAAACCCATGCTGACTCTGTTTAATCACTTCATTCTTATCCAGGTACTGACATACATGTTGTTTAATAATTTGTTCAAAGATCTTTCCTGGTATAGAAGTCAGACTCACCGGCCTATAGTTGCCTGGGTCCACCTTCTTCCCCTTTTTGAAGATAGGAACAACATTTGCTCTTCTCCAGTCTTCTGGGACTTCTCCTATTCTCCAAGAATTTTCAAAGATTATGGAGAGGGGTTCAAAAATTTCTTCTGCTATCTCCTTCAGTACTCTGGGGTGTAATTCATCTGGACCTGGAGACTTGAATTCATTTAGGTTAGCTAAGTGTTTCCTCACTATCTTTCTGTTTATAGATATCCTGGATTCTTCTATACCCTTAATAGGATAGTGAAGAACAGTTGATGTTACGTTTCCTTTCTGAGAGAAAACAGATGCAAAATAGGAATTTAAAAGTTCGGCCTTCTCAACATCCTGTCTTACCATTTCATCATTTTCATCCTGTAAAAATCCTATAGCATCTTTGACTTTTCTTTTACTTTTGACATATCCCCAAAATCCTTTATTATTGCTTTTGACATCTCTTGCAAGCCTCAATTCATTTTCAGCTTTAGATAATCTGATTTGTGCCCTGCAGGTTCTGCAGACAGCATTATATTCTTCTTTAGATATGCCTCCCTCTTTGCATTTTATAAACATTTTTTTCTTCCTTTTTAGCATGTGCTTAAGTTCTGTGTTCATCCATCCTGGTTTCCTTAAATGCTTCCTATTCTTCCCTCTTTTCGGAATTGTTAACAATTGTGCTTTGAGAATTTCATTTTTCAAGATTTCCCATCCTTCCTGGACATTTGTGTCTTTAAGGATATCCAGCCATTGGATCCCTCCAATTCTCTTTCTGAATCCCTTAAAATCTGCCTTTCTGAAATCTAACCTTGACGTCTGAGTCTTCACAGGTCTTCCTCCTCTAGTTATCCAAAATTCTAAAATAGCATGGTCGCTACCTCCTAGGGTCCCAGCCAATTTTACCTCCTCAACCATTTCCTCCCTGTTTATAAGGATTAGATCCAAGGTAGCAGTTCGTTGGGCGCTTCCTGCTGGCGCCGACGAGCAACGAGTGGACGCGGGCAGGAGGACGCCAGGATCGCCGCGTCTGAAAGGTAAGTAACGACCGCTGCTACGTCGCTACATCGCTGTGAGATCTGCCTGTGTGGCAGCTCACTAGTGACCATGTAGCGATGCACCAGCGATCCTGACCGGGTCGTATCGTTGTCGGGATCGCTGGTGCATTGCTAAATGTAATGGGGCCTTAAGTCCAATACTATCCCTGTATCTCCTCATCACATTAACATATGTACATTGCATTACACAGTATAACAGCATATGAAATATACCTAGAAAGATGCAAGGAGTGCAAGGCATTAAACTAGCCCCCTCACCCCTTACATAGTCAAAGCATCTTTGGCTGGAATAACAGTTGACAAGTGCCAGAAGTTGGTTGACTCTATGCAACATATATGTGAAGCAGTTCTAAATAATTGTGGGTATACAACTAAATATTAGGTTAGTGATTCACAGGAATTCTAAGGGTATGTGCACACGCTGCGGATTTTGATGTGTTTCCGCAGCGTTTTTGGACATGCGGAATTGCATCAAATCCGCAGTGCAGAGTACACACAATGTTAATGAATTGCAAAGACGCGGTGCACATGCTGCGAAAAATTCCATGCGGAATCGCAGCGTTTTATTTTCTCTCTCTCTTTTTCTCTCTCTCTCTCTCCTCCAGAAACACAAGGGAGAAAGTTCACAAACCAAATCCGCACAGCAAAAGCGCACTAAAATCCGCAAGGAATCTGCATCAATTCCGCAGGAAAACCGTAAGCATTTTACCCTGCGTTTTCTGCCGCAACGTGTGCACATACCCTAAATCCTCAAAATAAAAATAGTACATATTGTGAGTTTGTAAGGACAAATGCAGACACTGCTATTTTTTAGAACAGTCCAATGTTCATTTTTTGCTATTCTCTGTAAAGTAGTTAAAAATTATATACATTTCTCTTCATATTTTGAATTAGAAAACAGTGTGCAATGTTCCCAATGCATGGAAATAAAACTAATATAAAGATTTTGTGATTAACTCATGTTTTTGCACATGCTGCTACTATTTTGAACACTCCTGTATATCTGTGTACAATTACATTTTTTGTCTGAATATAGGATATATAAACAGATGATTGTTTATGATTGTGTGTGTGTTTTTGAATTTCCACAAACATTTAAAATAACCAAAAAATTTCGTACAACTTCACAATTGTGTCCCACTTGTTGTTGATTCTTCACCAAAAATTTACATTTGGTAACTTTATGTTTGAAGCATGATATGTGGGAAAAGGTTGAAAGTTCCAGGGGCCGAATACTTTCACAAGACACTGTATATACCGTAATGTCAGGAGTTTATGTCAGTGTGCAAAAAGTCACTTCGAAAGTCAAATATTTCTTTAACATGCTCTGCTGTAGCTCATCTTCTAGAAGAATTTTACATTCTAACAATTGACAGAGGTGATGTAAGTAGGCATCTAAATTGGCAGTCGCTGAAAAATCTTTAAGCTTTTTAGCTTGAAATGTCAAATTCCTTATATAATTGACCTGTACTCCATTTCCTAACAATCCTCTGTCATTCTAGAAACGTCCATTTCCATGCTCTCAGTTCACTTGCCAAAGGTTTTTGAACACTGAAAATCTACTGAAAGTGAGAATAAAAATCCTCTTCTGCATTGGTAATTTATGGAATCAGATACTGCTTTTATGAAATGTAAAGCCAGGATTGTATCTGTGAAACATGCTGGCTCAATTCTGCTCATCCATCCATCTTCAAATCCTAAAAGTGAGACATAAAACAATAGGTTATTTCTTGCATTTAGATATTGTCGTAATGTTTAAAGAGGTTGTCTTCATCATTTTAGGAAATGGGGAACTTCCTCTAAAATGAACCATGGACAGCCATTTATCTGAATGATCTCTATGCAAAACTACCTTTTGACTTGCATGGGAAACGCCTTTCTGGCTGTAGCTTTCCCCAACGAGATCAGCTGTTTGCTTGAGTTTTATGATGAGACAACACCTTGAAAAAGTCCTCTGAGTTTAGTCCATTTTACTTAGAAACATCTCCTGAATTGATCGCAAAGTAGCCCTCTGTTGTGTCCCACATTTATTGAGCTGTAGGGGAACCCAGAAGCATGCCTACAAAAAAAGTAAAAAAACATTACACAGGGTAGTCTGTGTATTGCATGAATGTTTCTAGCCATTCCGTATGAATGTTACTACTTACAGCTGCTATTTTGGCTACTAATTACAGGGTCTCCCCAATATTGAATATTTTCACCTATCCACAAAATAAGTGGCAAGTTTTGACTTTGGGGTCCCCCTCCTATTCCAAGACTGGGGTTCTGAAATGCACTTTCAGAAGAAATCATGTACCCCAATACTCCATTCATTGTCTATGGAAATGCTGAAGAAAGCTGAGAGCTGTACTATCTCCGGCAGTCACACTAATCAGGAAGATAGCACTTTTCCTGTGAATAAGTGATCACTTTTAAAGTTGGGAACAATCCTTTAAGGACCTTGAAAAGAGAACTTCGTTTTTCAAAGGGAATTTGTCAGCAGGTTTTTGCTATGTACAGCAGCATGATATAAGGACAAATACCCCGATTCTAGCGATGTATCACTTACAGTAGTTTACAAAGTCAACTAAGATTTTTCAGTAAAAACACAGCCAGCATTTTCTTGAAGCATTTTTGTTTTTGAACACTTGACAGGTACACCAGCATTTAAAATATTCCGTCTGCACATGCCAAAAGGCACAACTCTTTTCAGCGTTTAGTGAGGATTTCTTTTTAGCAGATCCACTCTAAAATCCTTCTTAAAAACTGAGGGAAAACTCTTCAAATTTCTATTGAAATTTATTCTAACTCCAAATTAAGCTGCAAGTGTAGGGTACCTGAGATACTATTTCTAGGCTATCTCTTTCAACCATTACTCACATAGATACATCATCAGATAGCTTGAACTCGGCTGTAGGAGGCAGGTATGAAGATTCCAGAAGAAGGTTTATTTTCCAGCTGAATAGTTTTAGTTAAGGTACTGTCACACTTAGCGATGCACCAGCGATCCCGACCAGCGATATGACGCGGTCAGGATCGCTGGTGCATCGCTAAGTGGTCGCTAGTGAGCTGCCACACAGGCAGATCTCACCAGCGACATAGCAGGGGACGGGGGGTCGCTACTTACCTGTCAGACGAGGTGATCCTGATGTCCTCCCGCCTGCGTCCACGCGTCGCTCGTCTCTCCACAGGAAGCCCCAGCAGGAAGCTGACGACGAGAAACGGTCCAGGACATTCTCGCGCGATCAGCGATAACCAGCGGGGGAGCGGTCGGAGGTAAGTATCACACATAGCGATATCGCTAGCAATATCCCTATAACGTCACCAAAACCAATAATGTTATAGCAATATTGCTAGCGATATCGCTTAGTGTGACAGGCCCTTTATGCCCACATGCAATAGGTAAAAAGGACTTTGTTAAGTAGATACCTATACTTATTGAGAATATTATGAATAGTCTGATTTCCTATATTGAATGTGGAAATAAAACTATATTTCCACCTAGCTGTATTCTCAATCACATTGGGTTTGGAAGAAAGTTTCTTTGGACAGTCATCCAGCGAAAGAATAAGATTACGTTGATATGCTGCCTGTACCAGAGATTCAGGCTAACTTTTCTCACCTAGAAAGTAAAACACGTGATTGTTGTACATGGTTTGCATTAGACGTACAATTACATCTAATGGGACGAAATTAACTGGACGGAATATTTGTCTTCCATTTGGAATAGTGTGAACTAAAAAAATCTAAATATTGATTAGTATCAACTGCTTTAAAAGATTAAATTAAGATTAAAAGAATGAATCAGATTGAGACAATGTACACTGCTCAAAAAAATAAAAGGAACACTTAAACAACAGAATATAACTCCAAGTAAATCAAACTTCTGTGAAATCAAACTGTCCACTTAGGAAGCAACACTGATTGACAATCAATTTCACATGCTGTTGTGCAAATGGAAGATGCAGACCGCGTCCGAGGGTCTGTCACAGCATGACGCCACATCGCTAACGCATGCCTATTATGCAATGTGAACCCAGCCTAAGCCAGTTACTTTATTATTATTATTATTATGCATTTATATAGTGCCATTTATTCCATGGCGCTTTACATGTGAAAAGGGGAAATATAGACAGGTACAATAAACATGTGTAAGACAAGGGACACACAAGTACATAAGGAGAGGGGACCCTGCCCGCGAGGGCTCACAGTCTACAGGACTACTTACCCATTTACACACATTTTCCCCCAGATCCTGCATTCTCTTTTTGTGTACCAACCTCTTGTGTGGCATGGTATCAAACGCTTTGGAAAAATCAAGATATAGCACGTCCAATGACTCACCTTGCCTTGGTCCAGTCTATAGCTTACCTCTTCATAAAAAACTGATTAGATTGGTTTTACAGGATTGATTCCTCATAAACTCATGCTGATTTGGAGTTAAACAGTTATTCTCATTGAGATAATCCAGAATAACATCCCTTAGAAACCCTTCAAATATTATACCAACAATAGAGGTTAGACTTACTGGCCTATAATTTCCAGGTTCACGTTTAGAGCCATTTTTGAATATTTGTATCACATTTGCGACGAACCAGTCCTGTGGAACAGACCCCGTCGCTATAGAGTCCTTAAATATAAAAAATAATGGCTTGTCTATTGCATTACTTAGTTCTCTTAGTACTCATGGGTGTATGCCATCCGGACCTGGAGATTTATCTATTTTAATCTTATTTAGCCAGTTTCGCACCTCTTCTTGGGTTAGATTGGTGACACTTAATTTAGGGTTTTATTTGTCTCTCGGCATTTCACCTAGCATTTCATTTTCCACCCTGAATACCGTGGAGAAGAAGGTGTTTAATATATTAGCTTTTTCCTCATCATCTACAACCATACTTTCCTCACAATTTTTTAAGGGGCCTACATTTCACCTTTAATTCTTTTACTATTGATATAGTTGAAAAACAGTTTGGGATTAGTTTTACTCTCCTTAACTAAAAACTAATTAAAGCTGACAAAAAGGAAACAGAGAAGCACATTGCTAAAGTATTTTTCCCCCTATAATTTTCTAGAGCTTTAACGGTGCCATCCTGCTTTAGTAGTTTAAATGATTTCTTTTTACTGTTAATTGCCCCTCTTACTTCTTTGCTTAGCCATATTGGGTTTCTTCTAATTCTTGTCCTTTATTCCCACAGGATGTAAACTTCAGTATTGTTCATAATGTCCTTTTCTATTAAAAATTATATATCATTTTCTATAATCTTTGTATCTTGTCCAATTTGAATATTTTTGTATTTACACTTCAATAAAACAATTGTGTTACTAAAATAGCAACATTTTTTTCTAATATACAGATAAAAACGGAGGGACAAGTTAGGAAAAGAGAGGTAGGGAAAAAGAGTTAATTTGCAGGCCAATGCAGAGATTTTATAAGATGTGTAGCATAAATTATGTTTGATGAAATAATATAAAAGAATGAAAGTTTTATATCTCACCAAAAAGGTCAACTGAAATAGCCTTCATAAATTTTTCCGTTATTTTTAAATATCTATCAGACTTCAATGTCACCAGCTGTAAAATGGTTACCGTTACCTAATCAATTTACACAGGTAGCAAGTAGCAACCTTGCTGTTCTTTTGATCAGGTTTGTCATGAGGTTTGTTAACTATGTACATTATTTTTTACAGCATATTTCATGCATTGAAATATATATCTAATTTTCCAATTTACCTCTTTGAACATTTCATGTTTAAAGAAAGATACTGTCATGTGTGAAACTCCTTTGAATTTGATATCAAACGTTGGCATCAGAAGAATATGCCATGTACAAGATATTCAGAACTTGATAGGCACAATTTTAAAGGAAACATTTTCCTACTATTTTTTTGTTCATTTGACTGTTGGTGCAATTACACATTTTGTGGCTGAGTCACATTAAGCACAAGCAGATTTCTCATTGGCATGGTGCACCTGTAGTTGGCATGGTTTTTATTGATTGTACAGATACAGTACTACAATTGGGGTGAGACCATCCAGTGTGGCTGTCTGTGCTTCCAGAGCTCCATACACAAGTGGCCGCACATTTATTAGTTAGTTTCCTAATACTGGTCAGGGGTCACATAATTATTTATTAGTTAGTTTCCTAATACTGGCCAGTAATTGCACAATTATTTATTAGTAGTGATGAGCGAATTTGATCGGAAGATGATTGCCAAACATAAATTCAGCACGAATATGGCACATTCTGATTCGTGATCGGAAACCAGAGCAAAATTTTATAAAAGTGGTAAAAATCGGTAACATTCGGTAAAAGTGCGGGAAAATATTTGCGTCGCCACAAAAGTATTTTCAGCACTTTAGTAACAATAATAGTGGTGTATCATGAGTGTTTGGCATGTGTTTGATGAGGGGAGGGGGTTTGCAGAGCTCAGAGGTTCAGTATTCTTGTAAGCACAGCAGTCATTTCTTTCCCTAACTTTATGTATGCACATTGCAGCTAACCAATCAGGGCGCAGGAAACACCCACAATGTCCTGACACTATGGCTTGTGTAATTGGCTGCTGAAATCACATGGCCCTCTCTATATAAATAGCAGACATCTTATTTTAGCGTCATTTTGACACTGTAACAGTGCAGAGAGGCTGCTCCTGATGCTGCCACTGTTAACAGCAAGATTTTAGCTAGTTAGTTAGGCGGTTGTATATTAGTCAGATAGAGTAGCTAGCTACTGTCCAGTGTGGCTGTCAAATTTACCTTCTGGAATATTTTTGTTTTGGGCTGAGGTCCACAGACAAAGCCAGCAAGGCACATGTCCTACAAGTGTGTTGTGCACTGCTTCTATAGTGCTCCATGCGCAAGTATAGCATTCCAAATAATATTATATCAGTAGCTAAATGTGGAAAAGCCTGCTGTATCCACATTTCAGCTAGTTAGATAGGTGGTTGCATATCTGTCAGATACTGTAGGTAGCTAGTGTCCAGTGTGGCTGTTAAATTTACCTTCCAGCACTTTTGTTTTCTTTTTTGGCCATACTGAGGTCCACAAAGAAATCCAGCAGGGCACATGTTGTGCACTGCTTCTATTGTGATCCATGCACAAGTATAGCATTCTAATTCACATGTAGCTAGTGAAAAAATATTAAACAGCCTGCTGTATCCCACCTTGTCATTTAGTGCTGTGGTGATATGAAACTGTCTGCAGACCTAAGGCACATTAAAAAATTTTTTTTCTGTTGCTAAATGTTAAACAGCCTGCTGTATACCACGTTGTCATTTTGTGGCAGTGATATTGTATTGCCAAGTTTTTTAACACTAAGGTTCGGATACGGCTTTAAAGAAGGCTACTACTTGCGATATAACACAATTTTATTTCAAAGTACAAAATTAAAGGAATTCTATGATTGAATAGTATGATTGCGTACACTTTTGTATATTTTAAGACACAAAGGTTAAGAACAGATAAAGACTGAATACATATAATGATTAAGTATATATAAAGATTAACTATATACAATATACTCACATCATCAATCACCAAGAGGCTTTTAAACATCATCCGTCTGGAATATCAGAGAAGCAACACCAAGACAGAGACCCCTGGAAGATTCACAACACTGCACGGGCGTCCCCAATCATGCAGGTATAACAACACTGTACACGTGTATCCAAGTTGTGCTTCTGTCTAAGTCATGTTTCTCTGGTCTTAGATAGTAAATTTACACTTATGTGTAATACTAGTTTCATCCCACCCCTCAAGTGGCCAGCTATCAAGGTTGGATGAAACTAAGATATCATGAAATCATCAGACAATGGGTCGTAAACCCTTAAGGGCATGTCACACTAAGAGATATCGCTAGCAATATCGCTATAACTAGTGACGTTATAGCGATATTGCTAGCGATATCTCTGTGTCTGATACTTACCAGCGACCGGCTCCCCCGCTGGTTATCGCTGATCGCGCGAGAATGCTCAGGGCGCGTGGAGCCGGGCGGGAGGACGCAGGATCGCCTGGTGTGACAGGTAAGTAGCGACCCCCGTCCCCAGCGATGTCGCTAGTGAGATCTGCCTGTGTGGCAGCTCACTAGCGACTACTTAGCGATGTACCAGCGATCCTGACCGCGTCATATCGCTGGTCGGGATCGCTGGTACATCGCTAAGTGTGACAGTACCTTTAGAATATAAAAGCCACAATGGATTTAGATAAAACTACCACAGACAAACCTTAATGCTTTCCAATGACAAACAGCAAACATAGATAAACATAGAACTGTTTGTGAAGTGAAATGGTTTCAGGTAATAAACAATAGTTCTCAAGATTCTATCACTATCTCTGTCTGTAACTGTTTGACCAGAAATGCTGCTCTGTCATGGTCTGAATGCATTTTGTATATTTCAATATGGACTCAAAATAGCCATTTTTATATTTGCACTACAGATATGAACCTGTTTGCAGACCTAAGGCACAAAAATAAATTATATCATTTCAGTTACAAAAAGTTAGATAACCCGCCGTATCACACTTTGCCATTTGGTTGGGTTGAAATAAAGCTGTAGAGGCCTGATCCAGAGGCCACAAAAAAGTGTTCTGTTATTAACGTCATATAGTAAGGGACCTGACTTTAAAAATAGTTTGTAGCATCTAGTGTGTTATAGAGGCCTGATCTATAGGCTTTAAAATAGTTTGTAGCATCTCGTAGTGAAACCTCCACCAGGGGAAGCTGGTGAGGGAAGAGAGGTTACACACTAAGAGTAGCAACACTGAGTTACCACACAGGTGTCACAGGTAACGAGAGAATGGTCAGACAAACCGTGTCAGAAACGATCAGGAGCAGACGTACCAGAAGTAGCAGCAAAACACATAGTCAAGATACCAAGCAGAGGGTCAAAAAGCCAAACATGAGCAAGGGGTCCAAAAATGTGAGGCGGAAGCCGTGGTCAGGGTACAAGCCGGGGAATCAAAAGCCAGACAGAGAACGTAGCAGCAGAGACAAATACCAAGAGACGGGGTCAGAGATCAGTCCGGGTCATACACGTGGATACAAGTCAAAGGCAGGAGGATCACCAAGGTACAAGGGTCAGAGGCTCTAAACTTGAAGCTTGAGCTATCACTAACACTGGTCAGCAGGCTGTGATGGACAGAAATAGCCAAGCTAGCTCCAGGACGATTAACCCCAACATGACCAGTGCAGAGTGAAAACAGCAGAAAATAAACTCCAGACTGGACCATGACAATAGTGTATTATAGAGGCCACCATTCTTTGGCAGATGCACAGCGGTATGCCTTATCTATGATGCCCAGAAAGAGCATGTACTCGAGTGGATGGCAAGTGCAGCTTCAAGTGGCATCTCCTCCTCTTCCTCCATCTCAACATCACACCCGATACAGTCTACAGATGTGGCACCATTCCCATTGCTTCCCCCCGCGTCCCAACTATCATAACTGACTGTACAGAACTAAAGATGGGTGAGTCTGAAGAGCTGTTCACACATGCTATGCCATGTTCATCAGAAGTGTACTCAAAAGCTTTGCAGAGTCAAGAGGAGGAAATCTGCACTGATGCCCAAAGTTTTTTTTCGCTTGGATCCGGGGCAGGAAGAAGTACGGTCTGAACGGGATCCTGACTCTCGTCATCAGGCGTTAACCCCTGGGGGGAGGTGATCCTGATGAAACTCATATCCGAGGCTCACGCGTACTGTACTGTGCTGTCAGGGTGAGTGTCAGGAACACCGCACTGAACTTGTTCACTGAGCCAGGGCGCGTGTCCTGAGTAAAGCAAACTGGGCTCAACGATACCTGTGGAGCGGCCTGCAGCCGAGTAGATGCGTACTTCGGAACCGCAGGACCCGAAGCACGTGACTGCTAGGAGCGTGGCCTAAACTCCAGGAAGCTAGGAGCAGCAAGAGAACTCCTAGCAGGGTAACTGCGAGACAAAGTTACCAAGGGGCATAGACAGGGAGAATAGTCTGGACGTAGCCAATGAGTCACACACAGAGATAGCTGCAAGGTACAAGAGGGGCGAGCAGAGAGTAGTCAGGTCACAGGCAATGAGTCATACACAGAGATAATTACGCAGTACAGAATCAACAGGCAAACTCACAACGGGAAACAGAACCAGGTCAGAACCATATAAACAAGCTATAACAACAAACAGGCACAGGCACACAGGGTTCAGTACACTAGGCCAAAGGCAAAAGTATAACTGGCAGGGATTGAAGCTTCCCAGGGGTTTAAGAAGCTCTCCCAGAACCAGAAAGAGGCCACCATCATTAACCCCAAGTGTGCAGGTCAAAATCTGCACTGAGCTCCAAACATTAACCCCTGAGGTGCAGCTCAAAAACCTGCACTGGGATTATGACAGTACCCCCCCTCTCAACGGGGGGCCTCTGGACCCCCAGGTTTTCCCGGGTACTTGGCATGGAAAGCCCGAACGAGGCGATCTGCATGTACAGAGTGAGCAGGGACCCTTGAGCGCTCCTCTGGTCCATATCCCTTCCAGTGGACCAGTTACTGCGCACCCGCCGAGAGTCCACAATATGTCCGACCTCATACTCCAATTGACCCTCCACCAGCACTGGAGGGACAACAGACTCAGAGTCCTCTTTGATAGACCCTGCGGGTTTCAACAGAGATTTATGGAACACATTGGATATTTTTAAAGAGGCGGGGAGACGCAACCTATATGCCACTGGGTTGACTATCTCCATAATCTCGTATGGACCAATGAACTTTGGTCCCAACTTAGTTGATGGTACCTTTAAGTTGAAGTTACGTGTGGAGAGCCAGACCTTCTCTCCCACCTGAAACATGTCTCCCGAAGTTCTCTTTTTGTCAGCAAAATATTTGTATCTCCCCTGGGTCCGAGAAATATTACGCCGGACTTCAGCCCAGAGGTTTTTTAACCGTGGAACGGACCCCTCTCCACCCGTGAAAACTCCCCAAAATGCGGATTAAACCCATAGTTAATCAGGAATGGGGACATATTGGTGGACTGACTCGCCCGATTGTTAAAAGCGAACTCCGCCAACGGTAACGCATCACACCAATCCTCCTGTCTGGCGGAGGTCAGACACCTGAGAATTTGTTCCAGAGATTGATTGGTGCGTTCTGTCTGACCATTACTCTCCGGGTGATATGCCGACGAGAAGGAGAGTGAGATGCCCAATTTCATACAGAACGCCCTCCAAAATTTGGCCACAAACTGCACACCTCTGTCAGACACAACATTCAGGGGTACCCCATGCAATCGGACCACATGCTGCACAAACAACCTTGACAATGTTTCTGCTGAGGGTAATGCTGCAAAGGGAATGAAGTGGGCCTGTTTAGAAAACCTATCTACCACCACCCAGATCACGGTATTACCCCTGGAAGGTGGAAGGCCGGTAATAAAATCCATGGAAAGGTGAGTCCATGGCCTATCAGGAACCGGTAAAGGTATGAGTTCCCCAGCCGGTTGGTTAGGCGAGCTTTTGGAACGGGCACACATGCCAGAAGCAGAAACAAAATCCTTGACATCCAACCTTAGTGAAGGCCACCAAAAACCCCTGGCTACTGCCTCTCTAGTGGCCGTGATACCTGGATGAGCACTCAGCCTAGACTCATGAAACTCCTGCAGAAGTCTAGGCCGCAACGAATCTGGAACAAACAGTTTATCCCCTGGCCTGGTTGCCGGAGCTAGGGCCTGAGCCCTTAGAATTTCTTGTTCCAACTCAGTTGAGACCCCCGCTACTACCACCCCTGGGGGAAGAATGGAGGATGGTGGCTCAGGGGGAGACACTGGATCAAAACTTCTGGACAAGGCATCCGCTTTAACATTTTTGGACCCCGGTTGAAAAGTAATGGAGAACTGAAATCGTGAAAAAAAAGTGACCAACAGGCTTGTCTAGGAGTAAGCCTCTTAGCAGATTCAAGGTATGCCAAATTTTTGTGATCCGTGACAACCGTGATAGAGTGAGCTGCCCCTTCCAAAAAGTGCCTCCATTCCTCAAACGCCAGCTTGACTGCAAGAAGTTCTCTATTGCCTACATCATAGTTTTTCTCAGCTGAGGAGAACTTCTTGGAGAAGAAGGCACAGGGTTTGAGATTGGTAAGGGTGGCCGGACCCTGGGACAGCACAGCCCCCACCCCCACTTCAGAAGCATCCAAATCCACAATGAATGGTTTGGACGGGTCTGGTTGTACCAACACCGGGGCAGACATGAAACATTTCTTAATCACTGAAAAGGACTCCTTAGCAAGTACAGACCAATTTTTTACATCAGCGCCCTTCTGGGTAAGATCTGTGAGTGGTTTAACCACTTGTGAGAAACCTTTAATGAATCTTCGATAATTGTTCGCAAATCCTAAGAAGCGCTGGAGCCCCTTGAGATCTCGAGGCTGAACCCAGTCAGCGATCGCCAGCACTTTCTTATGATCCATACGAAACCCCTCACAGGACACAATCAACCCCAAAAAAGACAGTTCCTGTACAGAAAACGAACATTTTTCCAATTTAGCGAACAATTGGTTCTCCTTGAGTCTCTGGAGAACTGTCCTTAGATGTTGTAAGTGAGATTGACTGTCCGGGGAATACACCAAAATGTCATCCAAATAAATAATAACAAAACGGCCTATCAGGTCAGAAAACACAACATTGATGAAATTCTGGAAAATAGTGGGTGCATTAGTTAACCCAAACATCATAACCAGGTTCTCAAAGAGTCCATCTGATGTGAGGAATGCAGTTTTCCACTCGTCCCCTTCCCGAACCCTTATCAGATTGTAGGCCCCCCGCAGATCTAACTTGGAGAACCATTGGGCCCCCGCTAACTGGATACATACTGTAAGTCTGGGATGACGGGAAGCGGGTAAGTGTTCCTAACCATTATCTTGTTATGTTCTCGAAAGTCGAGGCACGGCCGCAAACCACCATCTTTTTTCTTCACAAAGAAGAATCCTGCTTCCACAGGTGACACAGAAGGCCTGATATGCCCTTTGCGGAGACTCTCAGTTATGTACTCCTTCATGGCTTGGCGCTCAGGCCCAGACAAATTGAACAATCAAGCCTTAGGTAACTTGGCTCCGGGTACTAAATCAATGGCACAATCGTAGGGTCTATGTGGTGGCAGCGCCTCAGCCTCGCTTTCGGAAAAAACGTCTTCGAAATCGTTCAGGTACTCCGGAATACCTTCCAGACCGACAGACGACACAGACACGGATTTAACAGTGTTAACAAGATGTCCCAGGTTACCACATTTACCATTGCATCCCCATTGAGTGATTTCCCCTGTAACCCAATCAATGGTAGGATTATGGCATCCCCAGTACCAGTCCTGCAGGCAAGTTATCTAGCACAAGACAACTTAGTTTTTCCACATGAGTGGAACCCACTTTTAGAGAAAAAAGTTCAGACCTGCAACAGATACCGCCCTGGGTAAGAGGAGATGAGTCAATTGCCACAAGTTTAACAGGATCCTGAAGCCTGACTGTCCCTTTCTTATTGAGAGTCATAACTTTGGTATCAATCAGATTCACAGCAGAACCACAGTCAACAAAAGCAGTAGTCTGAACAGGACCATAACCAAGTTCCAGTTCCACATGCAGCACCATTTTTGCATGTGAGGAAAATTGTACCTGAAGGTCTGGGTAGCCTCCTCAACTATTACCCAGACCTAGTCGTTTCCCGCCATCTTGGAGGATGACGGACAGGAGGGGCAGTGTTATGAGCTCATTTTCTGCTCCACCAGTTGAGAGTTCTCCTTCCGTTCTCCCTCTGGTGGTGACAGGAGGTACTGAGGTTGGTTTAAGTGGTAGTGATCTGCCACCTGATGAAGAGGATAACGATTGGATCTCTGGAGTATCAGACTGGATATAAGACAGCCGACGCCCTATCCTGGTGCTGGTGATTCAGTCTGCTTCTGTCGTCTTTGACTTCAGCTCTCTTCCAGTCTTCTCAAGTTAAGTTTGTTTTTTGCTAATGTTCACACTTGCGCTTGTTGGTCAATTCAGTTTCTTGTGTGGTCAGCCTGCCCCTGCTGGGGCTATGCTGAACTTCCACTCCTACTTATCTGTATTTGCCAATTTGCCTTTTTGTCCCTTATTAGATTGGCCTCTTTTTACTCTGTTTCAGAATATTTCAGAGTGCTGATATAGTGGGAGAAGTCTAGTGACTTCAGGGTTAATTTTGCTATCAGACGTGTTGGACATTATTTTGGTAGGGTTTTTTGGCAGATTGCAGACAGTGGCTTTCCTTTCCTGTCCTTTCTAGTTAGTCAGGCCCCATCGTTTGCTCAGCCTATTTTCCTGCCTTTGTTTGTGTTTTCATCTTGTTTCACCGTCAATATATGTGGGGGGCTGTTTTTCCTTTGGGGTCTGCTCTGGGGCAGTTAGTTTTCCTCTTTTCCTGCTTTAGGCTTATGTAGCTCTCCGGTTGTGGCGAGGTGTCTAGGACCATCGTAGGAACGCTCCACGACTGCTGCTAGTTGTGTGGTTAAGATCAGGGATCTGCAATCTGCATAGTTACCAACCTCTCTGGTTTTCTGAGACTTAGTGTGTTGTTTTTTTCCTCCTCGGTGACCCATTCATAACAGGGCAGTCCTTCTTCCAGTGTCCGGATTCCCCACAATAGAAGCACAACTGCTTCTCCCAGCGGAGTCTTCTTTCTTTTTCCTCACAGGTGACAGAGCTCACCTCCATAGCCACAGGAAGAGTCCTGGTCTCATCTCCACTGAAGAATAATAGTGTTTCCCGTTGCATAATGCCTCTAGCCCGCAGTCTGCGATCCATGCGAACCGCTTGGGTCATGGCATCCTCCAGGGAGTCAGGCGGACGATGGAGTGCCAAAGCATCCTTCAGACGTTCACACAGGCCTCTGTGGAACAGCCCCCGAAGGGCGGCATCACTCCAAGAAATCTCGGCTGCCCAATGTCTGAATTCAGTACAGAACCATTCGGCCGAGTGCTCCCCCTGACAGACACTCATCACCTTGTCCTCAGCCAACCGCACTCTATCAGGCTCATCATAAATAAGCCCTAAGGCTTCAAAAAATGCATCCACAGACATTCTCTCTGGGGCAGAAGTGGAAAGCAAAAATGCCCAGGCTTGTGGGGACCCCCTAAGCAGGGAAATAACTACCCCCACCCTCAGTTTCTTATCCCCAGAGGAGCGGGGTCTCAAAGAGAAAAAGAGCTTACAGCCCTCCTTAAATGCCCTGAAATCATCTTTGTTACCAGAAAACATATCTGGCAATTTAACCGGGGATTCGGGTGGGACCAAAATGACATCTCTATTCCCCACCTGCTGGAAGCCTGCGGAAAGTACCCCCTGAACTGAGTCCTCAACCCGCCATTGCGACTGGGCCAGAGCTTGGTGTTCCAAACTAAGCTTCTGCAGTGACTGAGTCAAGCATTTCACCTGCTCAGATAAAGCACACATTGGGTCCATGCTGCAGAAGTGAGGAGAGAAAAAAAAATTGCAGGCCAGTTATAATGTCAGGAACACCGCACTGAACTTGCTCACTGAGCCAGTGCGCGTGTCCTGAGCAAAGCGAACTGTGCTCAACGATACCTGTGGAGCGGCCAGCAGCCGAGTAGATGTGTACTTCGGAGCCGCAGGACCCGAAGCACGTGACTGCTAGGGGCGTGGCCTAAACTCCAGGAAGCTAGGAGCAGCAAGAGAACTCCTAGCAGGGTAACTGCGAGACAAAGTTACCAAAGGGCATAGACAGGGAGAATAGTCAGGGCGTAGCCAATGAGTCACACACAGGGATAGCTGCAAGGTACAAGAGGGGCGAGCAGAGAGTAGTCAGGTCACAGGCAATGAGTCATACACAGAGATAATAACGCAGTACAGAATCAACAGGCAAACTCACAACGGGAAACAGAACCGGGTCAGAACCATATAAACAAGCTATAACAACAAACAGGCACAGGCACACAGGGGTCAGCACACTAGGCCAAAGGCAAAAGTATAACTGGCAGGGATTGAAGCTTCCCAGGGGTTTAAGAAGCTCTCCCAGAACCAGAAAGAGGCCACCATCATTAACCCCAAGTGTGCAGGTCAAAACCTGCACTGAGCTCCAGACATTAACACCTGATGTGCAGATCAAAAACCTGCACTGGGATCATGACAGTAAGAAGAGGAGGAGGGTGACTCCAATGGCGAGGAATGTAATCACACAGAGGATGATGATGAGGTGTTAGATCCCAGTTGGTGTGAACATAGAGGCACACAGCTGAGTAGGTCATCTGAGGAAGAAGACGAGGAGGTTACATTGTGCCGTCCGTCGCAGACATGTAGTGATGCAGCCATGACGAGCGATGCATCCTCAGCCACAACTGTGCCTCTGACCAGCAGCATTCACGGGTCTGCAGCTTGCAGGGGTGGCAAGGGTTGTCTAGCCTGGGCTATTTTTGACACTGCAAAGGATGAGCCAACTCACGTAATCTGACAACTTTGCAAAAAAAAAGTCGAGTCGAGGTAAAAAGTGCAATAATTTGACTACTACATGTATGAACCTTAACATGCACAATCAACATGTTTTACTGTGGGAATCCCACTGTGTAAAATGCGGACCAGCGGACCTCAGCAACCATCAGCAGCCCCATCAATCGCATCTGCTGCTTCTTCCTCCTCCTCGGTTACCGTGCCAACTATTGAGACGCAGAGACATATTCTCTTCAACATATTTATTAATGATCTAGTAGAAGGTTTACACAGTAAAATATCAATATTTACAGATGATACAAAACTATCGTATTTTTCGCTTTATAAGACGCTCCGGATTATAAGACGCACCACAATTTTTGAGGAGAAAAATAAGAAAAAAATATTTTTTAATAAAATGGTGGTGCCTCTTATAATCCTTGCATCTTATTGCTTACCGGGGTTGGTGGCTGCGGTGTAGAGGGGTCCCAGGCTCGCTGCTGGAGGAGGCAGGCGTGGAGTGATGCTGCAGGCCGCATTCAGGGATGAGGGGGGGGCTCCGATGTGTGCTGTTGCTGCTGCAGAGTCTTGTGCTGGTGTCAGGTTTCTCCACTTGTCTGGCGGTTGGAGGCCGGTGCTGCGGGTGCTCCGGTGTGGCGTTGTGTGCCCATCGATGCCCGGGGCTCTGCCGACATTGTTTGACAGACCAGAGCCCCAGCATTTCCTTGGTTCCCTGTATATGTGCGCTGAAGTGCCGGTAAAAAAAAAATGGCCGCCGGCGCGTGCGCAGATGGGATCTCGGGACCAGTTCTCGAGAGATGAGATCTGAAATCTCATCTCTCGAGAGCTGGGTCCCGAGATCTCATCTGCGCACGCGCGGCGGCCATTTTTTTGCAGGCACCACCGCGCGCGCACACAGGGAACCCAGGGAAAATGGCCGCCGGCGCGTGCGCAGATGGGATCTCGGGACCCACCTCTCGAGAGATGAGATTTCAAATCTCATCTCTCGAGAACTGGGTCCCGAGATCCCATCTGCGCACGCGCCGGCGGCCATCTTTTTACCGGCACACAGGGAACTGAGGAAATGCCGGGGCTCTGGCCTGTCGCACAATGTTGGCAGAGCCCCGGGCATCGACGGGCACACAACGCGGCACCGGACACACCCGCAGCAGCGGCCAGCAACCGCCGGACGCCCCCGATCACAGCCTAGGTAAGGCATGTCCGCTTTGTAAGACGCACCCCTGTTTTGCCCCAAAATTTTGGGGAAAAAAAGTGCGTCTTACAAAGCGGAAAATACGGTATGTAAAGCAGTCAATACAAGAGATGATAGCGTTCTGCTACAGGTGGATCTGGATAGGTTGAAAATCTGGGCCGAAAGGTGGCAGATGCAGTTTAACAATGATAAATGTAAGGTTATACACATGGGAAGAAGGAATCCATATCACCATTACACAATGAACGGGAAACCACTGGGTAAATCTGACATGGAGAAGGACTAGGGGATCCTAGATAATGATAAACTTACCTGGAGCAGCCAGTGCCAGGCAACGGCTGCCAAGGCAAACAGGATCATGGGGTACATTAAAAGAGGTCTGGATACACATGATGAGAGCATTATACTGCCTCTGTACAAATCCCTGGTTAGACTGCGCATGGAGTACTGTGTACTAGAGTTGAGCGAAATAGGTCGGTCAGATTCAAAAATCGCCGACTTTCTCCAAAGTTGGGTTTCGCCGATTGAAACCCGACCCTAGCGTGAGGTCGGCCATGAGGTCGCCGATCAGCGCGCCAAAGTCGCGTTTCAAATGATGCTTTCAGTGCCTTTTCTCACCCAATGATGGAGGACACACACTGTGGGCAACGCGATGACATGCGCAGCGGCCAGCACCATCTTAGAGAAGGGCATTGAAGTGATTGACTGGCTTTGTGTGGCGTCATAGTGGGTATAAAAGGCTGTGAACGCCGACCGCCATCTTGCTTCTGCCGATCTTACAATAGGGAGAGGTGCTGCTGATTCTGAACAGGGAGAGCGTTAGGCAGGGAAGAAGAAAAAAAAAACTGCTTCTGCTGATAGCGCTTTTCACTGTACAGTTAGTGTGCAGTGAAAGGGGAGGATTTTTGTTGTGTGCAGCAGCGCTCGTGGTGATTAGACTGCCTTTTAAGGCTACCTGCTAGCTGCATTGCTGTGTGCACACTGCTGTTCAAACTGCTTTTTTCAAAGCACTCCAAATTTTATTATTTTGTCCTGGTGAGTTACTGAGCGTTCATTTTTTCACACACCGTCTAGCGGTGTACGCTCCTCACACACTACCGTGTACCGGCTGGTATCACGGACAAATAGAAGCTATCTGGGTGTGACTCTGGAAGAAAAAGCCGAGGAGTTTGTTCGTTTTTCCAGACCTACACCTTAGAGTTGTGTCCGTTTTTTAAACAGTTTCGTATATCTGCTGTTTAATTACAGTCAAAACTAGACAGAGACAGCGTGTGTCAGTCCGTATACAAATACACGGAGCTTGACAATTTTCTATACAGACACCGTCTAGCGGTGTACGCTCCTCACACACTACCGTGTACCGTCTGGTATTGTAAGGTTGGGCTGAGGGAGGCGATTAGGTGGTGCTGATCCAACAGGACTGGGGGGTGACCCACTTCGTGGCGCCAGCAGACATGAGACTGAGACAAGGGTTGTGTCCAACAGTTCAGATTACATTGGCCACTTTTCGGACGACCACCGTACTTCATCACAGGATTTGTCCACAATTCACTTTTTACACAGATCCGGGTACCTTCTCTTCCTTATATTAACGTTCGTGGCATCCTCTATGGATCTTCCCCACTGTGGCTGCCCTAAGCACTTCCTCCACAGCGTTTCACCCTTTAGAGTATGCCGTCCACCTGGTAAGCACAGTCTGTCTCTGTCCGCAGCCACTGTCCTTTTGGGTCACCCCCCGTGACCGTCTCCACTGTCAGTAGCTCTCTGTAGGCCTTTTCGGTCTTTCTACCTACAGCAAACTCTCCTCTTTAGTGAGCTCCCTTGGCTGACTGGAACTTCCAGAACCTTCCCTGACCTCTTATACTCCCCATTCCAAATAGCTCCGCCCACTATCACCTGACAGTAACCTTTAACCAATGGTAGTAACCTTGACCCATGGCAGTTACACAATCACCTTCTCCTATACTCCCCACTGCCCTCTAATGGTCAAACTGCCACATGACACTCTTTTCACTATCTCTCTTTCTCTTACTACAGACAGACCTGTCCATCAGCTCAACCTCCCCACAGTATCAGGGACAAATAGAAGCTATCTGGGTGTGACTCTGGAAGAAAAAGCCGAGGAGTTTGTCCGTTTTTCCAGACCTACACCATAGAGTTGTGTCCGTTTTTCAAACAGTTTCGTTTATCTGCTGTTTGATTACAGTCAAAACTAGACAGAGACAGTGTGTGTCAGTCCGTATACAAATACACGGCGCTTGACAATGTTCCATACAGACACCGTCTAGCAGTGTACGTTCCTCACACACTACCGTGTACCGCCTTCTAGCATGGACAAACAGAAGCTACCTGTGTGTGACTCTGGAAAAAAAAAAAGAGGAGTTTTTCCGTTTTTCCAGACCTACACCTTAGAGTCGTGTCCGTTTTTCAAACAGTTTCGTATATCTGTTGTTTGATTACGGTCTAAACTAGACAGAGACAGCGTGTGTCAGTCCGTATACAAATACACGGAGCTTCACAATGTTCCATACAGACACCGTCTAGCGGTGTACGCTCCTCACACACTACCATGTACCGCCTTCTAGCACGGACAAATAGAAGCTACCTGTGTGTGACTCTGGAAAAAAAAAAGAGGAGTTTTTCCATTTTTCCAGACCTACACCTTAGAGTCGTGTCCATTTTTCAAACAGTTTCGTATATCTGTTGTTTGATTACGGTCTAAACTAGACAGAGACAACGTGTGTCAGTCCGTATACAAATACACGGAGCTTGACAATTTTACATACACACACCGTACAGTGGTGTACGCTCCTCACACACTACTGTGTACCGCCTTCTAGCATGGACAAATAGAAGCTACCTGTGTGTGACTCTGGAAAAAAAGACGAGGAGTTTTTCCATTTTTCCAGACCTACACCTTAGAGTTGTGTCCGTTTTTCAAACAGTTTCGTATATCTGCTGTTTGATAATGGTCTAAACTCGACAGAGACAGCGTGTGTCAGTCCGTATACAGATACACGAAGCTTTACAATTTTACATACACACACTGTACAGCGGTGTACGCTCCTCACACACTACCGTGTACCGCCTTCTAGCATGGACAAATAGAAGCTACCTGTGCGTGACTCTGGAAAAAAAAAAGAGGAGTTTTTCCAGACCTACACCTTAGAGTCGTGTCCATTTTTCAAACAGTTTCGTATATCTGTTGTTTGATTACGGTCTAAACTAGACAGAGACAGCGTGTGTCAGTCCGTATACAAATACACGGAGCTTGACAATTTTACATACACACACCGTACAGCGGTGTATGCTCCTCACACACTACCGTGTACCGCCTTTAGGCACGGACAAATAGAAGCTACCTGTGTGTGACTCTGGAAAAAAAGACGAGGAGTTTTTCTGCTTTTCCAGACCTATACCTTAGAGTCGTGTCCGTTTTTCAAGCAGTTTCGTATATCTGCTGTTTGATTATGGTCTAAACTAGACAGAGACAGCGTGTGTCAGTCCGTATACAAATACACGGAGCTTGACAATTTTACATACACACACCGTACAGCGGTGTACGCTCCTCACACACTACCGTGTACCGCCTTCTAGCATGGACAAATGGAAGCTACCTGTGTGTGACTCTGGAAAAAAAACCGAGGAGTTTTTCCGTTTCTCCAGACCTACACCTTAGAGTCGTGTCCGTTTTTCAAACAGTTTCGTATATCTGTTGTTTGATTACGGTCTAAACTAGACAGAGACAGCGTGTGTCAGTTCATATACAAATACACGGAGCTTGACAATTTTACATGCACACACCGTACAGCGGTGTACGCTCCTCACACACTACCATGTACTGCCTTCTAGCACGGACAAATAGAAGCTACCTGTGTGTGACTCTGGTAAAAAAAACAAGGAGTTTTTCCGTTTTTCCAGACCTACACCTTAGAGTCGTGTCCATTTTTCAAACAGTTTCGTATATCTGCTGTTTGATTACCGTTTAAACTAGACAGAGACAGCGTGTGTCAGTCCGTATACAAATACACGGAGCTTGACAATTTTCCTTACACACATCATATAGAGCTGTCCGATTCTCCAACAGTATTGTATATCTGCCGTTCGCATTACAGTCACTTTTATACCTAGTCATCATGTGTGTGTGACACTCCGTAAATACATATACGGAGATTGTATGTTGCACAAAAATGGTATACAGCTGTACACTTCTGATACAGTTCCGTATATCTGCTTGTTGGATTACGGTGCAATACATACTGTGAGAGCGTCTGTGACTAACATAATATATACGTTGATTTAATTTGTTTAATACACCTTACACAGCTGGACGCTCCTCATACAGTACCATCTCTTGGCGTTCCAAGGTCAGAGACAGTGTTTGTGCGTGACGGTAGGGATGTGGATTTGCCAGAAACTGCTCCTCCACCCACCACGGGCAGTGCATTATTGATACCTGGAACATTGGCCCACATGTGCGATTATGTCTTGCGGATCCTAAAAAGGGACCCCTGCATTGCCAAAATGATGAGGGATGACGACTACTGGCTGGCCAGCATCCTCGATCCACGCTACAAAGGCAAATTACACAACATCATGCCACAGGAGAACCTTGAGATAATATTGGCAAACAAACAAGCAACTCTGGTAAACCGTTTGTTTGAGGCTTTCCCAGCACACAGCAGCGGTGCTGGTTCTCCCACGACCCATAGTGGGCACAATGGAAGAGGTGTTCGTGGTGCACACAGCAGAAGTGGCGTTGGAGACAGGGGTTTTAATGTCCATGTTGTGGAATGATTTCTTAAGTCCCGCTCACACGACTGCTAATACTGCATCGATTAAAAGTGACAGGAGGCACCAGTTGTCAACTATGGTTACAAACTACTTTTCCTCTCATATCGATGTTCTCCCTCACAGGTCATTCCCCTTTGACTATTGGCCCTCTAAACTGGACGCCTGGCCTGAATTGGCACAATATGCCTTACAGGAGCTCGCTTTCCCTGCTGCTAGTGTGTTATCTGAAAGAGTCTACAGTGCTGCTGGATCAATCCTGACAGAAAAAAGGACCCGTTTGTCGACCCAAAATGTTGATGATCTAACCTTCATTAAAATGAACCATGCATGGGTTTCAAAGGATTTTGTTCCACCTTCCCTTGATGACACATAGGTTACCAGAAAAGTGCCTCGGTTTTTTCCTCCTTTTCCTCGGACTTGCCCAATTACGCCCTTTGAAGCAGCTGAATGTCCAGCCAACACATCTACATATGCCAATTTTTAAACCTCCCTAACTGGGCTGCCCACCCCTCCCCCAATGGCTGTGGTCAAGACCTGGCGCACCCGGGCAAGTTCCGTTGCTCTGAACAGGTGGATGGGCCCACTGATGGCCGACGGCAATGGCACAAGGCCCCTCATAGTACAATACAATGTCTCAGACGGTGGGAGGGCCAACTCGCCGTCAGATACACCAGCGTAATATGAGGGGCCCTGTGCCAGTACCGTCGACCACGATTGTGCCCCCCCTGCTTGGTCATGACCACAGCACTATTAAGTTGCAATACTTACCTCTCCCTGCTCCACCGCTGTGTAGTCTGTGCAGTTAAATCCTTCACAGGGACGGCCACTAGAAATTTGGTGTATTGATCAATGATGGTTAAGATGTAGCTATGGCCTGTCCTGCTGGCCTCTACCTTCAGTTGATCAATGGCTACCATTTGAAATGGACGTCAACTTACAAGCGGATGCAGTGGTGGTTTATGATCACCTTTCACAGTTGTGATAGTCACAGACGTGTGACATTCCTGCCACCATTTTTCAATGTGTCCTCTCATGCCAATCCAATAGAATCGCCTATGGCCTCTGGTTTCTGTCTTTTGCACTCCAAAATGACCAGACACATCATGATAGGCAGTGAGGACCATTGGTACATCTCTCCCTGTGATCACAATTTGATGGAGACGAATAACTGTGATGTGATCCACGCTACTGCGATAAAGCAATCCTTTCTTCACACAGAACCTTTTTCGCTTTCTCCACAGACACAGTAATTGAGGGTCTGCATCATCTACCGGGAGGTTTTCCCGCGATGAGTAATTCCAAAATTTCTGCTAACACTCAACTTTGCGTCTATACTTGTATCCATGTAGTTTCCAGTAGCGGAGATTCTTGACTGGCTTACTGAGATTGAAATATATACAAAGATTTAAAAGTACCACAACACTGTATACTGGTGTACGCTATAAATACCTTTCCTTTTTTCTACTTTTGTAATTCTGGTGTAATACATAGTGAGCCTGTGAGTGTCTGTGTCTGACTCCGGAAGTATAGACGGAAATTTAACCCTAGACTGGACACACCTGGTATGTGCTGATACAGTACCTTGTTTCAAAAATTTGTATTAAGGTATCATCTGTAGGATAACCAACTGTGGGGGGGGACCCTCTTCTTGCCGCAGACAAACACGAGACTGAGACAGAGTTTGTATTGAACAGGTCCGTTTTTAGTGCCCATCCTTCTGTCGACAACAGCAATTCACCACAGCCGTTTCACATTTCTCTGTACACAGGCCCCTGTACCTTCACTTCCTTTTTAACTATAATCGTGGCGTCCTCTGTGGCTCTTCCACTGTGGCTGGCCTTGCCCAACCACCACAACGCTGCACCAGTCTGAGCACACCGTCCGTATGATAGCCCCAGGCCGTCTTCGTCTGCGGCTACCGTCCTCTGGGCCACCCCCCCGTTACCGCCTCAACTGTCAGTCCTCTCTGGAGCCTTTCCACTGTCTCTATTTCCTCAGCAGAACTTCCTCTTTACTGTGCTCCCTTCGCTGACTGACTCTTCCAGAACCTTCCCTCAGCTTTTTATACTTCCAGTTCTGGTAACTCCGCCCACCATCACCTAACAGTTTCTCTGACCAATGGCAGTTATTCAGTCCCACTCCTACACTCTCCACTGCCCTCCAATGGGCAAGCTAAAACACTGCACCCTTTCTCTTTATCTTAGCGGTTTCACACCTACACTGCGCTACACCTCTGCTTCTCACTACAGGCTGGTTAGTTTTTCAGTCCACCTTCCCTACATCATCCATAGTGAGTGAGCGTGTGTGGGTTACGCCTTCTATATATACGGTGAATCGGAGCATCAAATTTTTACACTATACTCGATACAGCTTGTATCTTGTTATATAGTACCTTTGGTCGACATTTAGCATTACGGTCAAATCCATACTGTGTTAGCGCCTGAGAGTGACTACGGGATTATTTATACGGAGATTTCAATTGTACCCTAAAAATATATACTTGCTATCTTGTTATCCATTTTTTATTATGGTCAAAACCAAACTGAGTGAGCGTCTGAGGGTGACTATGGAAATATATACCGATATTTTCAATTTGGCCAACACTGTATACAGCAGAACGCTTCTGATATAGTAACCTTTTTAGCTATATAGATTCTGGTGTAATCCATAATGAGCCTGTAAACGTCTGTCAGTTATTCCAACAATATATTTGGAAATTTAAGATTACCCCAACACTGTATACAGCTGTACGCTTGTGTTACATAACCCATTTACAGCTTTTCATATTCTTGTGTAATCCATACTGGGCCTGAGAGCGTTTGTGTCTGCCTCCTAAAATGTATACGGAGAATCAGAATGTTTACACTATACTATATATTCCTTGCATCTGGTGATACTGTACCCTTTTTCAACTTGTTATTTTATTGGTTAATCCATACTGAGCCTGTGAGCGTCTGTGTATGCCTCATGAAATATATACGAAGATTTACTGTTATCCATAGACTGTATAGAGCTGTAAGCTTCTGATACAGTACCATATATCTGCTGGTATTTTGGGTCCATTTTCAAAAACAAGAGGAAGTATGGTGGAAGAGGATGCGGATGTGGGCGTGGAGGGCCACCTGGTACTGATGATGGTGGTGGTGCATCTGCTGGTAGTGCCAAAAACACAATAGCAGCTAAGGCAGGAGGTGTTGAGCCAGCATCATGGTGTAGCTCTGGAAGGCCTGTAAGGCTCCCTTTTCTGGGAGTAGGTAGACTGCTTTTAAAGCCGGAGTATCAGGAACTGTTTGTGGCTTACATTGCTGAAACTGCCTCCAGCTCTATTGCCTCCTCTTCTGAAGTTGTAAAAAATGCAAGCACTGAGTCGGAACTACAGGCTTCTGGTCAGGAGCAACCCCTTTCCTTGTGTCCTTCACCCACACCAAAAGTGAAGGATGTGGAAGCACACACCTCAGATTACTCCATGGAGCTCTTTTCACATACCATGCCAAATAGGGCCCATCATGTACAGGAGCAGTGTAAATGGGGCAGATCAGACACTGGAGCAGCATCTAAGGGGCCCATTATACACTGGAGCATTACAAATGGGGCCCATTATATATGGACCATTATTGGAGCCCATCATACACTGGAGCATCATACATGAGGCCCATCATGTACTGGAGCATTGTAAATGGGACAGATCAGACACTGGAGCAGCATCTAAGGGGCCCATTATACACTGGAGCATTACAAATGGGGCCCATTATATATGGACCATTATTGGAGCCCATCATACACTGGAGCATCATACATGAGGCCCATCATGTACTGGAGCATTGTAAATGGGACAGATCAGACACTGGAGCAGCATCTAAGGGGCCCATTATACACTGGAGCATTACAAATGGGGCCCATTATATATGGAGCATTATTAGGGCCCATGATACACTGGAGCATCATCCATGAGGCCCATCATGTACTGGAGCATTGTAAATGGGGTAGATCAGACACTGGAGCAGCATCTAAGGGGCCCATTATACACTGGAGCATTACAAATGGGGCCCATTATATATGGAGCATTATTAGGGCCCATCACACACTGGAGCATCATCCATGAGGCCCATCATGTACTGGAGCATTGTAAATGGGGCAGATCAGACACCGGAGCAGCATCTAAGGGGCCCATTATACACTGGAGCATTACAAATGGGGTCCATTATATATGGAGCATTATTGAAGCCATTATACACTGGAGCATCATCCATCAGACCCATCATGTACTGGAGCATTGTAAATAGGGCAGATAAGACACTGGAGCAGCATCTAAGTGGCCCATTATACACTGGAGCATTACAAATGGGGCCCATTATATATGGAGCATTATTAGGGCCCATGATACACTGGAGCATCATCCATGAGGCCCATTATGTACTGGAGCATTGTAAATGGGACAGATCAGAAACTGGAGCAGCATCTAAGGGGCCCATTATACACTGGAGCATTACAAATGGGGCCCATTATATATGGAGCATTATTAGGGCCCATGATACACTGGAGCATCATCCATGAGGCCCATCATGTACTGGAGCATTGTAAATGGAGCAGATCAGACACTGGAACAGCATCTAAGGGGCACATTATACACTGGAGCATTACAAATGGGGCCCATTATATATGGAGCATTATTAGGGCCCATGATACACTGGAGCATCATCCATGAGGCCCATCATGTACTGGAGCATTGTAAATGGGGCAGATGAGACACTGGAGCAGCATCTAAGGGGCACATTATACACTGGAGCATTACAAATGGGGCCCATTATATATGGAGCATTATTAGGGCCCATGATACACTGGAGCATCATCCATGAGGCCCATCATGTACTGGAGCATTGTAAATGGGGCAGATCAGACACTGGAGCAGCATCTAAGGGGCACATTATACACTGGAGCATTACAAATGGGGCCCATTATATATGGAACATTATGTGGAGCTTATTAGATACTTTATGGAACATTATATGTGACTAATTATTTGGTATGGAGAAATATATGGGGCTCATTGTGCGCCATACAGAATAATGTGGTGGCCATAACACTGTATGGAGTAATATACTGTCCTGTTTTTGAGCTATTGTACAATTTAAAATAGATCAGTCATGTCATGTAAGCAGTGAAGTATGTGTCATTGTACCATACCTATATTTCTGTGGCGTATCGGAGCATCATGAGTTGTGGTATGTGTTAAAGGGGCGCACTGACACTCTTTGGCCCAGGGCACACGAAAACCTGGAGCCAGCCCAATCCCCCCACAACTTTAGCCAAATAACCCCCAGTTTTCAATCCGTAACTATTATTAGGAAGTAAATTAAGGTTGACAAGCTTCAGTTATAAGTATTGATGTTTTTGGCATTGAAATGGGCACTGTAGGTGTGCTTACTGTCTTCCACTCCCTGCCGACTTTGCTTCCCCATTGACTTGCATTGGGTTTCGTGTTTCAGTCGGCCTCTGACTTTTCCCTATAGTCGGCCGATTTCGTCCGCCCCGACTTTTGCGAAAGTCGGGTTTCATGAAAACCGACTCGACCCGAAAAAAGGCAAAGTCGCTCATATCTACTGTGTACAGTTTTGGGCACCAGTGCTCAGGAAGGATATAATGGAACTAGAGCGAGTACAATGGAGGTCAACAAAATTAATAAAGGGGATGGGGGAACTACTATACCCAGAAAGATTAGCAAAATTAAGATTATTTAGTCTAGAAAGAAGACGACTGAGGGGCGATCTAATAACCATGTATAAGTATATAAGTGGACAATACAAATATCTCTCCGAGGATCTGTTTAAACCAAGGAAGGTGACAGTCACAAAGGGGCATTCTCTGCGTCTGGAGGAGAGAAGATTTTTCCACTAACATAGAACAGGCTTATTTATTGTTAGGGCAGTGAGAATCTGGAATTTCTTGTCTGAGGAGGTAGTGATGGCAAACTCAGTCGAGGGGTTCAAGAGAGGCCTGGATGTCTTCCTGGAGCGTAACAATATTGTATCTTACAGTTATTAGGTTCTTTAGAAGGACGTAGATCTGGGTATTTATTCTGATGGAATATAGGATGAACTGGATGGACAAATGTCTTTTTTCGGCCTTGGTAACTACTGTATGTTATTATGTGTCAGTCTGGGCTGCAGTGCTGGACTTGTGCAGGTATTTCAGCCCAAAAGGTACACATAGTGACCTTCTCTGGTTAATGCCACTTCTATGTCTTTGACTGCAGAACCTCGGGTTCTTTACCCGCTCCAGTTATACTGACTGAGAGACCATATTCAGCTGTAACGGAAGTGGACATTCCTGCTGTCACGATCCATTTTTGGATTTGTGGCAGCTCTGGTTCCACTAACATTAAAAAAATTTTTCCTTTCAGGCAAGCGGGGATTAAATGCAGTTTTTTTCCACTGGCAAGCTGATGTTACTGCACTGCTGCTGGGTCAGCTGATGTTGCTGGTGACCACTCCCACGTCCTTTAAAAGGTCATCTGATGCATCAGCTGACTCTTGGTGATACAGTTCCTCTTTGGAGAGCAACCTTTGCAAAAGCAGCTCTCTGGTGTCAGCCAAGTCTGGTGTTTGGAGTCCTGTTGCTGCTGTGGTGTGGAGCTAAGCAGTGGAGTGCACAAGCTAAGTGTTGTATTTTTGTTACCTTGTCCCTTTGGTGTCTATCACTTCCCCCTGTGTGTTCTATCTGCAGAAGTGAGGCTAGAGCTCCTTGCCAGGAGTGCACTAGCCAGGGCAGATCTAGGTGACAAATAGGGATGAGGTATCCTGACGTCGGCAGGGGGAAGGACCTGCATAGGTTGTTAGGTGAGAACAGGGAGCTGCTCAGGGTGGAGCTCAAGAGGTGACCGTCCCTGATTCCCTATTGTCAGGCACAAATTAAGGACCTCTGCACCATTCTGCACAGTTTTGAAATGGCTACTAAGATGGTTAGCGCTGATGACGCCGTCATCAGCATCACTATTCTGGTCATTTATATGCTGGAGCAAACTTTGAATAGCCTGCGGGAGGAGATGGTGGTCCCAGTAGGAGAGGAGGAAGCAGAGGAGGCAGTGGAAGGGATAACATTGTCTCTAAGTTCAAGACTATTGTTAAAAAGGCGGGTGCCAAGGGAGGGTGGATTATTGCGATTGAGGGGGGCTGGTAATAACAGACAAGCTGTTATTGAAGGTGCAAGATCCGAGGAAGAAATGAAGGAGGAAGAGGTGATGGGCGAGCAACTGTTGGATGAAGAAGATAATCCTCCCCTCTCTGTTGTTTGAGGTTGGCGGGAGGGGATGGAGGAAACGAGCCTCATTATTATCCAGCCACCAACACAGCATCAGCTTGGACCACCTGGTAGAGCCCGACATATGAGTGCCTTCGTGCTGCACTATGTGCAACATGATCCCCGTATAGTTATGATTAGGAATAATGCTGGCTACTGAGTTGCCAGTTTATTAGATCAATGTTATAAAGCCAAATTTTGCCAGATGATTCCCACCCTAGAAAGGGTCCCTCGAATGCTGGAGTATCGAACCATGCTTTTATACAACCTTAAGAGAGGTTTTCCCACAGCAGTGAAGCACACAGTTCGCATCGCAGCGGAAGGCTTCCAACCTCCTGCCCGTCAATTTGTCAACGCCAAAACATTAGCTGCAGCAGAAGTGGTGGAAGTGGAAGAACCAATTTCTGTGAGTCCTTTGACACTTTTTTTAGACCAACTCGTGCACCAGCACAGCAGAGTCTAAGTCTTACACATGGTGAACGAATGGGGAGTATGGTGCAAGAGTATCTAGAACTAATAAATAAATAATAAATTTTCTTTATTTTTATATAGCGCTAACATATTCCGCAGCACTTTACAGTTTGCACACATTTTGAACACTGTCCCCGATGGGGCTCACAATCTATATTCCCTATCAGTATGTCTTTGGAGTGTGGGAGGAAACCGGAGTGCCCGGAGGAAACCCACGCAAACACGGGGAGAACATACAACTGAATATCAATACCATCAGGGAGGGTTTGGACCCTTTCACATTTTGGTCTTCCAAAATGGATGAGTGGCCGGAGTTCGCCTCGCACGCCTTGGAAGTTTTATTGTGCCTGGCAGCCAGCGTTCTCTCGGAACGTGTCTTCAGCGCTGCTGGTGGTGCCCTGATGGATAAGCACAGCCAGCTGTCCCCTGAAAGTGTAAACCGCCTAACTTTCATTAAGATGAACAAGTCATGGATTTCCAAGGACTTTTGCACCCCAATCGCAGACTGTACAGACTAGGTGACATTGCATTTTTTAGTGTGATGCATTAATGTCACGTAACTGCACACTGTGATATCTTTAGTTTGGCTTCTGTGCCTGCTGTGGCTGCTGCTGTTGATGTTAACACAAATTTGTGGAAATGTGATCAGTCATTGTTGGTCTACATCTGCTTGGTTAGCTGTAGTGTAAGACGTCACGGTCCCAATTATACTATTTCTATTCTCATGACAGTTATTCCACTTCGGTGGTGACAGGTACTCATTTTTTAAAATGTGAACACTCCTGGTTGGGTGTACATCTGCTGGATTGGGTGTAGTGGAAGAACGGTTGGTCGCTATTTCACTATTTCTACTGTGGTGAAATTAATACCACTTTGGTGGTCTCTGCCAATAAATTTTGGAAATGTGAACAATCATGGTTCAGTCTCTTTAATGCTTGTTGCCTGTAGCAGTAGGCCTCCGAGACTGTCAAGCCTCCACTTCCTTGGTCTCAATTACCCGTGTTACTATCCTTAAGTTTTTCTGACAATGGTAGTCTACAAAAACTGATATTTGTGCCACCTGAGTGTGGCTCAGCATGAAAGCAGGTAGATATGTTGCATGTGGTATCAGGGCTCCCAGTAAAGGGGGCCTACACCGATCCCTCACCCACTTCGTCTTACTGTGACGTTCAATTGAAAGCTGTAAATCCTGTCCAGACCCTGATACCTCATGCCTGGCTGATTGAGGCAGTGCCATGCTACAATTAGTACTGTGGGTAAATTGAGCCCACTTTCCTGGTGTCTGCCCCTAAGTTGATGTGTTTTGGCAGCATTTGGGGCCATTCTAAGGTGTTGTGCATGCGTTTGCTTTTGTCTCCCATTGAGGTGCATGACGTACGGTTATGTTCGGCGAACATTCGACTAATTAATTGGCAAATATTGCAAATTCGCTGAATGTAATCCGAACCAAACATTGAAATATTCGCTCATCTTTATTTATTAGTTCGTTTCCTAAAACTGGCCAGTAGTCGCACCACTATTTATTCGTTTCCTAATACTGGTCAGGGGTCACATAATTATTTATTAGTTAGTTTCCTAATACTGGTCAGGGGTCACATAATTATTTATTAGTTAGTTTCCTAATACTGGTCAGTAGTCGTACCTTTATTCATTAGTTAATTTGCTAATACTGGCCAGGGGCTACATAATTTTTTATTTGTTAGTTTCCTAATACCGGCCAGGGGTCACAAAATTATTTATTAAAAAACTGGAGCATGAACTGAGAAAGTAAATTAATGTGTATGCACAATGAAAGTGCATATTAACACATGACCATAAACCAGAGAAAGCAAAAAGCAAAAAGCACAAATATCCTGAAATAAAAAGTAAAAAATAAACTGCAAATAATGCATAAAGGTAATAATAATAATAAGGGCATTTAGTAAACATAATTTTGATCAAAATAATGTACAAGCCATCCCGCCATGTCACGGGATAAAAGCATACGCCATCCAGTCTGGCCTATGCTTTTACTAGTGGGTCATTCCCTCGATCCTTGTTCACATTCACATCACTTGGCAAGTGAAAAGGTTTTAAATACTAGAGAAGGACTGTCCCACAAGGGTTGCCGTGACGTGGCAGGATGGCTTGTACATTATTTTGATAAAAATTAATTTGTTTCCTAATGCCGGACAGGGGGTCATATAATTAATTATTTGTTTCCTAATACTGGCTAGGAGTCACATAATTATTCGTTAATTAGTTTACACAATTATTTATTTGTTTGCTAATACTGACCACTACAAATAGTTTCTGAACTATGATTATGGTTACTTTTAAAGGGAATCTGTCATGAGGCTTTTGCTATGTAATCATGAGTCGGCATGCTGCAGAGGCAGAGACCCTAATTCCAATTATGTATCACTTACTGAGTTGCTTGCTGTTGTTTTCATAATATCACTATATTTATCTGCTACAGATGTCTCAGTTCTCTGAGTGCTGAGCTCTGTATAGCCACGCCCCCACCACTGATTGGCAGCTCTCTGTGTACACTATAAATTGGCAGAAAGCTGCCAATCAGTGGTGGGGGCGGGGTTACAATGAGCAGCAGGAATGGATTTCAGAAGACAACTGGTCCTCTAGTGATAATCCCCTGCTGAAAAACATGAATTTTATTGAAACTGCAATAAGCAGCCCAGTAAGTGACACATTTCTGGAATCAGAGTCTCTGACCCTACATCATGCTAGTCTCAGATTTCATTGCAAATATCTGCTGACATATTCCCTTTAAAAGAAAATGCTTTCAGCGTTTTGTGCTGTACTTCAGGCTCACATCATATGAACAAAGCCCTTAACTGTCCTTACTAATGAACCGGGATTCATGTAGCATATACAGGCAGCTAAACCGCTATACTGGGGTCCAATAAGGGAGACTGTAGTTGAATCTGTGCTTTACTGAACGTAGGGTATATAGATGTGGTGAAACTGCAAACAGAAAGAGATACATAGAATCAGTACTGGGCTCATGGAAATACACAATATACATAGCATACACAGTCTGGACTACTAGCTGAGCGGGAGGGAGGTAACTAAGGTGGCTAATGTAAGACAAAAATCGTATACATGGAGCATGTTTATATATCACCAATGCTGACACAAGGGGAGTAGAGGAATGAGATGTTCCCAAAATGCAGGCTTGATAGAAAATGGCAGACTGGAGATACAAATGAGGCTGGAATAGACCATGATGCTTTGCAAACTTACCCAGGATACATTGAGGATTGGAGGGAAAATATAGAAGGGAAAATGAAAGTAAGATAAAGAATAACACTGCAGTTATTATTTTGGCCACTAGATGGAGCCAAAAACACTAAACATTAAAATCTATGGAAAAACTGAGCATTATAGATATTCTCAGCAAATCACTATGTATATACAGTACATAAACAAGTAGACAGTCAGGGATCATGAATTATGTCAGAGACAGAACAGCCCTAGTCTACCTACAATTTATATTAATTATCAGCAGTCCTTCTGTACTGCTCCAATTGAACAGGTGCATTTAAGTGACTTCTAATTTTACCACTTTTATATAATGGACTGTGGACTCTTTATGCATCATGGCAGCTGTACAGTACACCTCACATCTTTGGATTACTTATTTGTAGAAACAGCTCATCCTGCAGTTGTGGTTCAACTGATGAGTGATTAGGGAACACATTTTACAAGATGCGTTACAGGATCATAAAACATAATAGATACCAACAGTGTGTATGTATGAACATTAACAAAATGCATTTAGTAACAGTCTACTTTTTATTACACTTTTTAATCTACTTTGTTTACTACATGCTACCTGGTACATGCTTGAAATTTGCAACTTTTTCTTTATTATATATCAAAATCAAGTAACACTTTATACTAAGAAAGCCATAAGAAACATGGGCATTATTGTGTTGTACAAAATGCATTAGTGCATAAGTTAATGGAAATTATTTCTCACAAAGGATGAGTGATTTTATATTTTAGACTTACTCAGATACAGTATATTATCAGCACCAAGTACATAAATAAGGCAACAATATTTGAGAAATACACAAGAGATCGGAATATAAAGTACATTACAATGAAATATTCATAGCTGAAGAGTTTATGCTCCTCCATCATTCCCATGATTTACACAATTTTTGTGTGTACTGGACTCAGAGTTGTACATAAAATACTGCATTAGAATGCAAGTGATATGATGACGGATAGAAAAAAGAAATACCAAGAGTGATCATATCTTAAAGGATTAATCCCAATTTTAGAAGTGATAGACAAAAATTTCTGGGTGGACAGGTTATAATTTGCTAATTAATCTAGGTCTGAAAGCTGGAACCCCCCACAATTCCTAGAATGGGGTCTACAAAGCTCCGTCTGAATCAACCAGTAGCTGGGCAGGTGTTACATCGCTCTATTCATTTTCTATGGGACTGCTGAAAAAAGACAATAATTGTACTTGGCTATCTTCTGAAGTCTCATTGAGAATGAATAGAGGAGTGTTGTGTGTATCCACTATCTCAGATGTGGATCTGCCATACTCCATTCTTGGGATTGGTCAGGATCTCAGCAGTTGGACTTCCAGAGATCAGCAAGTTATCACCTAAGATAGGTGATAACTTCTAAAGATTAAGAATAAACCATTAAGCTGAGATTGTATCATTAGTAAAATGTTTTGCTCTATTGGATTGACTTTTGTGACGAAACATCAAGGGACAGCCATAGGTAGGTTTTCTTTCACAAGATGACTTGTGTTAGCTTAATGAGCCATGCTGAATCTTTTAAACACAAATTTGCTTTCTAAATTTTTGTAATTTGTGTAAGTCTTTACACTTTCCAGACGTGCTGAATATAAATCTTCTACCCATTGTTTGTCAACTTCCTTGTGCACTTTGGGCACATGTTAGTATGTAGACATGATCAGAATTTAGTCTGTGATACATTATTTTTCCTTTTTTGTTTTTATTTTAGTAACTTTTGCTTGATTTATTTTGTTTAGAATTATATATTAGTTGGGCTGTTGACATAAACAACCACTCTGTTCATGGAAAATGGAGAATGTAGGGAGCAGCCTGAAATAGGGGAGCACCACATCATATTATATGTAAAGAGATCCACGAAAGATGCTCATTAGTATTATCCCGAAGATCTCCACATGTAAAGAATGCACCTTGGACGCAGTATTCAAATTTCAAGAAACGTATCAGGACTTTCTCAGATACAGTATGTCACAAAAAAAGTTACCAAAAGATGGATGTATTGTGCTAAATGGTATGTCCTATCAAAGGTGCCAAGAACTCAACCACAAACAGTATAAACTGGCAATTCCAAGACGCAGTACGTTCCCGCATACATATGGATTGTGTTGCAGCGTTTTGTTTTTTTTCTGTCTTTCTGTTTTAGCCGAAGGGCTGTATTTATTTTCCCTTCTTGTAGGTTTATGCCACATAATAATAATAATAATAATAATAAATTTTATTTTTATAGCGCCGACATATTCCGCAGCACTTTACATTTCAGAGGGGATTTGTACAGACAATAGACATTACAGCATAACAATAATCACATACAGTAGATTATAACAAATACCAAGAGGAGTGAGGGCCCTGCTCGCAAGCTTACAGTCTATGAGGAAAGAGGTAGACACGAAAGGTGGGTGGTAACAGTTGCCCTGATTGTATGGACCAGCCATAATGTTAAGTGTGTAACAGTACAGACACAGAGGGCTAATGGATGCATAAAGCATGTGGGAACATGATGCTGGGAACCTGGTTATGGTAAAACTTTTGGCTCTGCCACACAGGGATAGGTTAGGTTAGTGTGTTGAGGCGATAGGCCAGTCTGAATAAATGCGTTTTCAGGACACGCTTAAAATTGTGGGGATTGGGGACTAATCGTATTGACCTGGGAAGTGCATTCCAACGAATTGGCGCGGCACGTGTAAAGTCTTGGAGACGGGAGTGGGAGGTTCTGACTATTGAGGATACTAACCTCAGGTCATCAGCAGAACGGAGGGCGCGGGTAGGGTGGTATACTGAAACAAGGGAGGAGATGTAGGGTGGTGCTGAGCCATGGAGGGCTTTGTGGGTGAGGGTAATAAGTTTATACTGAATTCTGGAGTGGATGGGTAGCCAGTGTAATGACTGGCACAAGGTAGAGGCATCGGTGTAACGATTGGTGAGGAATATGATCCTGGCTGCAGCATTCAAGACAGATTGGAGAGGGGAGAGTTTGGTAAGAGGGAGACCGATTAGAAGAGAGTTACAATAGTCGAGACGAGAATGAATAAGAGAAACAGTAAGAGTTTTTGCAGAGTCAAAAGTAAGAAATGGTCGAATTCTAGAAATGTTTTTGAGGTGCAGATGACAAGAGCGAGCCAGTGATCGAATGTGGGGGGCAAAGGAAAGCTCGGAATCAAGTATGACCCCAAGACAGCGGGCATGTTGCTGGGGAGTAATAGTGGAACCACACACGGAAATGGCAATGTCGGGTGTAGGTACATTAGTAGCGGGAGGAAACACAAGGAGTTCAGTCTTTGACAGGTTCAGTTTCAGATATAGTGAGGACATGATATTAGACACAGCGTTTAGACAATCGCCAGTGTTTTCTAGAAAGGCTGGCGTGATGTCAGGAGAAGAAGCGTATAATTGGGTGTCATCAGCATAGAGATGGTACTGGAAACCAAATCTACTGATTGTTAATAATAATAAACCAACTTAATAATAACTTAATAATAAACCAATCAAAGGTTTAAAGACACGGTGTTCAGAACACACAACACTGGCCATAGGGATAAATCATAACATGACTTTTATTACACACATAACATTACTATATAAAACTTCACACAGCATCCTAACAACCCCTTTGCTACCACGACGTCTTCATAGTCACAGCCTCCCCCCTACATAAGTGCCACAATATTTTTTCTATTGGATGAATCCAATGGAAAAATTATCCTGAAGTTCCATCCTGTAGATCTCTCCTTATAGAAAACAAAGGTGTCCAGTCCACACTGTTGTGTAAATGTAACTAGAAGAATTGAGGCTTGTAGTGCACCGGTAGCAACGTTACGAAGTGAAGAGGCAGTGACCCACAAAATTCAAATACAAAAGTCCCTTTAATGTGTTATCTTCACAGTATTAAAATTCAAATTTACACAAGTGCATCTCATTAGTGTTCAGTTCACACCAGTTCATAGCACTACATAGAACATGGCTTTCAATCACAGTCTCTAAACATGCTGGACTTCCCTGTGTCCAATTTCCGTGGGTGACTGCACACCATATCAAAGTCTCTTACATGCAGTTTCACTTCATTAGTTTGCACGGTACACAGCTTTAAATCACAGACCCTAAACACGCTGTACTTCCCTGTGTTCAGTTTCCATGTGCGTATGCACACCGTGACAAGTCTCTTACACACAGCTTTTACTCACGGCTTTACTCCATTGGTTTGCGGCCACTAAACACGCTGGACCTCCTCTGATCAGTTCCTGTGGGTGACTGCAGTGCTGTGTTAGCTGTAGATGCCAGGCATCTCAGCTCCCCTGGCTGTTTGGCTCTGCTCTGTCCTGTGTCTCTGCACACCAACAAAGCTCCGCAGAGCCTCTTCTTCTCCTTCAAACACCAGCTGGACACTGACTCTGACCCTGACACTGGACCTGACACTGACACACCCATATCCTTCCTTGCAGGGCTTTTAACAAAGAATCCTGTGGCCTCAAGCCACATGGAAAACCCAGACCGGAAATGAATGGACTGCACTACTAAAAGTGTGGGGAAGGTGACTTGATGGACAGACTTGACTGGAAGTAGGAGGGGACGATGTGTGCACTGTAGACAGGGATTGGCAATGACAGAAAGGTAACAGCAGGGAAAGACAGAAAAGGGAGTGCAGTACTGAAATTTGACCACAAGATGGCAGGGGGGAGTGTAGTTCAGGACTTAACATCAGCTTACGGCTATAGAAACTGCTTAGTCATGGGGGCGGGGAGATAGGAACCCAGGAGGGAAATTCCCAGTGAGAGAGGGGATAAATAGGACTGGTTGGGGTTCCAGAGGCTAGGTTAGTCCCGGGAGGAGCTCAGCAGAGGAAGACTCAGGACAGAAGACGGAGAACGGTGAAGAGCTCGACCAGGGGACTGACAGGAGAAGACAGTCAGGGGGTGACCCTGACACGACGTACCGCAGGACAGATGAGGCCCCGGGGGTACCGATTGGACAACGACCTCGGGCAGGTGAAGCGCTGGCGGTAGATTGGTCTAGGACAGCCCCAGCGAAAGATCCGTGAGGGTCGTTGACACGACTAAAGGAAAGGTGAAAGGTACCTGGGCCTGGAAATGGAGAGCTGTAAAGGAACTGCGGTGCATGGCTAAGGTCGTCGGGAGGACGGGCAATAAACCCGGATCTGTTACAACTGAATTCTGCCTCCGTCTCGTCTTTGCATTGGCCAGTCGTGGTAAGCAGTGGACCACCCCCCAATCCCAGGCCCCTACCACATTATACTGCATTCAGTTTCAAAACACACATCCCAGAGCAGGTTTTCCTTACATCTGTCTTGGACACTAGCATGTCCAAGACTACACTTCATTTTATTATCAATCTGCATTGCAGTCACAGCTATACCTGTGACTGCTATGCACTCCTATGGACTTCATAAGCCTTTGTTTACATCCTGGGGAGAACACACAGCGACCCCTACCTGTGACATCGGTCACTGCTTCACTATTGCAATCATAGCTATGCCTATGACTGTAATGCCCCCTCATGGCCTCAATATGCCTCCGTGCGCATCCCGGGGAGAATAAACAGAGACTCCTACCTGCAACACGGGTCACTGCCTCACATATCCCCCTGTTCAAACCTGTGGGGTTTAATACTTGTCACCCCATATGGGCGTGAGACAAGGCATCCGCATGACCCTGTGACATCCTCGCCCGACACTGCGCTAAGAAAGCAAAGTAGGGACCGGGACCATCGATCAGCGCATGCATCCCTCCCCTTTGCGTTTCCCCTCCATACTTCATTATGGTACCACCCACAACCCTGTTCTCCGTGGCAGATGACATGCCCACTTTTCTGATTAACCATAGATTTGGGCCCGTTTTGAGAAGTCTTGACCCTGTTTATTTTGGGTTCAGCAACCCTGCATCTCATCCTGTCACCTAAGAACTTGCCTTGGGGTCCCTGGTACCATTTTCTCTCTACCCTTTCCCATGCCTCGGTGAAATGCGGCGGTCCGCCCCGGCAACTCCGAGCATATGTCCGTATTATGTTGCACTGGAACCTTAGCCTCCTGATGCTGCTGTCTAGCGACTGCTCCATCTATTTTACCCTGACCCCCGGTCACATCCTTGGCCAGTGCCAGAGGGTTCCTCGTGTGTATGTCTCCAGACGCCTCCATGACCACACACTCCTGGTTCTTCCCGGTGTTCTTTTTAAACCTGCAGTTTTTACACCTGCTTCTCTGCGTAGGACCCAGGAACTGAGCTGTCCTGGACTTACCAGGGGACATTTACAGCTCGGGGTTCAGTGGGGTCACCATGTCCTCTACTGCCACAACCTCTAGGGGGAGCCTATCGGGGTTACACTCTGTCCCTATGTTGGCGACCCCTGTGGCAGGTATCTCTGACTCGACATCTTCGGGTTCTACGTCCGACACAACCATTACCTTGAAAGGGTTGACTCTGGTCTCCCACAGGGACCAAAACAGGGGCAAGTCTCTCCCCAACACAGTCCCATATGTTAGGATCTTCGCCACTCCCACCACATGTTTAAAGTCCCCATGTGATGTGGAAAATTTAACCTCCGCAGCTGGATATTTACGGATTTTACCATCGATATCCATCACCTTAGTGTTCAGTTCACACCAGTTGATAGCACTACATAGAACATGCCAGAATTTCCCTGTGTCCAGTTTCTGTGGGCAACTGCATGCCGTATGAAAGTCTTTTACACACAGCATCACTTCATTAGTTTATACAGTACTTGGCTTTAAATCACAGTCCCTAAACTTGCCAGACTATGTTCCGGTTCCGTGGGTCACTGCAATGCCCCCTCTGGGCCTCAATATGCCTCTGTGCGCATCCCGGGGAGAACAAACAGTGACCCCTACTTGTAACATGAGTTACTGCCTCACAGGCTGTATTGAAGACAAAGGTTGGTTATACTAAATATTGTTTTGTTTTAGGGTTCTCTTTTGTTCATTCACTTTGCTTTTTGCTAATTGATATTGATGTGTTACTTAGTTTCCTGGTGTGCAGCAGTTGTGATAGAATCACATTTTTCTCTGTTGCAGATTTAGAAGAGTGCACAATTTTGACCCCTGCATAACCCTGCCCATACCACTGATTGGAAGTCTGAGTATATTGAATAGCGACAGCGAGCTGCTAATCAATGCTGGAGGCATGGTTGGACTAGGAGGCACAAGGCCAATTGTCCTGTAGTGATAATCTGCTGATACAACACTGACTTTATTGAAACAGCGTTCGGCGCTGGGATTCTCCCTCTGCGCGGGGTAGATTCCAAGCCTTGTCTGCCTCTGCAGTCTCCCATTTTGCTTCGGCTGCAGTGGGAGCTGCTCAGCAAAAACATCGGTCTCTCCAGCCAAAGCTATAGTAACTAGCAATAGGCAGCGGCGAACAGACATTCCAGAGGCTAAGTCTAGAAATCACCCTACTGAGTATGCTTGTGAGGTGGCGACCTCTGATTGGTGGTCGGTCATCAGCTGCTCGGGTGACGTGGCAGTTCCAGATTGATCCACGAACATATAAAAAGTTCCCTGAAGCACTCGCTGGCTCGCTAAGATCATGTGTTTGGTGTGTTGATGAATACACTACAGTACCACCCTGTGTGCACGTGTGCCGCTTCTAGCACGGCGATTGTGCATCTAGGCAGGCAGTTTAGGGTGGGAATTCCCTCTTGGCTCAGCATCTGACTCCGGGCGTCCTAAGTCACGTGTGCAGTTAGCACAGCCGAGTGTCAGAGCGAGCACAACCACCAGCCTAGACTTCCCAGGGGGCAGCTATAGGGACCTCCGACTAGAGTCGTTACCGCTATACTCCTATAACGTCTAACAGGGTACAGTCTCGAGTGCTCCCTCTTTTAACACCGCTCTGTGGAGTAACAGAGTCAGGTATTTCGCACTCTGTTCACACTGAGTGACATTTAACTCGGTGTGTTTACGGTGCTTGCTCCCAGCTTCGCTCCGCCATTGTTCAATAGCTGCAGTTTCCCATCATTGCATGCTGGACCCCTGGTTGCGATTGCACTTTACCATCTTTTATGTTCAGTGCGATCCGCTAACCCTAACACACAGCCTATTGAGTAACACATTACCGTAATCAGGGTCTCTGCTCCTACATCATGGTGCTCTCAAATGACATAGCAAAAACCAGTTGACAGATCCCCTTTAACACTTCTATTTTTGAAAGTATTCTCAATTTAACGCATTTTTCCCACATCTGCCTAAAACGTTTGCACAGTGCTGTACTTTTCGGGTTAGATTGGCATCTGAAATGATTGTCAATAGGAGGCTAAAGGCCCCGTCACATATAGCAATCTCGCTAGCGAGATCGCTGCTGAGTCACAACTTTTGTGACACAACAGCGATCTCACCGGTATCGCTGCAAGAAACCTCTGGACATTTTTTTCGTCGCCGATCTCCCGCTGGCCAGCACGCATCGATGCGTGTGACAGACGGGAGACCAGCGATCTGCTGTAAAATAATTTAAAAAAATAAAAAATATTGTTATTCTCACCTTCTGTCGTCCCGCGCAGCCATCCTGCCTCTCTCCACGCTCCGGTCCCAGTAATCCTTTGCCAGAATGACAGCGAGATTCGCGATCCCGCGAGAACGGACGTCATTGCGGTAATTCTCGCAAAGGATTACTGGGACCGGAGCGTGGAGAGAGGCGGGAATGCTGCGCGGGACGTCGGAAGGTGAGAATAACAATATTTTTTATTTTAATTCTATTTTTTTACAGGGATATGGCATCAGCGCTAACGAACACAGCGATGCCGCGCCCTCGGCGTCGCCGTGCTGATCGCTGGTGAAGCTGTCTGTTTGACAGCTCACCAGCGATCACATAGCGACTTACCAGCGATCCTGACACGTTGATATCATTGTCGGGATCGCTGGTAAGTCGCTATGTGTGACTCCAGCTTAACTTCTGGGTCTCTCACAGCTTCCTGGGAACCCCAGTGGGAATATGCACTAAATCCAGATTACAAGATTCATGAACTGGTTAATGTTCTTGCCAACAACAAATCTCACCGCAATGTATTATTCACTGGCAGAATATAATAGGATTAGGTGGTATACCCCAGGGCACAGATAATAGAAAGAGTCTTTCCACTAAATGGAATGCACTGGAGTGAACTGTGGAACTAAGCCTTGCGACTGTTAGTTCGCTGACCTATGTCACGCTTCACCTGTGGCCCAAAATAAGCTCACCCTATTGCTGAGGTTTCTTTACATAGTGTAAATGGATAGCATGTGTCCTGTATATTCTTTGCATTTCCAAGCACAAAATATGTCAGACTGTACCTGTAGTTGCCTAGCAACAAGTCTTGGCAGAGTGGCATTAGAAAACATCTGTGTCAAAACTTCAGAGACTCTCAAAAAAAGTAATGATAAAATAGACTGCTTTATTTAAAGGGGAAACATCTGTATTTCACTGCCACTAACGCCATGCCTCAATAGAATTCACTGCGTAACATTGGAAGCAAAGTATTCTTTCTGAGTATAATCTATAAAAGCAAGTAGACTGCTAATATGGGGGAAGTCTAAGAGCTAAGAAAGAGAACTTTACATATCGTTTAAATAAAATATTTAAAAAGTCATCCAATGCAATCCCTGCTGAATGTTCCATTTCAAAATCGACTTTTCACCTGTTGTCCTTCTGTCATGTCTCGTGTAGTGAATACTTGTATGCATCATCAAGTCGTAATTCTGCAGCATATTTTATTAATACTATAAAAGAAAAGAGCGCAACTTGCTCATATGTGAAAAAATGAAATAAATGGAGAATTGCCCAAACTTGATTGCTACTCAGGCTATATGTAGAAAGCACTAATGAATTGGCACAAATACATAAGAAACAGAAGTAATGCTGGTAAGTACATAGATTGCTCAATTAAAATGCTTGAAAAAAGTTTAACCAGTTTGGTAGCTTATAGGCTATATACAAGTAACTAATCAATGCATAAGATAGAATAGAAAAGACAGTCTCCCACCGCTTTAGATGAAATCCTTGTGTCCTGATAGCCAGTGGGTCATAGTAACATGTTACACATGTTCTCGAACAATTGATGTAATAGGTGCACTACCAATAGAGTAATATTAAAAAGTAGGGTGCTGCATAATGCATTTTACAAGTAGCAAGATCAAAAAAGAGGAAAAAGACCAATGCAGAAGAATAGCGCACACCTTAATATAGAAAAAATATGTAAAAATAATTTTATGCAGATGATAGACCATAACAAGACACATACATGATAAAACACCATTAAAAACTACGATAACAATAACACAACATCACCCGAGGTCCCATGCTTATAACAGATGGTACACTAAACCTGTTCCTGAATAACACAGATGTGTGTAAAATATGATACACCAAAAAACACGAGACCATACATATGCTCCAATAAATAGAACCTGTACTCACACATGAACAACCAAAATTGGGCATCCCCAAGATTGCAAAAGTGGCAAAAGGTGTAAACAAATAACCCTATAAAGCCTAGCAAAGTAGATACTAGAGGAAAGAGGGTGGGTACATCAATAGCGTATAACAATAGGCCACAAATAAAAAGTATATATATTTTTTGGCTAATAGCCTAGTTTGAAGTAGCACCCAAACATATTGGAATGTGTATAAGTATAGGCTGAGGGCATCAGAAGTTACTGCAGGAGCAGTCAGGTCAGGTTGTCAGGGGGTAGTCATGATAGGAAGGCAAGGTCCCGGGACCGTAGGCATGTGGAAGACCCCACGCGTATCGCTGATGCTGCAGCTTCATCAGGGGGGTGTGACAACCTTTTTACCGTCGGTCACAGCTGCTGGCTCGCCTGCTGTCATCTGTGTGACAGCATGGGAACCACAGCTCTCTGAATGGCGGTAATGAACTTACTGACTAATCAGACCTGTTGTTTCTCATGCGATCACACAGATGTCACCATGGGTCATGGCGGATGTTCAGGCTGCCGAACCTGAACAGTAACACGGACTTCTTGGAGAAGTCCATGTTCGGGGTCCGTGCACGTATCCTGAACTTTACCGTTCGGGTTCGCCCATATTTATTATTAAGAAACAAGCTGATACACATTTTATGGATAAGTCCTGTATTAATACAGCATTAGCAAATTTATTCGAGACAAATTGAATTTGCCCCGAATTTAACAAAAAAAAATTCTGTGGAATCCTAAGTATTTGCTTTGTGCATTTCAGCAAAATGGTGGACATTCAGCTGCCATTTTGCTGAATTGTAGATAGCCGGGAGAGGAGTTAAGAAAAATTGATACTCACCTCTCAGCTGAGCCACACCGCCACAACCACAGACTACAGCGCGGTCCAATGCATTTCCTAAATAGGATATTTGTCACCTGGCGAATAAAAGAGGCAGGTGTCATGCTCAGTTTGAGGATTTGAGCCGATGAACTGTTGCTCCATGGTTGGTTCCTTTGTCAGCTGAGCTATTGCCTTTTGTTCCCTGTCCAAATGCTGATGGTTCCAATTGTCTTTGCTCCCCTTTCTTGGTTTGCTCATAACTAGGTGTTTTCCATTTTCCTGTTTTGGTCCGCCCTATCACATTTTGGGTTGGGTTTTATATGTTCACACTTCACTGAACTTTCTTGCTGGCTATACCTCTAGGTAGTCTTGAGTTTAGGAGTCTCAGGCTTTCAGCTAAGGGGTTTACCCTGCATGGTAAAAACACAAATTGAATTCTTGCAGTGAATCTGTCTGATTTCCTTCCCTGTTCCTCTTCAAGTTTCTTGGAGGTTATTCTTTTACCGTTCGTTTTTGGCTCTCCTTAGCCTTTCCTCTCTACCTTATATGTTTTAATTTTCTCACCCTAGGTTTTAATTTCTTCCTGCACAATTTCCTCTCCTCTTGTTGTCAGTGTGTTGCGACCTCTCCGCTGTTTCCTCAGGAGGTAAGAAAAATGCTTCAATGGACTTTTAGGGAGCCAGGTCCATGGTGATGGTTTTCAGGTGGGCCGGTGGGTGGATAGGGTCTTCCTAGTCTGTACAGGAACCAGTTGCGTGTGGGTGAGGTGTCTCCCTGTAGTAAATCTTCCCTTTTTCCATTACTTATGAATGAGTATGTTACATTCATAAAAGCCAAATGACAACGAAAACCAGACGCTGGGCTGCGGCAGCAAGACACATCAGCAGTAAGGTGAGTATATATGCTTTGGGTACTCGATATACCCACAGCACAACAAGGGCCATTTGATTCAAATTTCCTTGTCAAGTTTGAGTCAAATGCCAAATTTGAATCATAGCATTTATGAACTTATCACTAGTCATTTATATTCTAGTAGCATTAAGTGTAACAGGTGATTACACATTAGTACTGGAGACTTTATTCTGCAATGTTTCTTTTCCTTTACTTGAAATACTTGCATTCAACATAAAATAAAATTTATTGAAACTCCATTTTGTTTTCTTCCTCTGTTATTTTTCCTGGAAATTTATGAATAAATTGAGAACTGGGTAGAGATTAGCTAATTGATTGGATGCAAATTAAACTTTATGTAATTCACAGGTCCCAGCAAGTTTGAACAATTTGCAATTTGATTTGCACACATCATACAAAAAAGACCCCCACCTTTTTACACATTGCAAAAGATTATTTCATCAGCCACATAAGGCTGACATGATTTCAAGTACAACTGTGCATGTTTTTCTCATGTCTTGCAGCTATTTCATCACATAGTATAGTGCAGCCAATTAGGAAGGACTATCACAGAAGGTTTAAAAGCCTAGGCAGGGAATGCAGAAGCCATTTTTGGTTGACTTTCAATAGTGGGAGTATATCAGAACACACAGCTTAGCCACAGAAATAAGAAAAGAAATTGAACAAAAGTATATAAAACACTGGTGCTCTGTCCTGACCTAAGCAGTGGAAAAATACTCAGTAAAATTGTTGTGGAGCTGCAGCAGTGAAGAAGATGAGTGTAGTCTGGGAATCTGGATCTAACTATTGTGACAAAGTCACTGGCAAAGTACTGGAGGGGAGATGATTTGAAACCTGGAAGTTTTCTCCAGGATGTTATGTGCTGAGAGGGGTTAATCGGCTATGTTTAGGGCTGGGCTTTTGTGGGCGGCTGAAGAGTGGGTGGGAGGTCGTCCACCATGTTTCTGACTCATTCATTTTCTAGTATGTCTGGAGAGGCTAACTCCAGAGCAGTGGTTATGTTGATAGTTAACTGAAAAGTGTGTCTTTTGGTAAGCCTGGGAGGGCGGATCCCTACAGCTTCAAAGACTGTATACCATTTTGCTTTGTTTTCCTGTTTTGCTTAAAGGGCCATGTTTATTTTTCATTAGCACTGATTTATGCAGCATGTACAGTATATAATAAACCAGTGGCAAATTTAAAGAGACAGTGTTCTGCTGTCTAGCTCTGTGTGCAGCCAAGAGAGTTAATTTAACACTCTATGAATAAACTGCACAAACCCACCTGGTTCATGCACTGACTAATATATCAGGTAACGCAGGTCTTAGCATCTTCAGTGCAACCTGGATAACCCCTGCACGCAAAATTATAGATGAGCACTTGGACCTGACTCCCTGAAAGGCCGCCGAGTATATCTTTTATCTCCTATTCGACCGAGGGACATTGCAGCATAAGAAAGAAACCCCATTACTTATCTGACTGGTCTAGTTACCTAAAAGGAACATAATTCCAAGCAAAATCCACAAAAGACTATCATCAGCAGAGGAGACCAGCAGGGGTTGGTTTAAATAGTGTTTAAAATAGTAGCACCTGCAGTGTGATAGGACAAGCTACAAAACAAATGAAAAACACCTGCTGTCCAAAAAGGAATGGACCAAAGGTAATCAGCACCCGAACAGCAACAGAAGCTGCTGCAGCTCAGCGGACAGAGACGCTGACAGAAGAGCTCAGAGCTGCCGAATTGAATCATGAGGCATGACAAAATACAAAATAAAATACCCCTAAAAAACAGATATTTGAATGACTGTTTACCTAAAAATGTGTCTATTTTATTAGTTAAAATTTAAATCTGTATGCGCCACTCCAATACAGTGTCGTTGCCACATACTGTGGGACAGAACAGGCACAACGTCTCAGTACAAGTTAAACTGTAAAATTCAAATACGTTCCCAGAAGAGCCACTCTAATACATTAAGCATCAAAGCAGATCTCTCTTTATTAACTCATAACATCATATTAGATAGATTATCAGTATTAATACATTGTAACAATATAATTGGCTCATTTCATCTCTTAATATATGCTGGCATTAGGATACATACATCTCATTGGCGAAAGTTGATTCTGTGTACACCCAAACAAGTCTGTTAGACAAGGACATTCCTGAGACCCCTTATCTAATCATAGACTCCATCTTGCAAGGAAAGAGAGAATATATGAAGAATATCCACAATAGAGTCAGGATAGATAAATATAAATCCTGCTCTCACAACAGCGTCCTTTTGCAGAAGCTGTTTTTTTTTTATGTGTACCTCGCAAACAGTTTTTAGAGCGTCATGATTGTGAATATTGTTAAATTTTGTTAAAAAAAGCAAAAAAAATTGTTTAAAAAATGTAGACATATAACTATGCAGGTCTGAATTAGCACATCCCTTTTACCAGTCTAATTGCTGCCATATTTTGCTTTCTGTACCTGTATATACCTAGTGTGAGGCAGTGACCAGTGTCATATGTGAGGGTCGCTATGTGTCCCCCAGTATGTTCTCTGAAATGTATTAGATCCGCTGGAGTGCCTTGTGATCACAGCAATGTGCCTGTGACTTGCAGGGCAGAATAAAAGTAAGTTCAAACCTGGTCAAGCTATTTGGACCAAGGAGTTTATTTAGGAAAACCCGGTATGTGCTTTTATTTTTTAAATGGACTGCAGGAAGGTAGTGGGGTCCGGTCTGTTTCCTCCAGCCCAGGTCTTATGAGTGGCCTATGGCCACAGGTTGGAAAAAGGAAAAAAACCCTGGGTTGATTTATTCAGTGTTGCTTTGATGAGGAAACAGAGCAGGTGATCTGCAGAGCACGCCCTGTGTGAGTTGACACAGGGCCAGCAGAGCCAAAGGTACTGGCAACCCTCCCTGCATAACCGGTAGTACGTCGTTCACGGCAACTGCCCTGGACTGGCGTTTTGTTTACCCGGCTGCAATTCGGAAGATACAGCGTGCTGTGCACTGAGTGAGTTTTGTTGGACATTAAAAACCTTTTCTGTTTTGAACTTGCTGGGTCACTGCCTCATAACTGCGCAGCGTGGACACCGCTGCTTTACACTAGTTATCATTTCTTGTCATATAATTTCTTGCAAGGGTTGAACAATGAAGTCTAAGAGATTGTTAAAAATTAATTTTAGCGTTGAACAAAATCTGTGGTAAAAGAAAAGTTGGCAATAATAAAGAACAAGGAACTATAAAACATATAAAAATAAACAGACCATGCCTTGTTTATAGCCGACAGGTCTGCAGGATTTTGATACATAAACTACAGTCATTGTCAACTTGACATTGATACACTGATAAAAATGATACCTGGGGTGAAGAAATCCAAACTTCTAATACTGATTACACAAGAACCACAAGACAAATTTCTTCACCCCAGGTATCATTTTAATTAGTGGAACAATGCCAACCTGACAATACCTTTAGTTTACTTAGCAAAATCCTGCTGACATGTTCGCTTTAAAGGCCCCGTTACACATAACGATGTCCCAGCGATCCCACCAATGATCCGACATGGATGGGATCGCTGGGACATCGTTAGGCTGATCGCTGGTGAGCTGTCACATAGACAGCCCCTCCAGCGATCAGGACCAGCGAGCAAGCTGGTTTCCAATGTAAACAGCGGGTATCTAAGAGCCGCGCGGCTCTTGGATACCCGCTGTTTACCCTAGATACCAGCGTGCATGCTGGTATCCAACGTAAACATCGCTGGACAGTGTCGCTGATCGCTGGTCTCTCGCTGCCACACGCAGCGATGCGTGTTGGCCAGCGGGAGACCAACAATCAAAAAATGGCCTAGGAAGATCCTGCATGATCAGCGATACCCGGCAAGGGGGCCGGTCGCTGATCCCCGTCACACACAGCGATATCGCTGGAGAGATTGCTGATGCGTCACAAAATCAGCGATCTCGCTAGTGATCTCGCTGTGTGTGATCGGGCCCTAAGAGTGTGGGAGCTACAAGGAACAGTAAAAGCACCACCAACACTGGTGCCTACCATCGAGGCAGTAATACTATCAAACGCAGGTCACAATTGACCTCCTTTGCCTTCAGGAAGTGCATTAGTTGGGAGGAAGCTGAAGGTGTTATGGGATATTTGGTGCATCTATCTTCTCAGTCACAGCAGAAAAAATAAATGTCAGCCTGATCACAATTATCTAACAGGGATAATTTATGAACCAGTTTTTAATAAAAAAACAAAACAGAAGTAGTCAGTCACTATACAGTATTTTAAGGCTGTGTTTGTGTTAAAGAACTTGAAAGGGGTTGGATACAGTGCTATCAGACTTCAGAGTGTTACCCACATATTTTCAGGGCATACTTTGCATTATTGTAATTTGCAACAAATTAATTCACTGCAAAGCAAATGTTTTGGAATTTTTTTTTCCAGCAAATTTGAATTTCAAAATATTCTATCATTTCAAAAACTGAGCATTACCATTTCACTGGTAAAAATAGAGTGCGCAGTATGACAGTTATAACGTACCATTAATTAGTGTTAGACTGCGTAGCGACTAGAGATAAGCAAATTTCACAAAATTAATTTTGGGTTTGATTCATGTGATTTGGACCAAAACAATTTGGCAAATCGAAGTGCTCTTCTGCATGCTAACTGTAATATAGGCATTCTAGGCATTTTTCTGATTTATTTGGATTTGCAAACTTAGAAGAATTTTGAAAAATTCTTATCAAACTTAAATTTTGCAGAATCGATTAGCTCATCACTAGTAGAGACATATCCCATTGGCAAGAAAAAACCTTAATGCTCCTCTTTAATTTTGTTAAGGGTATAATGAAAGTTTCTAGAAAAATACATGTTACAATACTGTTACTTCAAAGAGGAAAGCAAACATATACTATAGCAAAAGTCAGGAGAACTGATGAGTAGTGATGAGCGAGTATACTCGTTGCTCTGGTTTTCCTGAGCATGTTCGGGTGTCCTCCGAGTATTTTGGCGTGCTCGGAGATGAAGTTTCTGACACCGTAGCTGCATGATTTGTGACTGCTAGACAGGATGATTATATGTGAGGAATGCCTGTTTGTTAGGGAATTACCACATGTATTCAGCTTGTCCAGCAGCCGCAAATGATGCAGATAAGGCAATGAAAACTAAATCTCCGAGCACGCCAAAATACTCGGAAGACACCCGAGCATGCTCGGGAAAACCCAAGCAACGAGTATACTCGCTCATCACTACTGATGAGTGGTCTTAAAAAAATTGTCTTTTATAATGAAATTAGTGATACTAATCCTTTTACCAGCAGGAGTGGTAGGAAAATAACCTTTTGTAATTCCTCAACATTTCAAACAATTTACGAGAGCCCATATTGAGCATATGATGCAGCAGACACACAATGTTATAATATTGCTTATGCCTGCTGCTGGGTTGCCTGAGATTCTGCGAGGAATCAGAATTGACTACTGCTTCATTTTAAGAAAATCTATGGCTTCTGTCAATATATACTGCATGTCTAGGAGTGGCAATTAATACAATTCTATAATATTGTACAACAATCAAACCTAAACCTTAAAAGTAATAAACATACATTTACAAGAGGTTAATGCAAAATACGCCCTCACAAGTTATAAGAGCAGAAGAAACCACACAAGGTATGAAAAAATAGAACATATGTGTCATTTTATGACTTTTCAGTTACATTGTAAATGATGGAAACCTTTTTGATGCGTTTTACCTCATTATTTTTCCTGACTGTATCTCACACGTGAGATATCGGCTTGATAATTAGTAGACCTTTTTCTAAAAATCACACAGTAGAATTTGACCCCAAAGATTGTAAAACATCCACCTTTAGACACTTCCCATTTTTTGTTGAAAGCTTTCATTTTTATTCCTCTGTGCCAGTTTTTTTCTTTTGTGTCATACTTCAATGCCCCTCTGGAACCATATTCAGCTGTGAGGCAGAATAATAGGTTTGTGATTTATCATTATACTTTCACCTCTGTACTTTTGCTTCCTGATCCATAACAAAGCATTGGCCCTAATGAAACACATGATAAAACAAGCAATGAAAAACATTAGTCTTGAATATAATAGGGCACCATTATTATCATATGCGTTAAAGACTTTGAAATCAGTGCTTAATAATATGATCCTATATCTGAACTTCCGAATTGTCTCTGCCCAAGGATAGTAGTATAGATGTGACAAATAGTGATGAGTGAGTATACTCGTTGCTCGGGTGGTCTCCGAATATTTTGGGGTGCTCGGAGATTTAGTTTTCGTCATCTTATCTGCATGATTTGCGACTTGTAGACAGGCTGAATACATGTGGGAATTCCCTAACAAACAGGCATTCCACACATGACACCCGAGCATGCTCGGAAAAACCCGAGCAGCGAATAACTAGTGACAAATCTAAAGTTTCATTTACATGTACCTACTGATGGTGCTAAACAACTGCCAATCATTAAATAGTTGCCAATAGGCGGGCATGCTTTTTCATGCCCATTAAACAATCTGTAATAGGTTTTTCAGTGCGCTTTGGCTGCCATTGTCCTCGCTAGCATGAGTCCTGTTTGCACTGGACGATATGCTGCCAAAGACGATGATGTTTTGTGCATCATTTTATCCAATGACCAAACATTTTGCTTATTTGTTATCATGAAATGAGTGCTCCTATGAGCATTCGTCTATAGCAGTGTTCCCCAACTCCAGTCCTCATGAGCCACCAACAGGTCATGTTTTCAGGATTTAACTTTAAATTGCACAGATGAGATCTGCTCACCTGCACAGGCATTAATTCCACCACCAGGGCGGTACTAAGGAAACCCTTAAAACCTGACCTGTTGGTGGCTCTTGAGGACTGGAGTGGGGAACACTGGTCTATAGTAGTCTTTCTGTATTAATGTACCTTAAGGAAACCCTGTCTATACCCTACAGATGGTTTGTCACAATAAACACCCATGACACACAGTGTGATGTTTTATGGTATTGAATGTAAATATTTTTCTTGCTTTTTTGAGTGTTATAGTAGGACCATCATGAGACATTTGAGTATGAGCTTCCTGAAATGTGATCTCATCTCAAAGAAGTCCCTGCACATAGGAATTAAAGGGTTCTCAAGAATATGCCTTTTTATTAGGAACTTCTTATTCCTGAACAGTGATCAGTAGAGATGATCGAATCTCTTGAATTTCAAATTCACTAGCTCCATCAAAATCTTCCAAAGATTAAATTTGCTGCAAACAGATTCTTGAATTTCATTAATTCAAAGTTTCCAATTGCCTTGAAAAGATGTGTGTAACACTTTGAGGTCTCCTAGGACTGTATTAAAGAAAATCTGTCACCCTTTTTTTGGCCTATCAGCTGCCAGCATTGACATCAGGGGCTTATCTACAGCATTCTGTAATGCTGTAGATAAGCCCCCGATGTAACCTGATAGATGAGAAAAACACGTTAGAGTATACTCACTGGAGGAGGCGATCCGGTCAGGCACCTCCCATCTTCATACGATGCCGTCCTTTTCTTCCCTTCCTGTAGTGGCTCCGGCGCAGGCGCACTGCTCTGCCCTGTTGAGGGCAGAGCAGAATACTGCAGTGCGCAGGCATGAGACCTCTCCCGACACCTGTACACTGCAGGACTCTGCTCTGCCCTCAACAGGGCAGATAAAGTATGCCTGCGCTGGAGCCACTAGAGGAAAGGAAGAAGAGGATGTCATCGCATGAAGATGTGAGGAGCCGGACCACAACACCCATCGGACCAGACCGCCCCCTCCGGTGAGTATAATCTAACGTGTTTTTCTTATCTTTCAGGTTACATCAGGGCTTATCTACAGCATTACAGAATGCCATAGATTAGCCCCTGATGTCAAGGCCAGCAGCTGATAAAAGGGAGACAGATTTTCTCTCTCTCTCTTCTGGTATCTTTCCCTCCTCATTTAAGCATGCCATCATACATCCACTACTTAAAAAACAATCCCTCGACCAAAACTGTGCCGCAAACTATAGACCTGTCTCTAATCTTCCCTTCATCTCTAAACTCCTGGAACGCCTGGTCCACTCCCGTCTTATCCGCTATCTCTTTGATAACTCTCTTCTTGACCCTCTCCAATCTGGTTTCCGCTCTTTACACTCTACTGAAACTGCCCTCATTAAAGTCTCTAATGATCTACTAACAGCTAAATCAAATGGTCATTACTCCATGCTAATTCTCTTGGATCTCTCTGCAGCATTCGACACTGTGGATCATCAGCTCCTCCTCACTATGCTACATTCCATTGGCCTCAAGGACACCGCTCTCTCCTGGTTCTCCTCCTATCTCTCTGACCGCTCCTTTACTGTATCTTTTGCTGGCTCCTCCTCTCATCTTCCCCTTAGGCAATCAGGGCAATTGTTAACACCCACCTTTCGTGTCTACCTTTTTTCCTCATAGATTGTAAGCTTGCGAGCAGGGCCCTCATTCCTCTTGGTATCTGTTATGATCTATGTGATTATTGTTATGCTGTAATGTCTATCATCTGTACAAGTCCCCTCTGAAATGTAAAGTGCTGCGGAATATGTTGGCGCTAATGAAATAAAAATTTATTATTATTATTATTATTATTATTATTATTAAATGACAAACCTCTAGGTAATGGAATTTCCCCTTTGTGTCCTCGCTGGAGAGGGGAACGAGACTGTACAAGAAGAGCCCAGCTTCCTTGACTTAGAGGTTTTCGGAGAGAACTTCGGGAATGCTTAGCTTCGAAACCTCACGTTGAAATATGCTTTTGAAAATGTCACTATTTGTAATGGGGTTGCTCAAAAGCCAGGGGCTGACACCAGGTTCCTGTTAGGCGTCGGATTCCTGCAGCTACACAACAGGAGTTCAGAGCCTCACATACTGCTTTGCAGCAAGTTATTCCTGAGACTAAGTCCCGCTGTTGCTCCACTGAGCATGCTCATGAGGCGATCTCCCATTGGAGGTCGGGAGTCACGTGCTCAGGTCCTTCTCCTGATCTGATTGGTTCACCTCAGAGATCTGGAAAGTCCCAGCAGCGCACAGCTATAAAAGGACCGAATGGCCGTTCGGCCATGCGCTAGTATAGACTCTTCTTGCTAGATGTGTGATTGGTGATGGATGTATGATTCTGGTGACTGACTTATTTGAAACCCCTTCCCTCTGATATTACGTATGTGGATAGGGAACTATAGTAAGAGTCCGCACCAGTCAGTGGCAAGCCATAGGCCACTGTGCACACCGCACCTCTACACTAGCATCCGGTGGTGTCACGTCTCTCAAGGCACCATCGCTTAGCGGCTGTCTCTGCCGCCGCGCTGCATGTAGCAGCACTTACCGGCGTCCGCAGCAGCGACGCCACACGCAAGGTAGGTCTAGACGGACACCGCCCCCTGTCTTGGACTCGTGTCCTGTGACCAGATACTGTGCGTGCAATTTCACTGAGTCCGGTGAAGTCTAACTGGCTCAGTGTGTATGTTTATGTTCCAGCGCCTCTGTGAGTTAAACAGAGTCCGCTCTGCGCACTTCGGGTGACGTTGAACCTGAGCGCATTATACCGCCATATAGCGCGTCTGCCATTAATTAGCAGCAGTTTTGTCATCTCCTGCACGGTGGACCCCGAGCGGCGAACGCACTTTATTATTTATTTATTTATTTAGTGCGTTCCACCGTTCCCAACAGTTCCTTCATTTTGCTGTGACTAGAGATTTACTGTATCAGGTGACCAAATTGAGGGGTGGAGAAATTGTGGAACAGCCGTTAGTTCCGACATCGCACCATCGGAGGGGGTTCTAGATTTGGCCAATGCACATATACTGGGCGGTCACCTAGGGGTAGAGAAAACCCAGGAGAGAATACTGTTTAGATTCTATTGGCTAGATTGTTACCGTGAGATTTTATATTATTGTAGGTCTTGCCCCACCTGCCAGATAACTGCCCCTGTGTCTCACTTCAGAAGCCCCTTAGTGTCATTGCTGGTGATAGAAATTCCCTTAGAGAGAATCACTATGGACCTGGTGGGTCCTTTTGTTAACTCAGCACGCGGCCACCAATACATTTTGGTTGTGATAAATTATGCGACCCGATACCCCCGAAGTAGTGCCCCTGAGGAACTCGTCAGCTAAGAGTATCGCCCGGGAGCTGGTACATCTGGTAAATCTTGATGGATCAGGGAATGCTGTTTATGAGCAAGGTGATGCGGGAGCTGTGTAGAGTCCTCCAGATCACTCAGCTGCGAGCCTCCGAGGTACCATCCGCAGCCCGATGACCTGGTGGAGCACTTCACAAGACCTTGAAGGCTATGCTCAAGGGTCGTTGAAAAGGACGGTCGCGACTGGGACTATCTGCTGCCGTTCTTGCTTTTATCCATCAGAGAAGTTCCACAGGCATCCATGGGTTCTTGCCATTTGAGCCCCTGTACGGCCGACATCCACGAGAGCTTGTGGACATCGCCAAAAAAACCTGGGAAGCCGAGGTCACACCACACCGAAGCATGATAGAGCATGTCACCCAGCTGCAGGAGAGGATGGCTCACATAATGCCTATCGTGAAGGAACATCTGCTCCAGGCACAGGAGGCCCAAGCCAGGGTGTACAACCGATCAGCTAGGCTGAGGCAGTTCCAGCCCAGCGACCACGTTCTAGTACTCATACCAACTGTGGAGAGCAAGTTCCTGGCCAAGTGGCAAGGACCATGTGAGGTCGTGGAGAAACTTGGGGACATGAATTATAAGGTACACTAGCCCGGTTGCAGGAAGCCATACCAGGTGTACCATGTGAACCTGCTTAATCCCTGGCGAGACCAAGAACCGCTAGAATCTCCTTGCCTGGGGGTCCGTCCCGAGCCCAAGGTCGATAGCTGCTACAGCAGAACCATGATTTATTCTCAGAATTGCCAGGGCACAAACAGGTCATTGAACATGACATATTAATGGCACCGCAGGTACTGGTGAACCTAAAACCCTACAGAATCGCCGAAGCATGAGATAATCTCACAAGAGGTGAAGAGGATGCTAGACCTCGGGGTAATAGATGAATGAAAAATTGGTTGTTCCAGTCCCATTGTCCTCATACCAAAGCCCAGTGGCGCGTGGCAGTTTTGCAATGACTACCGCAAGCTCAATGAGGTTTCCAGTGTTGATGCATACCCGATGCCCTGTGTGGATGAACTGATCGATCAACTGAAGCCCGCGAGATATCACCCCCCTAGACCTAACGAAGGGGTATTGGCAGATTCCCATGTCGCAGAGCGCCAAAGAGAAGATGGCTTTCTCGACGCTGGATGGCTGCTTCTATTACACCAGGATGCCATTCGGTCTGCAGGGGGCCCCTCGCTACCTTCCAGAGGGCAATGGATCAGATCTTGGCACCACATAGGAAGTATGCTGCCACTTACTTGGATGACATTGTCATCTTCAGCCATGACTGGAACTCGCAACTCTCAAAAGTACAGGCGGTCCTCGATACCTTGAGGAAAGCGTTGTTTATGATAAACCCGAAGAAATGTGCCATCGGGAAGGAGGAGGCCAGGTATTTTGGCTACATCGTCTTGCGAGGAGTAATCAAGCCCCAGTGAAATAAGATAGAGGCAATTCAGGAATGGCCACAACCGCTGTCCAAGAAACAAGTGAGGGCATTTCTTGGGATTGTGGGATATTACCAGCGGTTTATCCCGAACTTTGCCACGATTGCCACACCATTAACATACCTCCTTGGCGGAACAAGGCTGTCTGTGGTAAAATGGGCTCCTGCCACAGAGAAGGTGTTTCAGGGACTCAAGTGGACTCTGTGTAGGCATCCGGTCTTGGGCGCACAAGACTTTAAGAAGGAATTCAGACCGATGCTTCAGAGGCTGGATTAGGAGCGGTACTCTCACAAGAAATAAACTAAGAGCTTCCCGTCCTGTATCTCAGCTGAAAACTCTCTTCTTGCGAGAAGAATTATGCAGTTGTGGAGAAAGAATGTTTGGCCATAAAGTGGGCCACTGATACACAAAGGTACTACCTTCTGAGCCGTAGATTAAAATTAGTGTCTAACCATGCCCTGCTGAAATGGTTGAATGATAAAAAGGTAAGAACGCCAGGGTGACTAGGTGGTTCTTAGCTCTTCAGGACTTCTCATCTCATGTCTAACACATGCCAGGAAGGTTGCATGGCATCGCACATGCCCTCTCCCAAATTCCCTGCCTAGTGTCTGATGGTGTCCAAAGCCCCGGCTTTGGGCAGAGAGGGTTAATATGTGCAGAGTCACTGGCTTTGTGAAGAAGGAAGGTTCGTGTCACTGGTCAGTGATGTAAAACCAGAATGTTTTTGTGTTTCCAGCACACTAGGTGCTGAGAGGCTGGTACAGAGTTTAATAGGCAGGTTTTATGTGAGCATACACAGTGTGGGTGGGAAGGTGCACACCATACCCCTTTTCCCTGCAGGACCTGCAGGTGTATGAGGACCTGCAGTGATGTCATGATCACATGACTAGTACATGTGATAATATACCTGGACCTGTGGTTCAGTCTGGGTGTGTGTTGGGAGAGAGGTGGAACTTCCACGTGGCTCCCATAGGAGCTTAGGACACTGTGTGCATTACCTGTGATGAAGCCTGCAGGACAAGGACTCTGATCGACTTTATTTTTGTTTTACCTTTTTGCCAGAAAGGCTTTGTTTGTTTTTTCCTGAACCCTGGGAAGGTTTATGCTTTCTAAAATAAACCAGCAGGTGAATTTCTACTAGGACTGTTCCTGTGTCTACCTGTGATAAACAGCAGAGTGAGTCAATCCCTCACAAAGTACATGCAGTAGTGATACCCAACAGTTCACCTGACTCTTTCCAGTGACCGATTGTTCGAGTATGCCTCTTTATATACCATTAATCCACAATCGCAAAAGACCCCTTATTAGTGTGGGGCATGTGGTTACTATGCAATTAGAGGTGCTCCCCTGCAACTAATTATGTTTACATGTCAAATCTTACCTCTAAGCATGTATTCTAACACTTAGTAACAAGTTTATATACTGCATGTATCTGGGTCGCCCCGTCTCGCCCAGGGCAGCGGGGTACTCGGTACCGGGCCGGTGTCAGGGGGATGTGTGTCACAGCAGCGGTGACCCGGTCCATGGCCCTGGGCGCCCAATATCAATGGCAGTGATGTTGCAATATAGTTTATATGGATAGTTCGTGACGCCACCCATGGTGTGTGGCAAGTAAGATGTTGAGCCAACGCTGTGGGCAGATCCGCTGGGACTGATGGTGTGGTGCAGCAAAGATGGTGTAGCTCCCCACAGGTGGAGCTGTAGTCCCAGGGCAGTGTATGTGCAATGGATGAGGAGAGGCGCAGAATGGTATAGATGTTGTTACCCAGGTGTAGCGGTGCTGGAATAACTCGAGGACACCAGGGTGTGCGGTTCCAAGGCTTTACTCACTGTTTGCAGTTCACACACACGCCCGCCTCCGTACTGTGCTCTCCAGGTCAGGGCTCTAGCCAACCTCCAGGCCAGATAGGGTTCTCCCTTCCACCCCTTCCACACTCCGCCAACATGTACCTCTACTGAACGACTCCTCCAATGCGCCTTTAGGTGCGAAGCACTCCAGTACTTAGTTACCCTGGAATGCCTCTCTCTAGGTGTTCCTAGTCTCTACTTATGTGACAGACAGCTGTAGCCTGCTTCGGGGACTCCTCACTGCGTCCCGGCTCTCTATTCAGTTGCTGTTGTGTCCCAAGTCTATGATGGGAGCAAGGCGTTAGCGGCTCACTACTCCTCCGGTGTCTGTTGCTGGACATAAAGATCCAATCAACCTCGGGGACCGGGCCCCGGCCTTTGCGCTCTGGACTGGAAGGGTTCTCTATCTTTCTTCAACCAGCTTCCCACCGTCCTTCTATTCTCCTTCGTTCCGATCTGTTCTATCTCTCTTATGGAAGGTTAGGTTATCAATCTTATCAGTCTCTTTCTCTGGTCTTTCTCGTGCCAGCAGCCCAGATCACTGGGGCCTGCTGCAGCACATCCTTCAGACACCCATCTTCTCTCTTCTCTCTCCAACTAACCAACTAACTCTCACTCTTCCCACTCTTTTATATCATCTCACTCCACCCGCCTCCCAGCACATCTCGTGTTATGAAGCAGGGTTCCACGAGGGGTGCTCTGCTAACCCCCAGCCTGAAGCTGTTAGGTGGCCCCACTGAACTATCCTGTGTGTGGAATGCAGGTGTGGAGTGTGTTCAGGAGTTCCCACCTTACCTGGATGGTGGGGCACTACACCTTAGGAGAAGGTGCAGTACCTCTGTGGCGACTAAAGCCTCAGGGGTGCCACATATCACTACTGCATGTCCTTATTTGCACTTTTTACATGTCCTGTTACTGTTTGTCAATTTTGCTAATAAAGTTTGTATGCACCTTTTAAACATACACTCCATTTCTCCTTTTTTTGCTATCCTAATTTTGGGGTGGTTTTTCTTTTTTTGTTAAATGTACCTTTGGTACTTTGCTCACAATTTACTGTGAGATTGGGCTTTTGTTTAACACGAAAGAGGTATAGTTGCGCTGACTATGGCGTCATTGCCGCTCACAATCTTAGTGTAGTTCACAAATGTGAGACATCCATGCCCACTCTTCAGTTGTTATGTACGGAGGCTGATCAGAATGCCGACGGGTGTGTTTGAGCTGGTACTCCATCACTGGACTCTTCTGCTCACAAAGTCTTGTCAGCATATGCAGTGTAGGGTTACAGATGTTACACACCAGTTGGTGTGCTGACACTTGCATGCGCTGCTGCAGCACTGCCAGAGCAGCAGCAGTTGCAGTCAACTTGCTGAAATGGGTGCTGACACAGCATTCCTCAGCATTCCTTAACCAGAAGCTCTGGAAAATCTGGTGTCAGGAACACCGCACTGTACTTGCTCACTGAGCCAGTGCGTGTGTCCTGAGTGTCAGCGCCGGCGTGCAGCCTCCGCTGAGCAGTGACTCACCCGCAATGTAGGGGTACCGGGGTCAGGTACAGCCAGAAAGTACCGATGCACAGGACCTGTGGATGCTGAAGTTTAGGAAGCCAGCATAGGACCTATAGTCATGTTTCAGCTATGGTGTCTGGACGAAGGGCTGGCATGGCGTGGTGGAGTCGCAGTGATGGTGTCAGCGGGAAGTGTCTGCATGGGCTGGTGGAGTGGCGACTATGGAGAGTGGCACTCACCATGTGGGACTTGGCCGCTGAGCTGGACTCCAGCATGCTCGACTTCGTGTCAGCAGCTGAACTCATCCTTGGGACTCTGGTTCTAAGCAGCTACAACTGGTGTTGGACTCTGCTCAAAGGTTGCACTAAGGTGAAGGATCCTGTTATGGTGATGGATCCGGGTGGAGAAGATGCACTCAGGTGGAGGGCTCTGTTGCTAGGAGCGCACGCAACAGAGCAAAGCTAAGTGGTGTTTCCCCTGTATTGTCTCTTTCCTCATGTGTGTTATTAGTGCAGTGGTGGGATTAGTCTCCGCACCGACCCATTCCCTAGTGCGGGTTTAGGGTCAGGGTGAGCGAGGGCGTTAAGGTACACGTGCGGCGCCCGGTGCGAAACCGGCATAGGGAATGTTAGGAGTGCAGGGACACTGGCTCAGGGGAGCTCAGGAGGTCTCCAATTCCCTTTTCCCTATAGCAGGGCCCACCATTGTTAATGTTTCCCAGGTCCCCCTTATTATTTAAATTCGCCATACTGGAGGCGGGGTTTCCAGAATGTTTATTTACGTGTAATACCTAAATTCGCCAGGTGGAGGCGGCGTATCCACCTGCACGTATTATTATTTAAATTCGCCCCACTGGAGGCGCTGTATCCAGGGTCACGTGTGTTATGGGTTCGCCTTGCGGTAACATCTGCGTCCTGACACACGTGATCATGACATCTGGGTATGTTTTCAGAAACTGCTGATCTGCCAAACTGAGCATATGTGCCAAGCATGGCACGTGTGTAAGCTTGGTTAGCTTCACAGCCGCCACCAGATTATGCCCATTATCACACATGACCATGCCTGGTTGGAGGTTCAGTGTCAAAAACTAAAGCTCTGTCTGGTCTGTTATTCCTTTAAGTAACTGAGCCATGGTATGCAGTTTGTCTCCTAGATAACTTAGCTTCTGCAGAGCCTGTTGACACTTTACTGAGGCAGTGGTGCAGAGCTTCCAGCTGATGTGGACGACGTGCTCTGAGATACTACATCAGAGATGGAGGATAAGAAAGAGCAAGAGGGAGTGGAAGAAACCCTGATAAAAGTAGGGCCAGCAATCCTCGGTGTGGGGAGCATATGTGCCGTTCCTGGGTGTGACTCGCCCCAGCTGTCACGATGTTCACCCAGTGTGCCATCAGGGAAATGTAGTGTCCCTGGCCACAAGCTCCAGTCCATGTGTCGGTCATAAAGGGTAAAATGCCAGTAAGTGCTTTGATAAAGGCACTGGTGATGTTCCTGGACAAGTGCTGGTACAAGGTGGGGACGATACGCCGGGAGAAAAAGTGGTGGCTGGACCGAGTACCAAGGGACAGCTGCCGCCATGAGTCGACGGAAATCCTCAGTGTCAACCAGCCTAAAAGGTAACATTTCCATGGCAAGCAGCCTGGAAATGTGCCTGTTCAGCATTTGGGCCTGTGAGTTGGTGTATGGAAATTTTCTTTTTCATTCAAACGTCTAGGTTAGGATTTGAAAGGCCTGATGATGGTGAGTCAGAATGTGCAAGGATTGGTTCAGAGCAGTAAGCACCTGTGACAGTGTTTTGGACAGGAGATTGGGAAGCAGCTAGTATGGGGACGAGGCAGTGGTGTCACCCGATGGCATCAATCGTGGACACAAGCGTTCTGCCCACTTAGATGACATATACCTGATCATGCTAATCATGATTAGGCTCTTAGTGGCAGGACCCTGCTGATCTTGGTTGCAAATTGCCATTTTGTCTCAGAACTCTCTTTAAAAAAAGTCCCAGACTGGTGGTGAAAACCTAATTCTTTGAAAGAGAAATTTAGGAGTGTCGGTGCTCTGCGGAGCAGATGCTCGCCTCCTTCCTCTGGTCACCCCACTGGCTTTTACTGTCTGTTTCGGTGCTGCCGACCTCTCACCCTCGGTGCTGCTGACCTCGCTCTGCATGCCAGATTCCCAGGTTGGGTCGGTAACTTCATACACCACTGCACCCTGGTCCTCTTGACTTTTTGACTTAACAAAAACAAGACTTAGCCGCAACTGTGTATCATCATCATCTTCCACCTCATCCCACATTTGCTGTCCCTCACCATCATGTTCTTGTGGCTGTGGCTGGTTTAGGTTTTGTGCATCACTAAACAGCATGTCTTCTTGTCTCTCTTGGAGTATGCAGGTTGACAGGCCACGATCAAGAAATGTTATGATAAAGAGCTCCTCCCTCTGAGTTTCCTAATGTGGTATCACTAGTTTTCTGAGACTCAACATGGTGGGAGTAAGGAGGTTCAAAATGAGGATTAACTGATCCGGACTTTAGGCTGGTGAGACTGGACCGTGTTGAAGACTGTGTGGTGCTGCCAAACCTGCTGGAAGCATTATTTGCTTTCCTACTGACCACCTGTTCGCATTGCTCTGGCTTCAAAAATGTTGTCTTGTGCCTCTTTGCAAAAGTGGGACAGGAACCTATGTGTCATGGATGGGAGTATTTCTTGTGCTCCAGCAACAGGCGTATTCGCACCTGCCACACATCCTCAGTGTCTGCCTGCACCATCATCAGCACTTCCATTTTGCCATCCCTTAACACACGGCTTACGCATTTTGGAATTGCTAGGTCTCTTGAAACCAAGTTTATTTTTAATATAAGAAAACAAATGTGTCACCTGCAGCAATCAAAGCAGTTTTTGTGAGTTTACTCCACTGTAATAGAACACAAAAGCGTATGGATGACAATCAAATTCAATCCAGAAAAATGTTTCAATGTTTTTCAGTTTTAGAGATCACAGAAATGTTCACAGACCACGTAAGATGTAGAGGCTGACAGCGGCTGCTACACATTGAATGGCACTGCATAAGTGTTTATGTAACATGGTGCGATGTGATAGCCATGGGAAATGTACTTTGTCTCTTTTTCCCCAGCATGTTACTTGAAGTCTTGGCTGGTTGTGAGAACTTGCTCTATGGGGGCACTATGCTCTTGCAGGCCCCATGTTACTGATAACTTAGGTTGACCAGACCAGATGTTGAAGACTTGAATGAGGGAGACCACCAATCGAAAATAAACGTTTTACTTAATGATAACTTTGTGGGAATTATATACAGTAGATAGCGACTACACAGCTTTATGAACATTTCCTTCACAATTCGTAACATTTCTCTCTCAGTCTCAACTCCTTTCTCGTTACTTGTTTGTTCTCTATCTACAGTCCACTTAGCAAGAGTCCTATTCTCAACCTGCGGTTCCGCATCTTTTTTCCCCTCAAAGGAACTATGCTGCCAGTCTGGCTGGTACTTATCTTCTCTACTACTGACGCTCTGGAACTTCTGCCCAGGGTACTCCATTAGTCTTATGTACTCTATCCCATCTTGTCCCATTACCTCTCTGAATTATAAACTTTAGGCCATTCTGATATGCGTCTTGTCCCCGGACCCATCTCCGAATGACCACTTTGTCCTTCTGTTGGTTCTCCTTCTCTCTTTACGCCGGTTTACTGCTGTCTTGGTCTCTCCTCACTTCGGGACACCCAAGTCATGCGGCACTGCTTACTGTCCAGATGTTAGGCCTGCTTTAGACACACACTGGGCCCTATCTGATGTTGCCACAGGAAACTGTCTCTGTTCCTTCACTGTAGCCCTTCCCACTCTGGGCTAGTCCCAATCATGAACTCTAACTCTCCCTACTGTTGAGCAGAACACAAAACCAACACTATTAACATATGTCACAGTTCACGTTACACAATACAATAATACAAATGTTCTTCAAGGCCATCTGGCCATCGCTGAAGCAAACAATTGCTGAATGGAAGGGGTGCTGGATTTCAGACTCCCTCCAATCTGCTATTGATGACCTGTCCTGTAGATAGGTCACCAGTACCCATGCACGAACATCCCCATTAATTAGATATTCAGAGTGGAATGTGTAAGACATCATATATTGGAGACCGCACTCAAGTTCTTCTGCTATCAACCAGAATGCCCTGTGCTCATTGCCATAAGGATGGAAGGTCTTGAAGGTAAACTTATAAATATGAAAACATCACAGCCCCTGGGTCTTTGAAAAATTGATAAAACGTGGACTTATTACCACCACATGTTTCGGCTCATCAGTGAGTCTTCCTCAAGCTTTATCAATTTTATCCACACTTTATCAGTTTTTTAAAGATCCTGCTGGTGTTGTCTTTTTCATATTTCCTGGTGTATATATATGTGAGCTATGTGTTAGTGATGCATATGTATCAGGCATGTAAGTAGAACATGTGTGCCATGTATCTTATGAATGAGTGTGAGTGCGCAGCATTTGTCCTATATGTGAGTGGCTAAAGATACATAAGAGGGAATTTCACTGCAACTACTAGTCACAAATGTCAAAAATAGACACACAGACGGCACATGAGTGAAAATCTGATGAAAATTAGAAAAAAATTGTTTGAGTTTCCTGCATTGAATTTGGACGATTTTTCACATGCTCGTCTGCATGAGCCACAACTAAAATCAGTGTGACACATTGCAACAATGCGTGTAATTATTTCCTATGGCGTCACGCTGTGACTTGCGACATACTGCAATAAATGATTCCATATGTGTTACATATTCGAATTCAATTCATGTGTGACTTGTGTGCGACTGATCTGCAAATTGGCTGTTTTATTAACAGCAAAACCAGAGCTCTAAAATAGTCGCAGATTGGTTGCACAAATGTTTATTAATATCCCTCATAAATTTTACTGCCGTCCTTATATCTGCAATTTAAAGGTAACCTTTTCTACTGAATAGATACTTTTACTAACAAAAAATATATTGATTTTATAGCCCAAAACAAGAGCAGCACCTATTTTTAAATCTGGCCATATGCAATCGGCTGGCATCCTGATCCTTAGCAGTAGGAAGCCAAAGTCTTATTACATCGCCTTCCAAAATGAAGCTCAAAGCAGGCATTTTATCTTTCCTCGTGTAATCACCATAAGCTAGAAAATGAAATTTCCAAAACCTAAAAGTATTCAGCAGAGAGCTCTAGGGCACCGCATGTCACTTTTTGCTTTGATGCATTCTGTGCAAAGAAGCTTCAAATCTCCTGCTTGAGTTATTTGAACATGTTATTTAACTCTTTCATCGGCTTCTTCTTTCAGCTGCAAAAAACCTTGATTGAATAATAATGGCAATCATATAGATCATCTGCATGAAGGTGATTCTGGTGCCATGATCAAAGCTATTGAATTCTAAGATATCCAAAGGTGTTATTATGTTACAGTAATTCTACATTTTTCATATATAATCTATCTCTCTCTCTCTCTCTATATATATATATACATATACACACAGTATATATTTATATGCACTCACAGATGCAGTGCCATACAGACATTTTAGGCAGGTAATGTTGATCAACAGAGATGTTAATGATTAATTTTAATAAGTTAACAAAATGCAAAGTGAATGAACAAGAGATAAATCTAAATCAAATCAATATTTTATGTGACCTTAAAGTTACCAGAGTTTCTAGCTGCTGGAACAGCTGGAATCTGTCAATATAGGTTACCGTGCGTGTGTATTACTTGTTGATAAATAAAAAAAACAGTGGGGCCCCTAATTTTTAATAACCAGCCAAGGGAAAGCAGATAGCTGCCATCTGTTATTATTCTGGGAAGGGGCCAATATTCATAAAGGTTCACAGCCTATGAATAACAGCTCACAGCTGTTTGTATAGACATTACTGGTTATTGAAAAGGCCTTATTTCTATTAAACACCAAAGGCTAAACAGACAGCTGTGGGCTGATCTTAATAGGCTGGAAAGAGGCCATAGATATTGGCCCCCTCCCAGACTAATAACACCAGCCCTTAGCCACCCCAGAGATGACGCATCCATTAGATGTGCCAATTATGGTGCTTAACCTCTGCTCTTCCTGATTGCCCTGGGGCACTGACAATAGGGGGTAATTGTTTTGGGGGTTAATGTCAGCTGACATCAAGCTCATAGCATAGCAATGGAGAGGCATCTATCAGTAGCCCCCAATACTAACCTAGTAAGTTAACTCCTTTCCGATATGCGCTGTATATATAGCTCCCGCAAACCACCGTAATAATCGTGTGGGCTCATGGAGAGGCAGTTTAACCCATCCTGCTGCAACCTAAAAAAAAATATCATGGTAAGATTTTTTCTATTCCCTAATAATACGTCATCTTGTGTTAGGCGTCAGGTTTCTTCCCATGCCCAGGAGGAATCCCGAGCCTTGCCTTCTGCAGTCTCCCATTCTTTCCCGACCGCAGAGGAGGCTGCTTAGCAAAGACGTCGATCCCGGCAATCCATACTAGCCAGCAGCGAGCAGCTCCTGGGACTAAGTCCCTCTTTCGGTCCACTGAGCATGCCCGTTGGATGACCTTTCATTGGAGGTCAGAGGTCACATGCTCAGGATCTGTTGCTTCTCTAATTGGAAAGCTGCAACTATAAAAGCCTCGCATGGCCGCCCGGCCATGCGCTAGAATAGAATAATGTACTCGTGTGTGTGATTATGGATGCTTGTTTCTGGTGACTGACTCCTTCTGATTCCCTCCCTTTGATTGTGCATGTAATAGGGTTATCGGAGTTAGAGTCAGTGCCTAGTAGTGGCATTGCCTTTGCACCACAGTGCACCCAGTTCTCGTCATGAGTGCTAGCGTCAGATTGTGCCATCCAGCACAAGGCACTACCGTACCACATTCACAGCAGCGTCCGTCAGTGTGGCGCCGTGCGCAATTAGTGCACTTTCCAGTCCTAAGCTTAGGCTGGTTAGTGGCGTCCGCCAGAGCGGTGCAGTATGCACTTCGAACTGTTAAACTTTTTGTTGCTTTTCCTGGCACCGCAGTTGCAGTGCCGAACACTAGTGGGTCTAGAGGGACTCTAATTCCATGTCCTTGGAACAGGGTCCTGTGATCAAGACACTAGCGTTCATCCAGCGGTATTGCGGCCCTGTGAAGTACCAGGGTTCGCCTTTGACATACCGGATGAGGTTAACCCGCGTGTGTTAGTTATACCGCCATCTTGTATCCGCCATTACCAAGCAGCAGGTAACATCTCTGCATTGTGGATCCCGGGCTGCGAACGCACCTTATACCATCTTTATTCTTTGGTGCATTTTGCAAGCCCTTAACATCTTGTCCCACAAAAAACAAGCCACCATACAGCTCCGTCAGTGGAAAAATAAAAAAGTTATACAGTGGGAGAAATAAGTATTTGATCCCTTGCTGATTTTGTAAGTTTGCTACCCTTAAAATTATAGACTTACTTTCAAAATCAGCAAGGGATCAAATACTTATTTCCCCCACTGTAGCTCTCAGAATAATGCCATGCAAAAATAATTATTTTTTCTATAAAATATGTCTCTATTGTGTAAAAGCACCAAAACATAAAAACTATATAAATGTGGGATAGCTGTAATAGTACTGACCCAAAGAATAAAACTGCCTTATCAATTTTACCACACGGAACGCCATAAAAAAACCTCCAAACAACAATTCCTAAATTGCTGTTTTTGGTTCATTCTGCCTTAAAAAATCAGAATAGAAGGTGATAAAAAAGTCATGTGCCTGAAAATGGTAATATCAAAACGTCAACTCATCCCGCAAAAAAAAATCAGTTACTTTACTCTGTTAGACGAAACATGGAAAAATGAAAGCTCTCAATAAAAAGCGTCTTTTAGTGTGTGACAGTAGCCAAATATAAAAACTATATAAATCTGGTATTGCTGCAATCACACCAACTCGAAGAATAAAGTGGTCTAAACACTTATACCGCACTAGGAACACTTATACCGCACTAAAACCAATTCTTCACCTGCTGTTCATTTGGTTTCCCAAAGATTGCAGTAAGGCTTGTCTTACATTTATCCTGCGCTCTGCGCTGAGCACTTACATTGGGCCTTCTGTGTAATTTATTACCTCATAAAGTGACAATGATCAGAATTGTAAAATTGCCTAGTCATGAAGGTGAAAACAGGCTTGGAGGTAAAGGGGTTAAACAACAGGCACCATTAACCAAACAACACCACGAGTACCAAAGAAATCTGCAAACAAATCAGGGGTTGTAAACTTCTTGATTATGTTACGTACCATGGTCAGAATTAAAAAATTGGCCTGATTGGGAAGATGAAAACAGGACAGGCTCAGGGGGTGAAGGGGTTAACAGAAAAAAATGCACATAAAGGAAAAAACATTTTATTTGAATAAAGACTCTCCCACACATTCCCTGGTTTACCCATTTGATAATTTTAAAAAATTCTCCACAGATCCAACAACATCCAATTAGGTCCCATGTCGTCCACCGATTTTCTCACTGCAGTACTATCATCGCCCGTGAGCCATGACCACAAGAACGTGACTGCAGAGGTTATTTTTGATCATTTCTCATGGGCAATGACGTTATGCCAGTGAGAACTGACCATGAATAACCTCTGCATTTTCACTCTTGCAGACCTGGCTCACAGTGCTAATGTGACCATGAGAATGAGATTGCAAGGGTTATTCAAGGTCATTTTTTATGAGCAATGATGTTGTGCCTGTGAGAAATAACCACTAGTAGCCTCTGCAGTCTCGCTCTCACCGTCAGTTGCTCATGTGCGATGATGACACCGATGTGATCACCAGTGAGAAAATCGGTGAAAAATTTGGGACCTAGTTGGATGTCATCACATCGGTGGATAATTTTTTTTTTCTTAATAAAAGGGTAAACCAGTGTGGGGGAGTCTTTATTCGAGTAAAATGTTTTTTTTTTAGGGCCCACCTATTTTTAATAACCAGCTAAGGAAAATCAGACAGCTGCGGGATGATATTAATAGGCTGGGAAGGGCCACGGATATTGGCCCTCTCACAGCCTAAAAATAGCAGCCCTCAGCCACCCCAAAAATGGTACATTAATTAGATGCATCAATTCAGTTGCTTAGCCTTGGCTCTTCCCAATTGCCCTGGTGCAGTCACAATCGGGGTAATAGTTTATGGGGTTGATGTAAGATGTGTAATGTGCGCTGGCATCAAGCCCATAGGTTAGTAATGGAGAGGCGACTCCCCCATTACTAACCTAGTTAGTTAAAAGAAAAAATACACACACAGCGGAAAAAACATTTTACTTGAATAAAGATATTGGCCCTTCCCAGTCTAAAAATTCAGGCCAGGTCAAATGTAGCGCCGGCCAGCACAGCCATGCCATTACTTCATATGGCTGTGATGGAGCCGTAAGTGCCAGCAGGTCAGACACCTTGGCAAGACTCATCACAGCCATAAAACACAACAACAAGACACAAGCTACAAGACATAAGACACATACTGCATCAGTACAGTCTCTCTGTCACGAATTTGTCTTAACATACTGCTGCAACCTCTTCCCTGTATTAATACTGTGGTTATTGCTGGACAACGGCAGTGTGTGGTAGCTTAAGTTTAAGATTTCTGAGACTAGCTCTCCCTTTTCGGTCCACCTATGTTATCCTGCAGTGAGCTGGTATGTAATTAGCTCCCTGCCTGGAGCCATGGGCGGTGCTCCTTTATATATAAACCCCAGTAGACCATCTCTGGCTGATGGTTATTTAGTTATGCTAGACCTGGTTACTCTGATCCAGCGTGCCAGCTATACCACTCTGTATATAGCATTTTTCTACTTTAATTGTATTTTGACCACCCACTTGCTTTTTGATTTTGTCCCTGACATGACCTCACAGTATGGACCCCACGTGATGAACCTTCTTGCCACCAACCTACTGCATTAGCCTGAGGCTGACTCTGTGTCCCCTACCCAGGAGTTACTCAGTGGTAAACAGAGTGACTTGCACTAAACCTGTCCATGGAATTCCTAATAACATCTTCCAAACTTCCACATACCGTGCACCTATTATACTCTCAAAAAAAAGATTTTCAAAGCAGGCTTGGATTTCAAGGTGTGCTTTTCAAACACTTTTGAAGAAGTACCTTGTATTGGACAATGTAGAACAACGAGGCAAATACCACCACCATACAAAAAGGCAAAAATAAGGAAAACTCAATAGAAAGACAGATTATCTTCCACAACGTTTTGGCAGAAGAATGCCTTTTTCAAGCAAAGTGCATACAAACAGTTTTAGACACATATCAACTTAACAAAGGTAGGTACCCTGTGAGACCGGTTATACATCAAAAATGAAAACAAACATATATATCGCCAATGGTCATAAATGTGTGGTTACCCATCGCCAAGGAGGTAATGCTGAACAGTAGTGAAGCAGACAATCTGTTAACAACAAGTACCACTCCAGAGTTACTACAGTGCCATATCATGCAAATCATAAAAACTGGGTATATCAGCGCATTGATACACTGTGTGCCATGTAAAATATACATGTATGATGCGTAAACAGCAGCAGGGGGGTTTCAACACTGGACCCATGATCACATGTAAGGAAGGCATCAGAGGCATACAAAAGACCTAGTTTTAATTGGTGTAGGAGAGGATTACAGGTAACGGGACCAAGTCTCCGTTCATGCCTATGGATAAATTATACAGTATAAGTCTATTAATAAGTTAATCACAAGAAAAAAGGAAAAAAGGAAAAAGGAAAAAGATAAAAATCAAAAAACAGAGGCAAAAAAATACAAAATAAGAAAGTGAACATTGTAAAATAAAAAAATGAAAAAATTAAAACAATAAAATAAAATGAAAAATTAAAAAATGAAGAAAAAAATAAAAATGAAAAAATGAAAATGAAAAAAATGGAAAAATAAAAAAATCAGAAATGACATATGACAAGGGGCCCAAGTGTGCTAGTCATAATGGGTAGGCTGCCCAGAGCATACTAGTGAAATGTATATCCTCAAATCAGGAGCTCAGACAGATCTCTATAATAGATCTGGGCTAGCTGGAGGTGACCGCAAAAAAGAGCTGGCAGACAGTAAATGAAAATGCTTCTTGCCTGCACTTACCTGTTCACTTGTTGCATTACATGTTGCCTTACATGTTGCATTTCGGCGCGCACGGCGCACCGTCAAAAGTGCGCAGCACGCTACTTTCACACTGGCAGCTCATGATCTGCGCACCCTATGCTAAAGATAGGGTGCGCCGATCGCATGCGTGCAAATGCGATAGTAGGCGGTGATCCAGGATGGGGCGGGCAGGGAGCCGGATCGGGGCGGGGCTTACCGACGCAGTGCGCAGCGTTGTTTCAACGCTAATGTGAAACCAGCCTTAATTTGTTTAAATCCCCCTTCCCAAAAAAAGGTCTTAAAAAACAATATAGGGGCACAGTCTGTAAAATACAAGGAAAACTAAATTAAAAAACATACTAAAATAGGGTTAGTTGGAAATACTGTTTAAATCCTCAACACCCATCAAAAAATATGTCCAATATATAAAAATAATTTTGTATGGAAAAAGGAACACATTTTAAAATCTTTTTAGGGCTCTTTGTGGATGAAAAAAAATTTGAAAAACAGAAATGTATTTAGTTTTTCCTTTATATTTTCTGCTGTCAGCAACAGAAAAAGAATATAAAACTGATATAAAAAAACATCTGTCAGAAGGTTTTTGCTATGTAATCTGACAGCAGCATGATTCCAGAGATGTGTCATTTACTGGACTGCTTGGTGCAATTTTATTAAAATAGCAAAAATCTGCTGCCAGATTCCCATTAAGGCACATGTATTGCGAAAAAAAGAAGAGAAAATATTTTAATATCTGAAAGAGGACATTTTTATAGCCATTAAAAGAGCATGTATGATAAAACCTGAAAATGTGCCTGGTAAGGAAGTGATTAAAGGGAATCTGTCATGAGTTTTGGCCGATATAAGTTAGGGCCATCACCTTTCAGGGCTGATATATACAGCATTCTATAATGCTGTATATCTGCCCCCAACCCGACATGTAAGAGAAGTAAAATAACTTTTATTATACTCACCTGCGGGTCGGTCCGGTCCGATGGGTGACGTAGGTCTTGGTCCGGTGCCTACCATCTTCTTAGGATGCCATCCTCCTGCTTACTGCGTCATCCACACAGGCTTCCCAGCACCGTGCTTCTGCACAGGCGTACTTATTTGCCCTGTTGAGGGCAGAGCAAAGTACTGCAGTACGCAGGCGCTAGGCCTCTTTGAGCTTTTCCGGCACCTGCGCACTGCAGTACTTTGCTCTTCCCTCAACAAGGCAGATAATTACGACTGCGCAGGAGTGCAATGCCGGGGAGACTGTGTGGATGATGCAGGGATGCGTCATCTACACAAAGCAATCAGGAGGGCGGCATCATAAGAAGATGGGAGGCGCCAGACCAATACCTGCGACACCCCTCGGACTGGACCGCCCCGCAGGTGAGTATAATAAAAGTTGTTTTTCTTCTCTTACAGGTCAGATTGGGGAGAGATATGCAGCATTATAGAATGCTGTGTATCAGCCCTAAAAGGTGATGGCCGTAACTTATATCGGCCAAAACTGGTGACAGGTTCAATTTAAAGAGGATGTGCCTCCATGCTATAAACTTAAAATCAGGTAGTTCCCCTAAAATCACATGGGCTTCGGTTTCTGCAGCTTTTTCTTTCTGCTAAGAGTCTCTGTTTTCCTATTATGATCCATTAATGTCACCCTAGAAGCTGCTAGGTCATATGCTAATTAACAAATAAATTAACAACCAAACAGGCTTTGCTGCTCTTTGTCACCTTAATGTGAACTTTCCATACTGTGACACTGTCCAGTGGGAGAAGCTGTCTGTGGTTGCTACAAGATCCCAAGAAATCTGAAAGATTTCATTAAATCTCCCTTTTTTCTGTGTATAGTCAGCCAATGCTGGACATGTAGTTCTTCTGCAACCAGCAGGATGCAGTATGAACAGCAGGGGAGCAAGGCTTTCAGCTGTCAACTCCCTTCTCCTGCTGATGATGCTGTGTTCTTCCAGGCTGACGAGCTTCATGCTGAATATTCAGGATCTATAAACAGAAGCAGTCATTTTAGGAGAATGCTGCCATGCTTGTCAGACAAGGCTATGTGGGTCGCCCTCACACCCAGGGCAGTGGGGTACCTGGTACCGGGCCGGTGTCAGGGGGATGTGTCACAGCAGCAGTGACCCGGTCCGTGGCCCTGGGCGCCCAATATCAATGGTGGTGATGTATATAGTGTAGTTTATTTGGATAGTTCGTGACGCCACCAGTGGTGTTTGGCAAGGGAGATGTTAAGCCAACGCTGCATGCAGATCCGCTGGGACTGATGATATGTTGCAGCAAAGATGGTGTAGCTCCCCACAGGTGGAGCTGTAGTCCCAGGGCAGTGTAGGTGCAATGGACGAGGAGAGGCGCAGAATGGTATAGATGCTGTTACCCAGATGTAGCGGTGCTGGAGGTGTTAGCGACGAATGAATGAAGGACACCAGGGCTTGTAGTTTCAAAGCTTTACTCACAGTTCTTGGTAACCACTGGTGCCGTCCTCTGGGGTAGAGACTCAATCAACCTCCCGGGCAAGTCAGGGTTCTCCTCTCCAACACTCCGCCAACATGTGCCTTTCCTGAACGACTCCTCTATTGCGCCTTTTAGTGTGAAGAACTCCAGCACCGTGGTTACTCTAAAGTTCCTCCTGTCAGATGTTCCTAGAACCTTACTTGTATGACAGACAGCTGTAGCCCGATCAGAGACCTCCTGGATCCCGGCTCTCTATCCGTGTTGCTGTTGTATCCCAAGTCTTAGATGGGAGTAGTGCATTTGCAGCCAACTACTCCACCGGTGTCTGCTGCAGAACCATAAGTGTCCATACAACCTCGGGGACCGGGCCCCGGCCTTGCGCTGAGAACCTATAGGCAAGGTTCCTCTTCCAACCCACAACTCCTCTCTGTTCTCCTACTCCTTCGCTCTGCGCTGTTCCTTCTCTCTCTCTTATGGAAGCTTAGGTTGCAGTTCTACGTCTTTCTCCTTCTCTTCTCTTTCCCGTGCCAGCTGGCTCAGATTACGGAGGCAGCTGCAGCACTCTTTCTAAACTGAACTCAAACTGAACTCAAAACTAACTTCAGAACTGAACTCCTGTCAGACTGACCTCCTGTCAGACTGACCTGCAATTCTAAACCTTCCCACTCTTTTATATTTATCTCCACTCCACCCACCTCCCAGCACATCTCGTGTTACGAAGCAAGGAATCACCAGAGGTGCTCTGCTACCCTCTAAGCATGAGCCGCAATGTGATCAGTGCTGAACTATCCTGTGTGTGGGATGCAGGTGTTGGAGTAAGGAAAGGAGTTCCCAATTTACCTAGTTGGTGGGGCACTACACTTTAGAAGGTACAGTACCTCTGTGACGACTGAGCCTCAGGGGTGCCACATATGTCTGTCAGTCTGGGTAGTGATGTCACAGGTGGTAGAGTGATGAGTTAGATGGTCACAAGTGGCTGAACAAACCAAAGCTGCTTGACCAGCACTTCTCAACCTTTTTGGTCTTGAGGAACCCTTGGGAGGAAAAAATTACCTCAGGGTACCACTACCATTTATTTTTCTTAAAATCATCAAAATTAATTGAAAACACAATACATAATACTTGGATATTACGGATGGCTATTAGTATAAGAACCTTACAGCCACAAAAGCTGAAATCTCAGTGCTGTGCAGCACCATTTACCTATTTATCCATATCTGCCTGGTAGAAGATACATGGGGGGCACTGCCTCTACTACCATGTTCAATGACGGCTCAGCAACCTCATTTTGTAATTACTAGAGATGAGCAAACATGCTCAGTGATACTTGGATATCACTCGAATATCTGGGTGCCTGGCACTCGGTGAGCATTAGCCAGAGCTCGACTTCAGTCTCAAATAACTACCCCTCATGGTTGGCGCCTGGAACACAGCCAATAAGCATGCAAGGATTATCTGGGCATCACAGTAATGCGGTAGCCATCTTGGTAGTGGCATTATTGTGATTGGCTGGCCGTGTGACATCATTAGAGGTTACAAAAGGACAGGTGCCATCAGGTTTGGCACACTGGCGCCATTGCACAGCTCTCTGACAGTTGTTGTTGGAGGGAGAGAGTGCTTTTCCAGGCATTTGTGTGCACAGTTTAATAAATTAGAGTCCTGTAGTGTTGATACTGGTGCTGAAGCTGAACCATCATACTAAAAGTCCTTGTAAAGGATAATTTTGTGCTTTTGCTGTTTGTATCAGACACAATCTGCGTATTGCCTAGGGAGGGAGAGAGAGTTGCAGGAGCATGGAGAGTGTCTGAATACAGTCTCTAGGTAGGGATTAGTGCTTTGCAGCCCATTGCTAAATATATAGCTGCGGCAGATGACCACATTTTTATTTATTTTGGTTAAAAAATGACTATATTGTCATCCATGGGGTTTTAGGTGCTTTGTGTTACATTTCTATGTTATATAACACTCCAAAAAAGCTTTGAAATATTTTTCTGCATACAATTACTCATTCATATACTATTATGTGGTCTGTGGTATATTTTGGTGTTATTTAACATTCCTAAAAAGTGTTGAAACATTTTTCTGTATTCAGTTAGTGATGATCAAATAGTGAAATATTTGGATTCTGGAAAATCGGCACGAATAATTTCTAATATCCGTGTATTTGGACCGAATTATAAATCCAATGCAAGTCAATGGGAAAGCCGAATATTTTTCTGCTTGTCCCAAGAAACAGATCTGGGGGCATGGGAAAAAACTGAAATTGATGGGAAAAAAGCTAAAACTAAATGGGAACAGCATGGAGAAGATGCCTGCATGCCTTTCTAACTCACATATGGTATCTGGTATTAATGTTGTCATACTACTGCGCCGGTTTTATGGATTTTGAATAAGACCTACTAAACCAAACCAAATTTTTTTTTAAAGGGAAAAATGCTAAGAAACATTATTTCCTTCGTAATTACATGTATATAACTCAAAATAAAAATGAAAAAAAAAATTATACCTCCCCTTTAGTATATGTTCACATGGAACATTTTGGCTTTATTTTTTATTTTAACATTTGTGAAGGCTCTCACTACTACATTTGGGAGTACCCTCCATCATGCCAAATAGTTAGCAAGACCATGAATACATAATCCCCATCCCTTTACAATGCTATTTCAAACATGCCCATTTGAATTTTGAGCATCGCCCACCACCACCATGTCTACCGCCATATCATTATGCGGCCCTCGCTTACAATTTGCAGAGTGCCAGCAGGTGCCTTGAAAACAGAGTTTAGTAAGGGCTCTCAGGTGACCCTGTGTCATACATTTGGGAAAGCTCTCACTCCTACTTTCGGGAGGTCCCTCCCTCATGCCTAATAGTTAGCAAGATAGTGGAATACAAATTCCCCATCCCTTTACAATGCCATTTCAAACATGCCCATTTGAATTTTAGGCTTTGCCCGCCACCATCACCATGTCCATCGCCATGTCATTATGTGGCCCTCGCTGACAATTAGCAGAGGGCCAGCAGGTGCTGTGAAACTTGGGTTTTGTAAGCTCCATAGTTCATTTTTGCCACCGGATCCCAGTGGAACAACTGTCATAGCGGCTGTTAGGTGAATATAATACAGGAGTTGGGGGAGCTATAAGATCAATGTCAGTAAATTGGATTCTACCAGACACCAAAAGCATTAGAATTAAATTCTGAATACAGTGTATGCAGGCGAGTGACTGTATTGTGGTCAGTCTGTCAGGCCTGAAATCCATGTCATGAACATTTACAAGCCTCATTTTACTTGGAAGCAGCCTCCTCAAGGGAAAGAGACAGGAGTGCCAGTGACCAATCTGCACAAGCCTAGGCATTTTCTATTGGTTTAATAAACAGCATATCTTTATCTAGCAGCTGTGCAACTGGCGCAAAGCCAGCAGAGATACAAAAACGTGACTATTTAGCTCTAATTTTCATGAGTCTGCTGTTGTCGTGTGTAATAAAGCGGATATCTATTTTAAAAAATGACACACATTGCTAGATATATTGAATTTGTACATAACACCTCTGTTAGGGTACATGTCAAAAATAAAGCCAGGAAATTTTTTTTTTCTTAAGCATAAAGCATTCAATATGAGAAAGGGTGATGTTAATGGACGTGGTAGTGTAATGCGTGCCAAGGCTGTGTTACAGATCAGAATGGGACTGGATCTCGTTCTAGCTTCCTGTCAAAATGTGGTCAACGCGGTACACCATTGACGAACCCAGACAACTACCAGGATGTTGTGTGTTGGATGGCAGACAAAGGCCATCCAACACAAGCAGTGTTGACAAGCAGCACTATGAAGTCTTCTACACGGTCCAGTCTCAGTAGCCAAGAGGCTGGACCTCTGAATCCTCAATTTGAGGTTTACTTTCCCTTGTAACTTATCAGGCGTCTCAATGTGCACCATTAAAAAGGGTCATGAGGATGGGGAGTGTAGTGATACCCAAAAATTTGAGCGCCCACGGCCAGGAGAAAGCCATGTTGGGGAAGGTCAATTCATGTCTGAAAAGGTGAAGGATAATCATGACGCACATTTGCCATCAGGTCAGTACCAAATCTCAACTCAGGAGGAGGATCATATTAAGGAATTGGAAGATGACATGGTCGGTGATGAGGCCACTGATCCAACCTGGCATGATGGCACGCCTAGCAAGCACAGCAGTGCAGACAGGGATTGGTCCGTAGCCCAAAAACAGGCAAGAAAATGTAGTGGTTTGACTAGGTCAGCTGTTATTATTATTTATTTATATAGCAGAATTAATTCCATGGTGCTGTACATGAGAAGGGGTTACATACAAATTACAGATATCACTTACAGTAAACAAACTAACAATGACAGTCTGATACAGAGGGGTGAGGTCCCTGCCCTTGCGGACTTACAGCCCCACAGAGCTAGATAACCGGCCAAGGGTGCGTTTTTCCCCTGTATGGCAGTTTTCTTTATTTAATTCCTTCAGACAAAACAACTTTAATTTGCATCATTTGCCAAACCAAGCTAATAAGAGGCAAGAATACTGCCAACCTGAGTACCACCAGCATGCAAAAGCACATGGCAGCCAAGCACCCCAGTAGGTGGGCGGAACACCTGGTATGATGACTGAGAGACGGGGGGATACTGAATCCCACTGCCATCACCAATCTATGACGGAGCTTACACAGTCACAGCTTTCTGGCGCCCTCTTACCCTCAGGTCAGTCAGGGAACTGCACCAAGGATAAGTAGTCGCCGGAGAGGCTGCCCTGTTACGTACTGGTTATCAAGGCTCTCTGCAGTGAAGGCGGTAAATATATAACCAGCTCCAGGCTGGGAATATATATATATAAACCTCCGGTATGTCACTGCCAGGATCCCCCAGTAACCACAGAATGGTATGCTGCCACCAGTTCCTCTTTAGATATAAGAATGGTCCGTTTACAAGCTTATATCCAGTCAGAAACCAAATCCATGTAGCGTATAAGTACTAGCCGGACTCACAGGCATGGGAAATCGGGATTTGAGGTAAAAGAGCAGCCAAAAATTAATTGATATTTTAATTGCCGAAAGGTGCACTAGGTCTTTGGAGGTGGTCTGTAGATTGTCCTTGACTGTTCTCACCATTCTTCTTCTCTGCCTTTCTGATATTTTTCTTGGCCTGCCACTTCTGGGCTTAACAAGAACTGTACCTGTGTTCTTCCATTTCCTTACTATGTTCCTCACAGTGGAAACTGACAGGTTGAATCTCTGAGACGACTTTTTGTATCCTTCCCCTGAAAAGCTATGTTGAATAATCTTTGTTTTCAGATCATTTGAGAGTTGTTTTGAGGAGCCCATGATGCCACTCTTCATTGGAGAATCAAATAGGAGAACTACTTGCAATTGGCCACCTTAAATACCTTTCCTCATGATTTGATACACCTGGCTATGAAGTTCAAAGCTCAATGAGGTTACACAACCAATTTAATGTTTCAGGAAGTCAGTAAAAAGTAGCTAGGAGTGTTCAAATCAAGAAAATGATAAGGGTGCCCATACTTTTGCACCGGTCAAATTTTGTTTAAATGCAGATTGCACATTTTCTGTTAGTACAATAAACCTCATTTGAATCCAGAAATATAACTGAGTCCATCAGTTATTAGATATATGAAACTGAAATAGCTGTTGCAAAAACCAAAATTGTTTTAAAGAAAAAAGGTTAACATTAATAGGGGTGCCCAAACTTTAACATATGACTGTAAATAAATATAATAATAATAATAATAATAATAATATGGGTGTTTTAACTAGAAAATCCATCCAACATGCTATTGAATCAAAATCTTGTTTTTCTGGCAATTCTGTTCAGCTGTGCACAAACTATGTCAAATTGGTAGCTAGACCCCAGTGGGTGTTGGCACAGTGTCATGTTGACTACAGTCCCCAGATGTTATCTAGATCCATAAGCTCACCTGTACTTTAGCAGCATGATGACTTAATAGGAAAAGCACATGGTATTGGTGGAGCTGTTGTTTTCTTGCCAAAGAAACTCAATAAGATCAAAGAGGTGGTTAGCCGCACACGGAATGGAAGAATGGTAAAGATGACAATTAGTTTCACATTTGAGGTAAAACACACTTCACCAACTTGCTTTCACTCTTACAACATTATATTCCGAAGCCTTGAAGAAAAAGATGAATATAATGTGAAGCAAATAGGTATGAATAATTATTTATCACACAAATGATGTTACAAAAGTCAGAAGATACACAACCTATTAGTGGGGAAGTTCTTTTCCACCGAAAATTTGAAGTTTGTGACGTGTCATCTTGTGGATTGATATGAGCCACAAAGTCCTTCAAAAGTGAAACTGTTCTGGATGTAATGTACAATTTTCTCTTGAAAATTGGAAGAACATGCCTTCTATGCTGCTCTCATTAAAGAACTGATTAGCGAGATATGTACGGAGTCAGGATGACCGGGCTGCGGGTACCTGTGCTGCGCCGTGTCTGGAACTGTCAAGGCTGTGTCCCCTGTTTCCCGGCGGAAGGAATAGGGGAACGAACAGGCCCCATTACACAGAAAGAGGGGTCATGTTTAAACAGGTAACCTGGCTGGAAGCTGAGGGGAAAAAAAAGGCAAATCAGGAGTGAGTCCACTGCTGTGAGCTTCTGATTATCAAAGGGGGGCACAATGCACCCAAAGCACCAATGCTGTGGCGAAATGCAGCAGACAGACCCGGTGACACACTTACACTCGCACACTCACGCAGCCTCTTGCACGGCACCACCAGTGGAACACCGTCGCACTGCGCCTGTGTGGGGAAGGTGACTTGACGGACAGACTTGACTGGAACTAGGAGGGGACGATTTGTGCACTACAGACGGAGGTTGGCAATGACAGAAAGGTAACAGCAGGGAAAGACAGAAAAGGGAGTGCAGTACCGAAATTTGACCACAAGATGGCAGGGGGAGTGTAGTTCAGGACTTAACATCTGCTTACGGCTATAGAAACTGCTTAGTCATGGGGGGTGGGGAAATAGGAACCCAGGAGGGGAATTCCCAGTGAGAGAGGGGATAAATAGGACTGGTTGGGGTTCCAGAGGTTAGGTTAGTCCCAGGAGGAGCTCAGCAGAGGAAGACTCAGGACAGAAGACGGAGAAAGGAAAAGAGCTCGACCAGGGGACTGATAGGAGAAGACAGTCAGGGGGTGGCCCTGACGCAACATACTGCAGGACAGACGAGGCCCCGGGGGTACCGATTGGACGATGACCTCAGGCAGGTGAAGCGCTGGCGGTAGATTGGTCTAGGACAGCCCCAGCGAAAGATCCGCAAGGGACGTCATCCCGACTAAAGGAAAAGTGAAATGTACCCGGGCCTGGAAACGGAGAGCTGTAAAGGAACTGCGGTGCATGGCTAAGGTCGTCAGGAGGACGGCCAATAAACCCGGATCTGTTACAACTGAATTCTGCCTCTGTCTCGTCTTTGCATCGTCCGGTCGTGGTAAGCAGTGGACCACCCCCCAATCCGGCCCCCTACCACACCTACGCAAATTCCACACAGGCGCAGTGAATCATTCGGCTGATCCTGGTGGCCGATGCGCGACATGTCTACAGGCAGAGGAAGCCAGTCACATTAAAGGGGTTTTCCCATAAATGAAAGTTCATTTTAAAAATTGTCTGTGTCTGACCGTGTACGGAGCATGCCACATCTCCTGGTCAGGGGAGGAAGCAAAAGACAATACTGACATTACAGCAAGGGATCACAGAGGATTAATTTTGTGAGGTAAAATATTTCACTGACTGTTATTAAACAATATTTTGACTGCGTTTGACACAGGTTGCCCCAGGTTGCTGCAGCGTCAAAACGACACATGTGAACGCATCCGCATACATCCGCATGGCCTGCGAACCCAATGTTAAAGATAGGTACGCAGGCCGCTTGTAGATGTAGTCGGAGCTGAACGGAGGAGGAGCGGCAGTGGGTGGAGCTTCACAGAGGAACTACGCAGCCCTCCGCAGCTCTGACATCCACAAATGTGAAACCAGCCTTAGTGAGCAGCAGAGAGCAGAGTCTGAATTCCAGCTTCTCAATGCCCGTCAGAGTAACTCTCAGCCCCCACACATAACAACTGCAGAGTGGGTGTGGATTGATGACATATGAGAGGTTGTTCAAATCATTGAGTACTGTGAAAGGTTCTAGCAGGAAAGCGGGATGCAGTGATGAACAGGAGGCAGAGCAAGAGTTAACGGGTTCTTTATGCAAAGAGATCTTAACAGTAACTACTCTATGCAGGGAGTATGCAGGTATGGAGGTATACAAATACAGGAAGGGGTTAAGTGGTAGGGGGTTCAACGTTAACAACAGACAGTTAAAGCAAATCAACTTATCGGCCTGGAGCTCCCGAACGGAAGAGGTTGAAAGATCCGCAATAACAAATAGTAACTTGGCACTCAACTTGAATGATCCTTTTTGAAAGAAAATTTTATTATGTGCAGTCTCAGAAACGTTTCGGCCCACAACAGGCCTTCATCGGTCTGCTGTATCAGATATGAGACAGAGATATAAAACAATCATAACAAGTCCTCATATACAATGCATAGATGACAAGTACGTAATATCCAGTCACAAAAAAGAAAAAACACGAAATCATCGAGATTACACATAAAAAATACATCATATAACATAATGACCAAATAGCACAAAGAACCAGGTGGAGAGAAAAAAAAGGTGATTATGGAAAAGGTGGCCTACCCGACTGATGTCACAGTGTGGTGACTAAATGCAAGTCCAAAATTTCGTATATATTGATTCCTAAATAGGTAAGTGCAGCGAGGTAAGATAATTGTGGTTCATAGTAATCAAGGTCTTAAAGAGATTGATATTCTAAATATACCTGCTATCAAGGTTGGTGCAGGTGTGCACTGTGCACTCACTTGATACTGTTTGCGTATGGGCTATAATATAAGTAAAGATAACATTAAGAAATATACAATGATGGGCAAAATGATAAGGACTCGTGGGTAATATATACCTGGTAAACTAGCCAGACTCAATATATATTGATTTTGGTGCGGTATCTAACTCCTTGGATTCAAATTAGGATGATGCACATTGTGGGATGCTTGGCCTGAAATAGTCAGGAGAGGGTAAAGATAAAATATACCTGCTTTTTTCTTTTTCTTTATAATGCTTTAAGTTTCAATGCCCATAAAGGGTTAAAACAGAGTGCATCACAATAAGAACTGAGCATGGCAGTATCAGTAAACTGAAGACAGGCTGACACATCACTGCTTACCATATAAAACAGGCGTTTGATATGAAAAAAATATATCCAGAATTTGATATTTCTCCTCACTAAACCCGCTTTATTTGACAGGGCTGTTCTTCTTTAACATGAACGTCACATTATTCCCTTTATAACTATGGGCCACTTGCCAGCCCTGACATGGAGTCCGATTACCCCTCCCATTTCTCACATGTGACCCTGTTTCACTCATTCTATTGGAGCACATCTACTCCTATTCTCTCCATTACTGAACACATAGGGCAATGCTACTGACAATGTGAGTCCCATTGCCCCTCCCATTCCTGACATGTGACCCTGTTTCACTCATTCTATTGGAGCACGCCTGCTCCTATTCTTTCTATGACTGAACACACAGGGCAATGTTGATTGACATGTTCAGCCGGGCACTTCCGGTTTACTACTTCCGGTCGGCGCGATCTTAGTCCCGCCTCACCAGCATATAAACATGCCGGTTATGGCTATTTGAGCTGTCATACAAGCGGTGGATACCGCGTTTTGATCTACATACCCCAACCGACCTCCACAAGGTAAGGCCTGTTTCACACTTCCGTTTTTTCAAATCCGTCAAAATCCGTTGGTTTCCGTTAAAAAATGGATCTGCCATTTTTTTGCAGGATCCGTTTTTTGTCCCACGCGGATCCGTCAAAAAACGGATCCGTTTTTTAAAAAACGAATCCGTTTGCATCCGTTTCCGTCAAAAAAACGGAAACGGATCCGTTTGACGGACACAAAAACGGAAGTGTGAAACAGGCCTAAGCGTTCCTGATTAATAACGCGCCCTTTCTTTTTCACCACCACTGCTGTTATTAGTATTTACCTGTGCTCCTGCTGTATTACAGCTTTAGGGGATACCACTACATTGATTATACCGCTTATCTTGTGCTCCCTCTCAGCTACAGTCCTGGATGGACCTATGGTTCAAGAGCACTTAGTTTTTCATATCAAACGCCTGTTTTATATGGTAAGCAGTGATGTGTCAGCCTGACTTCAGTTTACTGATACTGCCATGCTCAGTTCTTATTGTGATGCACTCTGTTTTAACCCTTTATGGGCATTGAAACTTAAAGCATTATAAAGAAAAAGAAAAAAGCAGGTATATTTTATCTTTACCCTCTCCTGACTATTTAAGGCCAAGCATCCCACAATGTGCATCATCCTAATTTGAATCCAAGGAGTTAGATACCGCACCAAAATCAATATATATTGAGTCTGGCTAGTTTACCAGGTATATATTACCCACGAGTCCTTATCATTTTGCCCATCATTGTATATTTCTTAATGTTATCTTTACTTATATTATAGCCCATACGCAAACGGTATCAAGTGAGTGCACAGTGCACACCTGCACCAACCTTGATAGCAGGTATATTTAGAATATCAATCTCTTTAAGACCTTGATTACTATGAACCACAATTATCTTACCTCGCTGCACTTACCTATTTAGGAATCAATATATACGAAATTTTGGACTTGCATTTAGTCACCACACTGTGACATCAGTCGGGTAGGCCACCTTTTCCATAATCACCTTTTTTTTCTCTCCACTTGGTTCTTTGTGCTATTTGGTCATTATGTTATATGATGTATTTTTTATGTGTAATCTCGATGATTTCGTGTTTTTTCTTTTTTGTGACTTGATATTATGTACTTGTCATCTATGCATTGTATATGAGGACTTGTTATGATTGTTTTATATCTCTGTCTCATATCTGATACAGCAGACCGATGAAGGCCTGTTGTGGGCCGAAACGTTTCTGAGACTGCACATAATAAAATTTTCTTTCAAAAAGGATCATTCAAGTTGAGTGCCAAGTTACTATTTGTTATTCATTTGGGTCTGGGTAACCTATTTGTGCACCCTGCGGTAGTGCCACGCTATACTTATCACTGAAAGATCCGCAATGGCAGCGCAGGTGGCGCAAAACGTCTCTGAAGCGGATGAAATTGAAGCACTGTCTCTTTACCAAAGTGGTGTACCCTGGCTTTTCCAGACATGGTCTTCCAATCCTGGAACACGGTGTCGAACAAGAGGTTGTAGGTGGCGCAGCAAGTGCAACACAAAGTCTCAAAGTGGAGGAAACAGCAGAGTCTCCCAAATCAGCCTGTAACATGAGGTCAATAAGGTTGTCAATCACTGTGGGGGATGCTGACCAGTCAGGGCTCTCGGGTTCAGGAGTCTGCAATATGCTCTGCTCTGTCCGTGTACAGGTTGCGTGAGCAGGGAAGGACAGACCGCCGAAAAGGCCTACTGGTTGGCGGGGAATAGCGGAGACTGAATCAACCTTCTCCTTGCACGTACTCTGTCCCATTTTTGCACGCTCAGCCCCTTTTATGTCCACCCTGCCCCCTACAGTCAGGAAAGGCCTGCTCAGGTCAGAAAGTCCATCCCCCGGCATCAATAGTGACAGCCCTGACAGTTCCAGCCAAGGCACACAAGAAGTCGCCCTAGCCCGTTCTATCTCCCTACATTCCTCCACTCCTTTCGCTCGCCATTCCACGGGTGAGGATTTTCGGGAACTGCGTGGGTGTTGCTTTCTCTTCTGTATTTTTCATTGCCAAATAAATTGGTCTTGTTCATAATGACTGGGGGGTTTGCCAGCTGTTGTACGTTCGGAGTGTCGTAAGTTGGAAGGAGTAGTGGAGTCCCCTGGAGTAGTAGAATCCGGTGGCATCGTAGGAAGCCCGGATGTGTCTGTACTCTCTGGAACATCTTTCTCGGGGACCCTGGTACCCTGTTCTGCACTTTCCTCATCTTATTTTATAACAGGAACTGGCTCGAAAGTCTCTGGTATCTCTTCTACTTGTACTGCATCTTTAGACAAGCAAGGCCAAAGCATGTTTTGATGAACTACTCGAGTTGTAGAGTTTTCATCTTGTTCAGATTGAATTTCATACACAGGACCTTCAGGGCTGACCCATCTTTTTACCCGATAGGGACCTCTTTCCCAGCGGTTTTCCAATTTGTCCCGAGGACGTTTTTCTCACACTAAGATGTGGTCTCTGATCTGTTGGCCGCGGTGGAGTTCTCTCCGCATGCTCCAACTCCCAGAGTCTGGTCTGTACTAATCAATGAAAGGTCTGCAGCCGATGTCGATGTTCCTGGACCCATGAAGATACGCCTACCCGTGAGCAGTCCTCCTCTGGATCTAACTAAGTGATTCCTTTTCCATCTCGACCGAACAGGAGCGAGTAGGGGGTGTAACCTGTGGTACTGTGCACTCGATTGTTATAGACCCAGACCAGTTCTGAAACAAATTCAGGCCACCGGGCCTTCCGATCTTCTTCCAGAGTTCTTAGCATTTGAATCAACGTACGGTTGAAACATTCACAGGTGCCATTACCCTGCGGGTGATATGATGTAGTCCGAGATTTATCAATTCGGTACATGCGATGTAGTTCCTCCATCACCTTTCCCAGGAAGCAGGCTCCCTGATATGAATTAAACAGTTTTGGACAGCCGTAAATCTGAATAAAATTTTTACAGATGGCATATGCAGCAGATTCTGCAGTTTGATCTCTAGTAGGGGTCACAACAGCAAATTTAGTCAAATGGATCATCAATAACTCCAGGGGAGAGAATGTCACTATTGGAGATGAGCGACTTTGCCTTTTTTAGGGTCGAGTCGGGTTTCATGAAACCCGACTTTCTCAAGTCGAGTCGAACGAAATCGGCTGACTATCGTAAAAGTCGAAGGTCCGACTGAAACAAAGAAGCAAAGTCGGCAGGGAGTGGAGGACAGTAAACACACCTACATGCCGGACCGCTATTTTAAAGTGCGCGAAATCTCTCTCTCTCCGGACGCTGCACATGTCATCTCGTTGCCCACAGTGTATGTCCTTGCTCAGTGGCTGAAAAAAGTCACGTGCAACGTGCAAGCATTCTGGGAAATCTGACTTTGGCGCTTGTTTTGCCGACCGCATGGCCGACTTCATGCTGTGGTCGGGTTTCGGTCGGTGAAACCCGACTTTCCCATAAGTCAGTGACTTATGAATCTGGCCGACCTGTTTCGCTCAACTCTAGTCACTATGGATTGTGTCCGAGCTTTCTGCTCTGGTGGTTTAGCTAGTTCACACGTCCGACAAGTTCTACAAGTCTTTTCAACTACCGCCTTAAGCCTTGGATGATAAATGAACAGCTGCAACCACTGAAATGTCTTTTCCTGGCCAAAGTGCGCTCCTCTTTTATGGGCCTCAAAGGAAATTACAGATAACAGAGTCTCTTGAATTATGACCTGCCAGGTGATCCCCCAGCTCCATCTGAAGTGGCACTTTTCGATAAAGCAGACCATTTTTCATCTGGAGGCGTTCCGACTGCCTCAGAATCTGCAGAGTTTCCCGAGAAAGAGTATTCCTTTCTGCCAGGCTGGGGAGTCTCTTTGAAGTTATACATTGTCTCAGCAGAGCAAGCTCTCCATCTTCTTGTTGCAACCGGAACCATTCATCTCGGGAATGCCCTAAAACGCCTTCTGAGGTCTGTGTTTGAACCTGGTCCTGCGTCGCCACCACCGTCCTGGCAGGCTCTAGAATCCTGGGAATCTCCTCACTTTCCAATTCCTCACCTCTATTCCGTCCCGGTTCCCTATGTCCCACCCTAGACAGGGCGTCGGCATGAAGGTTCTCTGCTCCCCTCTTGTACGCGATATTATACCGAATCTTTGCCATTCGGGCCATCAACCATTGCTCCAGGGCCCCTAGCTTTGCATTTTCCAGATGGGCCAAGGGATTGTTTTCAGTATGTAGTAGAACTTCAGACCCGGACAAATATTCTGCGAACCTCTCTGTCATGGCCCACTGTCACGGGATCCTTCTCCGATACCACACAATCAACAGAGCGAGGGAAGTGTGAACAATCCCAAGACCTTTATTATAGGCAAAACTAAAAGGTCCATAAACAATCCACCACACTGAGGATTCAATAGTCCAGAACACGAATGTAGTTCAGTAATAGGATGAATGTCCAAGGAGATGAGAGTCCAATAATCTAGCAGACAGAGGATAAAATGGGTCCATATGCTTCCCCTTCTCTCTGACGTGCTGTCTTCACACGATCTTCACCACACAGCATCTGACTTGCCAGCCCCCTCCTTATGTCCAGGGGTAGTCGGACAGGTTGGGCGGTTTTCAGGCCTCCCAGACCTGACAAATGTGCCTTGGGGATTAAGGCACTACAGGGGGTTCATCAAGAGGCATAGATACAGTCAGGCTGCAGACAGTAATTGAGCTAATTCAATTATCAGACTTTTGGAAGGTAATTGAGACTCTAGACAATATGGCAACAAGAGAACACTATGTTAATCCATAAAATATAAATAGACACAAAATGATACACACATAACATATCACACCATCACACCCACACCAACGTGAGCAGCTCCAACTTGAAGGAACTATAATTGTCCGGATTATGTTTGGAATTGTGAAGGGACCAACTTGCATAAGCGATCACCCTCTCTCTCCCACCCTGTATCTGTGACAAACAGCCCCAAGTCCATGCAAACTCCCGTCGGTGTGGAGAATAAACGGTTGAGAAAAGTCTGCATAAGCCAACACAGGAGCTTCTGTTAATGCACTCTTCAGGTCTTGAAATGCTTCTTCCTGATGTTCTTTCCAGCAAATATTTCAGTTCTTTGTGCCTGAGGGTGCTTCCTTCAACAGCTACTGCAGCAGTCTAGCCCAGCGAGCAAAGTTTTTCACAAAGCGGCAGTAATACCCAGTAGTCCTAGAAACGCTCGAACATCCTTCACTGTCTCTGGAATGGGCCAATCCTGTATCGCAGCAATCTTCTCTCGAGAGGGTTTCACGCCTTCAGCCGACACAGGGACTCAATCAAAGTGCGGAACAGATGACATTTTTGAGGTTTCACCTTCAATTCATGTTTCTGCAAGTGACTCAACACTTGTCCCAGACGCTGTAGGTGTTCCTCAAATGAAGCAGCGTGGACTATGATATTGTCTAAATAAATTAGCATGGCTTCGAAACTCAGATCTCCCAGACACTTTTCCATAAGCCGCTGAAAGGTCCCGGGGGCATTAGCCAAGCCGAATGGCATTCGGTTGAATTCGAATAGGCCCATGGGCAGAATAAAGGCAATCTTTGTTCAATCTTGATCTCACATCAGTACTTGTCAATAGCTGATGGCGAGGTCTAATGTCGAAAAGAATTTAGCCTTCCCGAGTGCGGACAGTGACTCCTCAATCCTGGACAATGGATATGAATCTTTCACGGTACAGGCGTTAAGTTTCCGATAATCCACACAAAAGCGCAGAGTCCCATCTTTCTTTTGTACCAAGACTATTGGAGCAGCCCATGGACTCTGACTCTCTCTGATGACACCTTTCTGCAACATCTGAACCAGCATACTCTTTACCTCCTATTATAATTGTGGCGGAATTTGTCGATAGCGTTCTCTTATGGGCGTCATATTTTTTGTGGGTATCTCGTGAGTGATGGCAGTGGTACAGCCAATGTCGTCTTCATTACGAGCCAACATGTCCCTATATCGTCCCAATAGAGCTTCCACCTGCTGCATCTGTTCCTAGGTGAGTTCAGTCAATTTGGCTCGCATTTGGCTTAGAATAGTACGCCCCTCTTGAATATGTTGATGCTTTGGTGTCACTGGAGAGTTCACTGTCACGGTCTAGGGGTCTTCCTGATATACCCTCAACTGGACGGTTTGAGGTGGCATTGTCTCTTAAGGCATGCCCACAACTTGGGCCGCTTCACTTCTGGGACAAACTGTAATGTGCTGCTCCTCTAGATCAGGGGTTCTCAAACTTTTTAAACAGGGGGCCAGATCACGGTCCCTCGGACCTTTGGAGGGCCGGAATATACTTTAAAAAAAATTATGAATAAATTACTGTGCACACTGCACATATCTTATTTGGAAGTAATAAAACAAAAATAGGAACAAATACAATATTAAAAATGAAGTTAAATCATCAAACTTACCGATTTTTTGGGTTCTTCGAATATCCTACACTTTGAGTCAATTTTTTCTCTTTCTTGATATCATTGTTTCCTAGGGATTCAAAATTGCTATTAGTAAAATACCAACATATATACAGCGCTACAAAAACAATATACCAGCAATAAAATTGCCCACACAGAGACATACAGACTGCAGTGACCATCAATGCAGCCTGATCAGTGCCCATCAATGCAGCCTGATCAGTGCCCATCAATGCAGCCTGATCAGCGCCCATCAATGCAGCCTGATCAGCGCCCTTCAATGCGGCCTAATCAGCGCCCATCAATGCTGCCTGATCAGCGCCCATCAATGCGGCCTGATCAGCGCCCATCAATGCGGCCTGATCAGCGCCCAGCAATGCGGCCTGATCAGTGCCCAGCAAAGCGGCCTGATCAGTGCCCATCAGCGCAGCCTGATCAGTGCACATCAATGCAGCCTGATCAGTGCCCATCAATGCAGCCTGATCAGTGCTCATCAATGCAGTCTCACCAGTGCCCATATTGGTGGAACTCCATTTTTACCTCAGGCTCAGACTGGTGTGGTGCAAGAATCCCCAAATTAGGCAGCATTGGTCCCTAAATAGCAGGTAAATGTCCCCAATAGGCAGCACACGACTCCAATAGGCAGGTAAAAGTCCCCAATAGATAGCACAGGTCCCCAATAAGCAGCACAGGTCCCCAATAGACAGGTAAATGTCCCCAATAGGCAGCATAGGTCCCCAATAGGCAGGTAAATGTCCCCAATAGGCAGCACAGGTCCCCATTAGGCAGCACAGGTCCCCAATAGGCAGGTAAATGTCCCCAATAGGCAGCACAGGTCCCCAATAGGCAGCACAGGTCCCCATTAGGCAGGTAAATGTCCCCATTAGGCAGGTAAATGTCCCCAATAGGCAGCACAGGTCCCCATTAGGCAGCACAGGTCCCCAATTGGCAGGTAAATGTCCCCAATAGGCAGCACACGACTCCAATAGGCAGGTAAAAGTCCCCAATAGATAGCACAGGTCCCCAATAAGCAGCACAGGTCCCCAATAGACAGGTAAATGTCCCCAATAGGCAGCATAGGTCCCCAATAGGCAGGTAAATGTTCCCAATAGGCAGCACAGGTCCCCATTAGGCAGCACAGGTCCCCAATAGGCAGGTAAATGTCCCCAATAGGCAGCACAGGTCCCCAATAGGCAGCACAGGTCCCCATTAGGCAGGTAAATGTCCCCATTAGGCAGGTAAATGTCCCCAATAGGCAGCACAGGTCCCCATTAGGCAGCACAGGTCCCCAATTGGCAGGTAAATGTCCCCATTAGGCAGCACAGGTCCCCAATAGGCAGGTAAATGTCCCCATTAGGCAGGAAAATGTTCCCATTAGGCAGCACATGTCCCCATTAGGCAGGTAAATGACCCCAATAGGACCCGGCGTTAAAAAAAAAAAAGTACTCACCTATGTCCCCCGCTGCTCTGAAGAGGTGCCCTCTCATCTCTGTCTTCTTCCTGCACAGGCACACAGGCGGCATGACGTCATCAGGCCGCGCAGGCGGCGTGATGCCGTCTGTGTGCACTCTTCTCTGCTGCATACGGAGGGCTGCGTAACGCCTTTCCTCGGCGCCTCGTCCCGCCCGCGATTACAGGGCCCGCCGGCATTGAACTGTAGTGCAGTTCATGAGTTCAATGCCGGCCTGGCGGGGGGCCGGATAAAAGTCCTTGGCGGGCCGCATGTGGCCCGCGGGCCGTAGTTTGAGGATCCCTGCTCTAGATTAACACAACATAAAGGGTACTGCCCCATCTCGCACTGTGGCTAACGTACTGGCTACCAAAAACCCCAAGGGCAGTTTCTCCGAAAAGGAAGGCTCAATTTGAATTTCCACTTCCTCCAAAGGGATACGAGCTCGGACGGGCAGAGTACCATTTGCCCTGGAGGCAAAACGAGTTTGGTAGAACAAGGCACGATCACTTTTCCTAACGCTCTTCCATCCTGGTGCGACTCTTGCGCTTGAGCTACATGGACCAACTGTTGGAATATTCTTCTCTGAGGGGAGTTGGGACTCCACTGCTTCAGGGTCTCATTAGAGAGTTCATTTATAAGAAGACTTCCAAATTCTTTTAAGATGTTCATTCAAAAACTCAGACATGGGCCACTGTCTGTATGGGAATGATTTTAATTTTCTGCCGCCACAACCTCTGCCCAACACTGATGGACCACCAATGCATTTTGTTGCTGAGGGTGATGAGGCATTCCAAATGTGTGCCAGCCTCATTAAACCATATTCAAGTCGTAACTTAAATCACACAAAAAATTTTTTCAAATACAGACTGACAAGGGCACGAAGAACCGTGGAGTGTGCATTTGGATTGCTGGTATCGAAATGGCGCATTTTGTGCCCATCCATTAATATAAAAATTGACACTATTGATGAGGTTGTGAAAGCATGTGTAGTTCTGCACAACTACATCATGGTAAAAGAGCGACCAAGCTTACAACCTGAGGAACCTGTTACATTGCATGATTACCAATTTCACCCTATGAGAACCACAGTGGAAGTTGCCCAGATGAGGGATAAGGGATGTCTATTCTAAGTAAGGTGCATTTAGTAATATTACTAGGTGAGAATGGGAAAATGAGATGGACTACAAAGAGGACAGAGAAATGACCAAAATATTAATTAGCCTTTGATTTCTTAGTGGAGTGGGCTAGTGCTGCTGGTGATCACATAGTATGGACAGGCCGGCCATGCTGAATATGTATGCCAATAATCTCTTCATCTGTTAAGCTTCTGACCATTTAAACATTTTTCTGGAGCTGCTGGAAATGGGAAAGTGCACAATGTTATTAGACAAGGAAACTGTAAAACATTTACAATGCACATAATTTAGGTAGTCAGTAGTCAGAGTAGTCTTCCAGCATACTTTTCTTTGTTACCATTTCTAATTCGCAGTGATCTGCTGTGTTCTCCCTGAACATCTTCAGCTTCCATTGACCTTATGTTAAGTTTACACCAATTTCTTATTTTTTCTCCCTGGCCTCTTGTTTTTTATAGCCCCGTGTAGATGTGATATAAGTTTTCTATTGATTATCAAGTAGTTCATGGAATAAAATATTAAAAATGTTTTGGCTCCAGAAGAAAGCGCAGCGAGAAGAGAACAGATTGCTTTAGTTGAGACGGAGTTAATGCACTGGATTCTGATGTGCACAGTTGGGCGGGTTGCTATGGTGATATAGGTCCTAGGCTAGAAGGCAGAGGGAGATGTTGGGTACCCTGTGGAGTGCAATAATGCTAACTTATGGCGTTACTGGTTACGCAGGATGCTGGCAGCAACGCGCGTCTGACTGTAGAGAGCCGGATGAGGAGAGGCAGATGAGGAATCTGTTTTATTATACACAGTGTATAACAATTTACCGTGCAGTGGTGGAAATTGTAGAATAAAGCCATATCATGATACAATTGTTATTAAGCTGCAAATGCTTAGAGCTGCAGCTGCCAGAATTACTCAGTGGTTTAATGTTCTTACAATCAAATTCTCTGAAGTGTGACAATCATGTAGTACTTCCCATCTACCACAGTGTAAAGGTCGGCCTTGTGTCCTGTATCGATGAGGGATTGTATGGCCCAGCACTGTTGGCTTTTATTATATTAGAACATTAGCATTATTTGTCTCCTATGTATCGTGCCTGTGATCAAATACATAAGGTCTTACCTCTGAAGAATGAAGAACTCTTCCACCCTTCATGTAAAAACGCCCACAAATAGTATTCTTTGTCTTATACATACACATTTCATAAAGCAATTTACTATTAATGCTGTTCTGCTACATTATGTTGCTACAAAAAAAGCCAGTTATGGAATATTCTATTGTTATTCGTGATGGCCATAAGGATGTTTTTTTAAGAACTGTTAAATATATTAGCTGCAAAGCATATGCACATGATTCATGCAATTATGTCGATTTGCACAATAGTAGGCAATGTTTCTTTTGTGCACTAGGTGTCACTCTGGTCAAATGTTTTTAATCTTCTACCTCTATCATTTACATCTATCTATCTATCTATCTATCTTCAGCAGTGAAAATAAAAATTTGATACACTGCCAAATTTGAATGTTTTTCTACCTACAAAGAATGTAGAAGTCTAATTTTTATCGATGGTACTCTTCAACTGTGAGAGATAGACTCTAAGAATAAAAAATAACATGGTATGATTTTAAATAATGAAATTGTAATTTATTACATGAAATAAGTATTTGATCACCTACCAACCAGCAAGAATTCTGACTCTCACAGTCCTGTCAGCTTTTCTTTAAGATGCCTTCCTACTCTGCACTCATTACCTGTATGAAAGCCCCCTGTCCACACACTCAGTCAATCATACTCCAACATCTCCACCATGGCCTAGACCAAAGAGCTATCTAAGGACACCAGGGACAAAATTGTAAACCTGTAGATGACTGGGATGGGCTACAGGACAATAGTCAAGCAGCTTGGTAAGGCAAAAACTGTTTGCACAATTATTAGAAAATGGAGAAAAAACACAAGATGTCTGTCAAAATTACTCGGTCTGGGGCTCCATGCAAGATCTAGCCTCGTGGAGTAAGGATGATTCTAAAAAAAGGCAGGAATCAGTCCAGAACTACATGGGAGGATCTGGTCAATGACCTGAAGAGAGCTGGGACAACAGTCTCAAACATTACCGGTAGTAGCACACTACAACGTCATGGATTAAAATACTAGAGGGCACGCAAGGTCCCCCTGCTCATGCCAGCACATGTCCAGTCCTGTTTCGAGTTCACCAATGACCATCTGAATGATCCAGAGGAGACATGGGAGAAGGTCATGTGGTCAGATGAGACTAAAATAGAAGTTTTTGTTATCAACTCCACTCGTCGTGTTTGGAGGAAGAAGAAGGATGAGTACAACTCCAAGAACACTGACCCAACCGTGAAGCATAGGGGAAACACAATGCTCTTGGGGGTGCTTTTTTTGCAAATGGGACAGGATGACTGCACCGTGTTGAAGGGAACAGGTCATATATCGTGAGATTTTGGCCAACAACCTTCTTCCCTCAGATAGAGCATTGAAGATGGGTCATGTCTGGGTCTTCCAGAATGACAATGACCTGAAAAACACAGTCAGAGCAACTAAGGAGTGGATGTAAACATTGCGGGTTGGACACTGCGTACATCTGCAGCGTCAAACCCGCAGCAGCCAGATGTTACAGCATAGTGGATGGGATTTCAAGAAATGCCATGCCCACTATGTGTGCACCAATGCCCACGGCTCACCCGCAGAGACAGACATGTGGTGCATCTTTCCAGACCACAGCATGTCTATTTATGTAGGGGAGATGCTTCATCTCTGCTGCATAAATTACCCATACACTTTCATTACACATGAGGTAAAACCACATTATCTTCCTAGTCACATGTATTAAGGGTGGGAAAGCAGCTTACTACGCATGTGTACTAATTTACATAATGGTGAATCTTGTGACACTGCCGGAAGTACATGACACAGGAAGTGGAGGAAAGCACAGAGAGGTCTCCTCCTTTTTAATAAATAAATAATAATTTTTTTTAAAATGGCGTGGGGTCCCCTTATATTGTTAACCAGTCAAAGTAAAGCAGACTACTGTTGCTGCTTTTTCTGGCTGATAAGGATCCAATATCCATGAACCTTACCAACGTGATAACACGAGACTGCAGCAGTCTGCTTACCTTGGATGGTTAGCAAAAATAGTGGGATCCCCTCCAAAAAAATAGCATGGGGTCCCCCTATTTTTGTTAAAAAGCCAAGGAAAAAGCAGACAGCTGTGGCCTGGTATTCTCAGGCAGGCGAGGCCCTTGGATTTTGGCCCTCACCAGCCTAAAAATAGCAGCCCGCAGTCGCCCCACAATTAGCACATCCAAATATGCACCAATTGTGGCACTTTACCTGGCTCCTCCCACTTGCCCTGTAGCAATGGCAAGTGGGGTAATATTCGTGGACTTGATGTCACCTTTGTATTGTTCGGT
>NW_027361874.1:1745000-1972500 GCF_039654945.1 Dendrobates tinctorius | reverse complement strand
TTGTACCAGTTGCTTTTGATACAATTATATATATTTATATAGAACTGAAGAAAGCAGAGGATTTTTGGAAAGCTCAGTACTGCTGAAATCATTTTTGAACATGTGTTTTGGTAAGGTTATTTTAACCTGCATATTATGTGCAATATCACGGTGGCTCAGTGGTTAATATTGCAGCGCTGGGGTCCTGGGTTCAAATCCCACCAAGGACAACATCTGCAAGGAGCTTGTATGTTCTCCCCGTGTTTGTGTGGGTTTCCTCCGGGTTCTCTGGTTTCCTGCCACATTCCAAAGACATACTGATAGGGAATTTAGATTGTAAACCCCATTGGGGACAGTGATGATATTGTGTGCAAACTGTAAAGTGCTGCGGAATATGTTAGCACTACATAAAAATAAAGATTATTATTATTATAATAAAGTATTATAGTTTCATAATTTCATACTTTTAAGGTTGAAGATAGACTTAAGTCCATAGAGTTCAACCTATACCCGAACATGTTGATGTAAGGAGATAGTATTGTGAGGAAAGAGGGAGACGCAAGCGCAATATAGGGTCTTATCCCACAAATAAAGTAAGCAGTTTGACAGAAAACTGCTCACCTGGTAGTAGATATTCAAAGCATGTATAGAAAGGGGCTGCTGCAGATCCACAAGTCGGTCACCGACGATCTGAAACAGAACTCTGCAAAGGAATACGTGGATTTTGTCCGCGCTGCCCAAATGATGAAATTCCAGAAGGTTAATAAACTTTGACAGTGGTTTATTCTACGCGTTTCAAGGTTTTTTACAACCTCTTCTTCAGGAAATACCACATGAAGCATACATAGGTGGTGCATTAAGTACACACAGAAAAAAAAAAGAGCTCCAAACAGTCAGATGACACATGTCAAAGTTCATAGTTAGCAGACAGTACAAAAATTCATAGTAATAGTTAGAAGTTGTTCTGATATTGACATGGCTATTTTATTTTCACAGGTTGTTTTTCCTTTTGTTCAACAACCTGTGAAATTAAGATAGACATGTCAATATAAGAACAGCTTCTAACTATTACTATTAATTGTTATACTGTCTGCTAACTATGAACTTTGACATGTGTCATCTGACTGTCATCTGACTGTTTGGAGCTCATTTATTTTAATTATTATTTTTTTTTTGTGTGTACTTAATACACCACCTATGTATGCTTCATGTGCTATTTCCTGTAGAAGAGGTTGTAAAAAACCTTGAAACGTGTATAATAAACCACTGTCAAACTTTATTAACCTTCTGTAATTTCATCATTTGGGCAGCATGGACGAAATCCACATATTCCTTTGCAGAGTTCGATGTAAGGAGATAGACATCCTGCCACAATTCTTCCCGAAGAAACAAGTTTGATGTAAATGAGTTAAAGGTGTAGGTAATACGGATAGAGTGTGTAGTTTGATAATAGCGATAGTGAGAGTTAATGGTTGAGACTAGCCTAGAGTTGGAGGAGCCGAGTTGTAGAGAAAGTGACAATTTCCTGTTAGGAAGTGAGATAGGACCTAGAGTGTATTGTTCGGAATTTCTTACAAGAACTAACAAACCCCAATCACATCTATGAAGTTTTGCAACTTAGAAGAGCTTACAACCCCAATTGAATTTGAACAACTTCCAACTTACAGGAGTCTACCAACTCAAATTGCAAATGTTCAGAATTACAGTCTAAAAATCAATTTCTAGAATACCATTAATACTGGATCAACAAGGTTACCGAATATAATAAAAATTATTATAATTAAGTGGTCTTACCAGTATTCAGATATAGACAATTCCCAGAGATCCTTGGACTATACGAAATCCATCACTCTCCCTGAGTTTAGGATAACTGATAAAGCCTCTGTTGCCTCCAGATATCATCCCCATACAAAACCTTTGGAGGGATTTGAGTCTGTGTTGCCCAGTGACAGGCCCAAAACATCACTGCTCTGGTGGAGATCTTCAAGGAGGAATGGGCCAACATACCCCCAACAGTGTGTGCCAATCTTGTGAAGACTTACAGAAAACGTTTGACCTTTGTCCTTGCCAACAAAGGATATATAAGAAAATATTGAGATGAACTTTTGTTAATGACAAAATACTTATTTTCCACCATAATTTGCAGAACAAATCTTGCCAAATCAGACAAGGTGATTTTCTGGATTTGTTTTCTCATTTTGACTCTCATAGTTGTGGTCTACCTGTGATGTCAATTACAAGCCTCTCTCATCTTTTTAACTGGGAGAACTTGCACAACTGGTGGATGACTAAATACTATTTTCCCCCACTGTATATAAGAGAAAGGACATTATTTCAATTATTATAACAGTATTTCTACATTCAGCCAAAATTGTTGGTCAAATTTTGGTGTCTTTTTACCCATTTCCCAGTGTCAAAATGTACTATGTGGAGCTAAGACACAATCTTGGTGGTAAAAATGTAAATTCTTTTTTTTCACTGCCCAATCATTTAAAATTTTGTGACACACATGTGGTGTAAATATGATCACTGCACCCTTAGATGAATTCATTGAGAGGTGTAGTTTGTAAAATGGGGTCACTTATGGGGGGGGGGGTCTACTGTTCTGCCACCTCAGAGTCTCTGCCAATGTGATATGGTACCCTCAAGCCAGTGCAGCAAAATCTGCATTTTAACCCCTTCAGCCCCAAGGGTGGTTTGCACGTTCATGACCAGGACAATTTTTATAATTCTGACCACTGTACCTTTATGAGTTCATAACTCTGGAACGCTTCCATGGATCCCGGTGATTCTGACATTGTTTTCTCGTGACATATTGTACTTCATGTTAGTGGTAAAATTTTATTCAAATAACTTGCGTTTATTTGTGAGAAAAACGGAAATTTGGCGAAAATTTTGCAATTTTCCAACTTTGAATTTTTATGCCCTTAAATCACAGAGATACGGCACACAAAAAACTTGATATCTAACATTTCCCACATGTTTACTTTACATCAGCACAATTTTGGAACCAAAATTTTTTTTTGTTAGGAAGGTTTAAGGGTTAAAAGTTGACCAGCGATTTCTCATTTTTACAACACCATTTTATTTTTAGGACCACATCACATTTGAAGCCACTTTGAGGGGTCTATATGATAGAAAATACCCAAAAGTGACACCATTCTAAAAACTGCACCCCTTAAGGTGCTCAAAACCACATTCAAGAAGTTTATTAACCCTTTAGGTGCGTCACAGGAATTTTTTTGAATATTTAAAAAAAAATGAACATCTAACTTTTTTTCATAAAAAAAATACTTCAGGTTCAATTTTTTTTATTTTACCAAGGGTAACATGAGAAATTGGACTGCAAAAGTTATTGTGCAATTTGTCCTGAGTACGCAGATACCTGATATGTGGGGGGAAACCACTGTTTCGGTGCATGGCAGAGCTCAGAATGGAAAGAGCGCCGTTTGACTTTTTCAATGCAAAATTGGCTGGAATTCAGATTGGACGCCATGTCACGTTTGGAGAGTCCCTGATGTACCTAAACAGTGGAAACCCCCTACAAGTGACCCCATTTTGGAAACTAGACCCCCCAAGGAACTTATCTAGATATGTGGTGAGAACTTTGAACCCACAAGGGCTTTACAGAAGTTCATAACGTACAGCGGTACAATTAAAAAATCATATTTTTTCCACAAAAATGATCTTTTCACCCTCAATTCTTATTTTTCCAAGGGTAACAGGACCATAAAAGTTATTGTGCAATTTGTTCTGAGTACGCTGATACCCCACATGTGGGGGTAAACCACTATTTGGGCGCATGGCAGAGCTCGGAAGGGAAGCAGCGCCATTTGACGTTTTTGGCTGGAATTGAGATCGGACACCATGTCGCGTTTGGAAAACCCCTGATGTACCAAAACAGTGGAAACCCCCCACAAATGACACCATTTTGGAAACTAGACCCCCTAAGGAACTTATCTAGATGTGTGGTGAGCACTTTGACCCCCCCAGTGCTTCACAGAAGTTTATAATGCCCGGGCGTGAAAATAAATAATTCGTATTTTTTCCACAAACATGATCTTTTAGTCACCATTTTTTATTTTCCCAAGGGTACCAGGAGAAATTGGACCCCAAAAGTTGTTGTCCAATTTGTCCTGAGTATGCTGATACCCCATATGTGGGAGAAAACTACTGTATGGGCACACGTCGGGGCTCGGAAGGGAAGTAGTGACGTTTTGGAATGCAGACTTTGATGGAATGGTCTGCGGGTGTCATGTTGCCTTTGGAGAGCCCCTAATGTACCTAAACAGTGGAAACCCCCCACAAATGACCCCATTTTGAAAACTAGACCCACTAAGTAACTTATCTAGATGTGAGGTGAGCACTTTGAACCCCCAAGGGCTTCACTGAAGTTTATAATGCCAGGGCATGAAAATAAAAAAAATCGTATTTTTTCCAGAAACATGATCAATTAGTCCCCAATTTTTTCATTTTCCCAAGGGTAACAGGAGAAATTGGACCCCCAAAAGTTGTTGTCCAATTTGGCCTGAGTACGCTGACACCCCATATGTGGGAGAAAACTACTGTATGGACACACGTCGGGGCTCAGAAGGGAAGCAGTGACGTTTTGGAATGCAGACTTTGATGGAATGGTCTGCGGGTGTCATGTGCGTTTGGAGAGCCCCTGATGTACCTAAACTATTGAAACTCCCCACAAGTGACCCCATTTTGGACACTAGACCCCCCACGGAACTTATCTAGATGTGAGGTGAGCACTTTGAACCCCCAAGTGCTTCACAGAAGTTTATAACACTCGGACGTGAAAATTAAAAAAATCATTTTTTTCCACAAAAATGATATTTTTGCCCCCAATTTTTTATTTTCCTAAGGGTAACAGGAGAAATTGGACCCCAAAAATTGTTTTGCAATTTGTCCTGAGTAGGCTGATACCCTACATGTGGGGGTAAAACACTGTTTGGGCGCATGGCAGAGCTTGGAAGGGAAGGAGCACCATTTGACTTTTTCAACTCAGAATTGGCTGGAATTGAGATCAGACGCCATGTTGCATTTGGAGAGCCCCTGATGTGCCCAAACAGTGGAAACCCCCCAATTATAACTCCAACCATAACCCCCAACACACCCCTAACCCTAATCTGAGCCCTAGCCCTAGCCCTAACCCTAGCCCTAGGACTGTGTGCACACGCTGCGGATTTTGCTGCGGTTCCGCAGCGGTTTTGGCTGCTGCGGACCCGCAGCAGTTTCTGCTGCAGTGTACAGTACCATGTTTCCCTATGGGAATCAAAAACTGCAGTGCAGACGGTGCGGAATTTTCCGCGCGGATTATCTGCGGTTTTCAATCCGCAGAAAGAATTGACATGTCAATTCTTTCTGCGGATTCTCCTGCGGTTTGCCATCTCCTCTATTGAGGAGATGAAAAACCGCAGGACAAAACCGCAGAGCAATCCGCAGGTAAAACCGCAGGTCTTTTGACCTGCGGTTTCACCTGCGGATTTTACAAAATCCGCGCGGATGAATCCGCACCTAATCCGCAGCGTGTGCACACAGCCTTACCCTAACGGGAAAATGGAGATAAATACTTTTTTTTTAATTTTATTATTTTTCCCTAACTAAGGGGGTGATATCGGGGGGTTTGATTTACTATTTATGGCGGTTTTTATGTTTGGCGGCTGTCGCACGCTAAAAGACGCTTTTTATTGTAAAATAGTTTTTGCATCACCACATTTTGAGAGCTATAATTTTTCCGTATTTTGACCCACCGAGTCATGTGAGGTCTTATTTTTTGCGGGACGAGTTGACGTTTTTATTGGTACCATTTTCGGGCACGTGACATTTTTTGATCGCTTTTTATTCCTATTTTTGGGACACAGAATGAACAAAAACCAGCGTTTCATGAATTTCTTTTGGGGGGGTGCGTTTACACCGTTCCGCGTGCGGTAAAATTGATAAAGCGGTTTTATTCTTCGGGTCAGTACGGTTACAGCGATACCTCATTTAGGTCTTTTTTTTATGTTTTTGTCGGTTTTATGCAATGAAAACTATTTTATATAAAAAATAATTATTTTTGCATCGCTTTATTCTGCGAGCTATAACTTTTTTATTTTTTCGCTGATGATGCTGTGTGGCAGCTCGTTTTTTGCAGGACAAGATGACGTTTTCAGCGGTACCATGGATATTTATATGCGTCTTTTTGATCGCGCATTATTACACTTTTTGTTTGGCGGTATGATAATAAATCATTATTTTTTGCTTCGTTTTTTATTTTTTAAGGAGTTCGCTAAAAGGGTTAACTAATGGGACAGTTTTATAGGGCGGGTCGTTACGGACGTGGCGATACCTAATATGTGTACTTTTATTTTTTTTTATTATTATTTCCAAAAAATGGATTTATTGGGGGAATATTTTTTTTTTTTTTTTCTAATTTATTTGGCGATTTTTTTTTTTTTTTTTTTTTAATTATTTTTACACTTTTTTTTTATTTTTTTTTTACTTTATTAAATAGTCCCAGGTGGGACATCACTGTCCTGTGACAGATCGCTGATCTGTCACATCACAGATCACTGTGACAGATCAGCGATCTGACACAGGCACTACAGAAGGCTTCCTCATGCCTGCGCTTTGCAGGCACTGAGGAAGCCAGCTTCCTCAGGCCCCCGAAGGCCCCCGTCGCCATCTTGGATTCGGGGGCCTGGAGGAAAGGAGTCCCCCGCAGCAGCGCTGCACATTGCGCTGCCGTGGGGGGCTCAGGGAAGCACGGAGGGAGCCCCCTCCCTGCCGATGCTTCCCTTTAACTCCCGGTACACCGCGATCATGTTTGATCGCGGTGTGCAAGGGGTTAACGTGTCGGGGGCGGTCCGTGACCGCCCCTGACACATTGTGCCGGGTGTCAGCTGTGATAATCAGCTGACACCCGGCCGCGATCAGCGGCGCTCACCACGTGGGCGCCGCTGATCGCGCCCGACGTACTATCCCGTCCATGGGCATAGGGGCCCAGGTCCCATGGACGGGATATACCGTCGGATGTCGGGAAGGGGTTAATATGGCGATCCTTCCCGTCTGAGCTTTGCACTGTGCCTCAAAAGTAGTTTTTGCCCACATATAGGGTATCGGCATAGTTAGGAGAAATTGCACAACAATTTTTGGGGTCCATTTTCTCCTGTTAACCTTATGAAAATGCAAAATTTGGGGCTAAATCACATTTTTTGTGGCAGAAATGTGTTTTTTTTTTTTAATTTTCACAGCTCAATAGTATAAACTTCAGTGAAGCACTTGAGATTGCAAGGTGCTCATGACACATTTAGATAAGTTCCCTGAGCGGTCTATTTTCCAAAATGTTGTCACTTGTGGGGGGGGGTTTCCACTGTTTAGGCACATCAGGGGCTCTCCAAACATGACATGGTGTCCGCTGAATATGTCAGCAAATTTTACATTTAAAAAGTCAAATGGCGGTCTTTCGCTTCCGAGCCCTGCCGGGTGCCCAAACAGTGGTTTTCCCCCACATATGGGATATCATCATTCTCAAGAGAATTTGGAAAACAAATTATATGGTCCATTTTCTCCTGTTACCCTTGTGAATGTAGAAAAAAATGGCTCTAAAGCAATTTTTTGTGAAACAATGTTAAATGTTTATTTTTTCTTCTAAATTCCATTAATTCCTGTGAAGCACCTAAAGGGTTAATAAACTTTTTGAATGTGGCTTTGAGCACATTGAGGGGTGCAGTTTTTAGAATGGTGTCACTTTTGGGTGTTTTCTGTCATATCACCCCTCACTTCAAATGTGATGTGTTCCTTAAAAAAATAGCTTTATAAATTTTATTGGAAAAATGTGAAATTACTGGTCAACTTCTAACCCTTATAACTTTCTAACAAAAAAATTATGTTTTAAACATTGTGGTGATGTAAAGTAGCCATGTAGGAAATGTTATTTATTAACTATTTTGTGTGACATGACTCTGATTTAAGTGCATAAAAATTAAAAGTCTGAAAATTTTCGCCAAATTTCTGATATGACTTACGTTTATTTGAAAAAAATATCAAATAAATTTTACCTCTATGAAGTACTATATGTAACAAAGTAATAGTCTCATAACCAGTGGGATCCAGAGAAGTGTTCCAGAGTTATGACCTCTTAAAATGACAGTGGTTAGAATTGAAAAAACTGGCCTGGTCAAGAAGGTGAAAACAGGTTTTTGAGTGAAAGGGTTAAGAAATAGTGAAGACATAGGACAAGTGGAGAAGGTAAAGTGCCTGTAGCTGTAAAGCAAACTGTAATGTCACATGTGACTGGATATACTGCCTCCAGCAGGGAGAATACACCGCCTCCAGCAGGGCGAATTTAAACAGCATTAAGGGAAACATCGGGGAAACCGTTACAATGGAGGGCCCTGCAATAGGGAACGGGGATGTGGAGACCTCCTGCACTCCCCTGAGTCAGTGTCCCTACACTTCTGACGATCCCTAGGCAGGTTCTGCACCTGGCGACGAGCTGGATACTTCAAATCCCTAGCTCGCCCTGCACCTATCCCTTTCTAGTGAATTGGACGGTGCAGAAACTAATCCCACAACTGCACTAATACACACACAAGGAAAGTAACAAACAGGGAAAAACACCACTTAGCTTAGCTCTGTTACTATTGCTCCCAGCAACAGAGTACGACACCAAAGTTCAGCTTCACTCCTGAAGCTAGACACCTGAATTCAGCTTCCGCCTGAAGCTATTACACCAGCGCTCCTCTGAGCTACAAGGAACTCCTCTCTGTCGTTCCTTCCTTCACCAGACTTGGTTGGAAATGAGCAATATCACCAACAGTGAGTGAGACCACCTGCTACTCCTTTATAGGTAGCAGCCAGGGAATCACACCTGCTTCATTATCACGTGCAATAACACCAGCGGCCACCAGGGGCAACTGAACCAAAGTAACCAGAGTGTAATGACGCTAACGGCCACTGGGGCAAAACTAGAACTAAAACAACCACAGTGTAATGACCCTAATGGCCACCGGGGGGCAAAACTAACTTTAAGCCAACAGCTTAAAGGAAAAAAAAAAGGTTACTTGTGCAAAATCTGTCATAATCCAACCTGGATCATGACACAAACATTCACAAGACTATGTATCCGCTATCTATAATTCCTGTCAAGTTCCCGTTCAGTAAAAAGTATATTCTTAAATGGTGGTCTCCCTCATTGAATTGTCCAACACCTGATCCTGGCAAAGAAGCAACATCGGTTACATGTAGCCTGCACGAGTGTAGCGCCCTTACAGCACAAGCTAATACACCCAGCCAGAACCTGCACTTTCACGTAACATTGGCATGGGCGTAAGAGATGACTACCATGCATATGGCTACCACACCGCGCCACGTTACATTGATACCAATAAAGGCAAAAACCCCTAGAGACCAATGATAGCCCCATATTAGGGGCAAATTCATCTAATGGATCAATGTTCCGTCACAGAATCTAGTGCCCACAACCTGTAAAATTATATTTTTCAAGAGCCACATTTAGGCCTTCCTTGAAAGACCATAAAAATAGCATAAAATAAAAAGTTTCATGACTTTGGAACTGAATGGCAGATCTGATAAAAACAAAAAACAATATTCAGGGGAGCAGCGGGAAAAAAATAAGAGTAAAAGCTGACTACTTTACACAGTCACAAGTCCTGTTTAAGATGGGAATAAATAATATGGAGAGAAGACTCTTTATTTAATAAGTAAGTAACACTATTGGAAGGTCACTTATTAATGCTGAGTTATCTTATAGTAAAGTGTTAGCTTCATATGGATAGCAAGCTATGTCATTCTCCTGTCTTCAGTCTCTTCATAAATGTAAATATCTGGAGAGACAAAAAACACAATATATGGTCTTATCGGTAATCAAATGGTATAAAAACTGGGTCAAACTGGTAGGGTTATGACAGTCACAACTCATAGAATGCAAGTAAAGGCTGCTGCACGACCTCCAAATAGATAAGATGCAACTGATGAGGAATGTGGATAAGAATCCATGGTCCCAAATGTCCAAAATACGTTCAGAGACCAAGATGAAATATGGATGTGGCTTATTTTGGCAACGAGTTTCAAGGTTTCCAAACCTATTCATTAGGATAAAACCTACGATATCATTGTAATTTTGTCCTGAAGAAAAGGTTTAGAAACCTTGAACACACTGAAGAAATAAACCGCATTCATATTTCATTTTGGTCTCCGATCGCATTTTGGACATTCGACAGCACAGATTCTAAGGCTATGTGCACACATAGATTTAGGTCCTGTGGATTTTTCCACGCCGATGTGGAAAAATCTGCAGGTAAATTCTTAGGTCAAAAGACCTGCGGTTTACCTGAGGATTAGCCTGCGGTTTAACCCTGCGGTTTCACACCTCTACAATGGAGAAGGTGTGAAACCGCAGTGGAATCTGCACAAAGAATTGACATGCTGCGGATTTGAACCCACAGCAAATCCTCGCGGAAAAATCCGCAGCATGTGCACAGCGTTTTTCAGTTTACCATTGAAAACAATGGTACTGTACAACGCACCTAAATCTGCTGTGGACCCGCAGAGCCTGAAATGCTGCGGATCCGCAGCAGAATCTGCACCGTGTGCACATGGCCTTAACCACCCCATTCCTTATCAACTGCTTCTTCATAAATGTACTGTTCACATTTGTAAAATTTAATGGTAAGCACTAGAGATGAGGAAATCCTTTAAATGCAAGTTGAATATGCATTAAATTTTCCAGAAATTGCGGCCTCCATTTTACACATTGCAGAACATTGTGTCAGGCAGAAAAATATCACATGACCTTGAGCAGGATTTCCCATAATGCCTTCAAGTTATCACATGGTATAGAACAGCCAATCAGGAGGGTCTATCTCAGCCTGTATAAAAGCAGAAACGGGAAATGCCATTGTGTGGTGGAACTGGAAAGTGAGAAAACATCACAACTCACAGCTTGGCAAAAGAGAAAAAAAGAGAAAGCCATAAAACATTGAAGAAGCTGCAGATATTGTTTGTGAGAGCATACCATTGAGGATTAGTGTGTGATGAAAAAGAATGGTGTCATACACCATTTTTTCAGAGCAATTGGAGGCTATGGAGTACTTTTAATTCACAATGAATCAAATTTAATCTAAAAATTGGCGAATCTGGTTAATTTGAATTTCCAAAGAATCACTTATCGCTAGTAAGGCCAGCTTTTAAATAGGTGTTGCATTAAAATGTTTGCATAACAAAAATTTCTTGCTAAAGTCAATGTAGATATTATAATCAATCCTATACACTGTTGTATCCAGTTTTCACTATGATGTGTCCTGAATCATTTTTAATATGTTCATTTGTAGTGTATCTTAACCTAGGATTCTGTCATTTGCAACCAATTGAACAGTCTAAATCTGCAATTTTAAATAATTAATGGTAATATAACATTTGATATTTGAGTTAAATGTGAGATTCCATACACTGTCTAAAAAGCTCTAATGAATAAAAATAAGAGGGCTAAAATAAACCTAGCACCAAAACCTCAACAAGTAAGTGTTTCAAGCAAATAAAGAAAAGGGAAGAAATGACAATGATTAATGAGGTCGTAATGCTAATAATATAAACATATTGTATGTTATTACTTATCTATGTTCTATGCAAACTTAGTTAGAGCTACCAGTTAGGACACCCTAGGCCCTGTACATAACTCCCAACCCTTCAAGATTCAGCAGGACTGTCCCAATGTTAGGGCTCAGTCCTACATCCCATCACATCAGGGCACTTCAGGACTTTTGTCCTGGCTTCTGATACTTACTTCTCTCTGGCATCTTCATCACTCTGTAGTCCCTCCTCCTCATCATAGTAAGTTTTGAAATAAATACACAGCAAGAATTTGAAATAAATACTGAACTCTCAGCAGTGAAGTGTCTCCTGGATTACAGACTGAACGGTTGCATCATGCCACTGTTTAGCTTGAAATTCAGTACACCTAGCTAAGTGCCAGATTTGGTAGCCTGGGAGGGGGTGGCAATTTCCCTAGCCCCTTCCCAGGCTGTTAATATCAACCCACAGCTTTCTGTTTCACCTTTGCTGGTTAGAATTTATTGGGGGACCTTACGTCTTTTTCTGGGGTACCCTGTAAACTAACCAGCATGGGAATCCCAGATTAGTAACATCATCCCCCAGATGTGGGCTTTCCCTCTGCTGGTTATCAAAATTAGGGGCGAATTTTGTGTACTTGATTTGTATTGCAGGCTCTGACACCATAGGCAGATTATACTGAGACACAGAGATACATTGTGCACAGCAGTGGATTTCTATGTATATTTTGTCTAGAGGTAGAATAAGAGATTTTGTCATCCCATAAAATTACTAAAAGTAATAAAGAAAATCATTTGATAATGAAAAAAATATTGTCATTATGAATGCATAAAAAAAAAAAAAAATCACAAATCAGCAAATAACACAAATATATTTGGTGCCTCTGTAATCATAACGATCCACACAACATAGCGATCAGATTTACAGGAATCGGTAAGTGACATAAAAAAATGGTGTGATTGATATTTCTCTATTAAACCCATAAAAAATGTAATAAAACTGTAATGCTGAGGCCGTGTTCACACGTAGCGTAAATGCTGCGTTCTTTCTGCTGCTTTTTTCCTGCAAGTGTCCGCATCATACAACACAATAAAAATCTTCTCTGATTACTATGTGTTTGCTGTGTTTCTTTTATGCGTTTTTCCCCTCTTACTTGATGCGATTTTGGTGCTGATATGAAGTGGAGCTTTTAATGCTTTCTTAACAGTACAGAAAAACTTTGATTCTGCGATTCCAGTGGCGGTTTTTATTTTCAGAAGAGGCTTATAGAGAAAAAATGCACAAACCTGTAGAATTTAGCATATATCCTACTGATTTTTTGCACAGAAATTCTGCTGTTTAAGGCTGCTTTCACACATCCGGCTTTTTGAATCCGGCACGATGCGGCGAAAAGTGTGAAAACCGGATCCGGAATTGGATCCGGTTTTGGCACATAGAATTTAATGATCGCCGCATCATGTCGGAAGGACATGCGGCGCCTCCGTTTTAAGCCGGAAACGGCAAACTTGCGCCGTCCGGCGTCAGCAAAAAACGTTGCCTGCAACGTTTTTTTGCAGCGCCGGAACTGCTTTTTCTACAGCGCATGCGCGGACACTGTGAGGTTTAACCCACAAGTGCCCGGCGCGCGCGCGCATATCTCTCTCTCTCTCCCCCCCGCATACCGCCGCCTCTTTGGTCTCCGGTGTGGCCCCTTTAAATGCTTTCCAAGCCGGATCAGGCGCCGCATCTGCATCCGATGTCACCGCTGCAGGCCTGATCCGGCGGTCCGGCTTTCCACCGCACGCCGCCGGAACAAAACCACCAGATGTGTGAAAGCAGCCTAACTGTCTAAGCAAAGTGGATGTGATTCCATGATAACTGCGCCCACTGTGCGTCAAAAGACATGGCTGAGCTGTGTGGTTTTGGTGCTTTTTTTTTTCTATCCCGTCTTCTATGTGTAGCCTAAAAAAAACACATGTAAAAAAAACTGCAGTTACTTTTTTAAGTGCAGAATCAAAACTTTTCAGTACTATAAAAGACACATTAAAAACACGACTTCACATCTGCCCCAAAAGCTCATCAAATAAGGAGAGAAGATTGCTTTTGAGTAGTTTGGTGCAGATCCTGCAGAAAACAAAAAGGCTACAAAAAGATGAGAAAGCTCTTGTGGCTTTGACTGTGAGTGAATGAACAAAAAAAATCCACAGGTCCCAACTAGAGATAAGCAGGATGCACAGATAATGTCACACTGCCCCGACTAATCAAAGCTGTGGCGGGGACATAGGATGGTTAGAGATTCGCAGCCTCCATCCAGCCACCAGACATCACTGACCTGGATGCTGGACCGGATTCACCTGGATACAGCTGACAGTCTCAGATTTGGGTCTATTCCCTGCAGTCTTGAAAATCTGCTGAATGTCCCTCACTGCCATCACCCCTCTAACATTTCCACCTGCCAGGTGAGAGAGAAATTGTAAATAGGTGTGGATTTGGGTGTGTCCAGGGCGTGACCCAAATTTGCCACAGCAGCATAATTTCTCCCTCTTCCTGTTCTTCAAAAGTTGAGAGGTATGCCTATGTTGTTCTACTGAAATCAAGCTTACATCAATTTAGTGTTTTATGGCAATTTAAGTTTAATTGAGCAAAACCACAAGAGTTCTGGATCTTACATTTGTAACACTGATTGATGAATACAGATGAAAAATACACATCAGTGGGAGTCTTTGCCGCACGTAAAATGCATTTAAGGACACGTTCACACTTCAGGCTTTCGGTATCCGGCATGGTGCGGCGAAAAACCGGACTGCTGGATCCGGCGCCTCTTACGACCAGATCCGGCTTTTTCCCAGTGCTGTATCATTGCTGCCGCATTGCGCCGGATGGCGCGTCTGTTTTTTTCCGGATCCGGAGAAAATAGCCGGTCCGGCGTCTGGAAAAAACCTTGCATGCAACGTTTTTTTCCCAACGCCGGACCGGTTTTTCGCACTGCGCATGCCCGGAAACCTCTGTTAGGGATATATCCGGCAGAAAGAAGGATCCGGTGTCTGCGTTTGTGGCCGGATCCGGTAGTCCGGTTTTTCGCAGCACCATGCCGGATACCGAAAGCCTGAAGTGTGAAACCGGCCTAACCCAGTAAGAAAATCAGTGTTTCTATATAACAAAAACACAGTCAAATCGAGTACAGTCTAATCAACCCACATACATGTGAAATGTTATAGTCCTATGTGCCTGTTCATCAGGCACAGGCACCATAATATATACAAGTATTACTAAGGTAATAAAGTCAATTCTTCCTCATATAGCCTTTAGGAATTTAATTTTAATGTTTTTAGGAAATACAGTATAGGATAAGTACCGTAATGAAACCCTTCAATGCTGATGGCAGAATTTACAACCACTCTATGCGCTCTGGGCTATGTTTTGGTATAAATATGTTTGTTGTACATTGTAGTCATTTGGTTGGAGATGTATCATATGATTTGTGGAATGTGTAACCTATGCAAGTGGTAATTATTTAATATTGAGTATCAGGCTATGTACGCTTGAAGTTTTCTGAGGTGTTCAAACCCCACAAGTTTTTGAAGTGGAAACTGTTTTTGAAAATTCTCCTTTTCTCAGCAGTTTTTGGAGGCATATTTCTTTTTCAGATGTGGTTTTAAAAAGTTTTGCAAGAGTTTTTACCGAAAGCATCTTTTGCAGCCTCTGGATTTGACAGTGCCTACTTTGGAGAAGGCTCCAAACAATCACTGCAAAATAAGTGTCATATATTTTTTCCCACAGGCTAAGTGCACACTGAGGTTTTTGATTAGTTTTTGCAGTTGAAACTTTCCAAATCTTCCTCCAAATCTCAAAACACCTCAGCTCTTCTTTTAGTTTTAGTTCAGAAAACTCAGCAAAATAGTCTTAGTGTTCACTTACCCACAAGTTTTTTTTAAAAACCTCTTCTGTAAAAAACCCCTCCACAAATATCCTCATATGAAAAGTAAAAGTATGTTCAAATTGTTTGGGGAGTTTTTTGAGCAGACACTGCTTTAGGAAATCTCCTATTTTGGTGAGTTTATGAAACAGTTTTCCATTTCCTGAAATGGTTTACAAGAGATAGACTATGTACACAAGGAGTTTTCCAATAAGTTTTTGGAGAGGAAACTGTGCAGAAACTCTCCAGATCTCAAAATTGTAAAAACTTTGAGTTTTGGCTCAGTTGTCGCTCCAAAAATTCAGCAAAAAGTCTCAATCTGCATATACCTTTTTAGTGTTTCAGCATTTTGATTGGAGAGGTTTCGAGAGGTTTTCTTCTGGAGCCTTTTTGAAAAAGGGACTTGCACTTTCCTTTTTCCACCAGGCATTTTTTATATGAACAGCAAAATGGATTTCCCATGGAAATTAATAAGACAAGAGTTTTCTAAAAAATTTTTATAGGGTTTTAAAGGATGATTTTGGAGAAGATCTTCTCTTAAAAACTGCTTTTGAGCATAGTCTTAAGGCATTTACACACAGAATTTGTTGCTGGGTATTTCAAGTGGAAACTGAGGAGAAATTCTACGTTTTCAAGATTTTTAGTTTTGGAGAACATTTGGATAGTTTCCCATTAGTGACTACATGCACACAATGTCTTTTAAACTCAGGTAAACACCAAGAACTTTTCAAGTAGAACACACTTCAAGAAACTTTTTTTGCCTGAACTATCTTTTGTGGTGTTTTTTTGGTTCCTTCTTTTTCGGACTTTTATTTTCAGACTGTGTTTTTTGGAGGATTTTCACATTGTGTTTGTGAAGTCTTTATTACTATCATTCAGTCACTGTTTCACTCCATTGAATAATGAAGAAACCTGAGGGTTTTTTTAAACAAAAATGATGGCAAAATGTTCCAAAAAATATCTGGTTGTCTTCCAGGCATCTTTTGAGCTTTCCCATTGGTTTGTATTGCAAAATATAGTGTGTCTTCTGAGCGGAAAATACCAAGAGACTGGACATGTCATTTTTTTAACCGCTTAACATTTTTAGAAACCAGAACTGGTTATAAAGCAAAAGTCTCAACATACACACATCAAGTTGCTTTTACATAGAATTGCTCATGTACATTTGAATATTTTTGGTAAATTTTTTCAAGCAGTTTCCACAGAGGAATCCATCTGAAAAAAATGTTGTGTGTTCCGGAAAGTTTTAAATATCACATCTTCATGCTACTCACAGCATAATTACGTTTAGTAAATTAAGTAATGGATCAACAAATATTTTGTAACATGTGGAAAACAACAAGCAATAACAAAATAAATATACAAAGAGTGTGACATCAGAATAACTTCTATGGGGTTAGGGAAAATGTAAATTTGCAAACGTTAAAGTATATAACTACCTTTAATCCCATGTATTTTAATTACTTGTCCAACTTACAAAATTATAGTTCAGAAGTCAGGGAATGTTATGAAATAATAAATAAAGGTATGCTAACACTGGTTTTATAGCCCATTGCTCCAATGCCAGTTCCAGTGGCCTCCATTGGGGCAGGAAGTGATGACTTTCTTTGGTTACTTGATTGTTGACCACTGGAAGTTTCTGCAGTAATCAGGTGATTGGAACATGACTTTATCGGTTGTGTCTCATTAAAGACTACCAAAGTGGCTCTAGAGGGCAAGGAGTTAGAGCAGGTAAGTATACTTTTTTTTAAATTACTTTCGAACATTCCTTGCCTTTTCTAAAAAGAAATGCTGCGGACACAGCGGTGTTAAGGTGCCGGAGCTAGGACTTGGATTCACCTCTCTCTAGTAGACTCTCCTGATGAATCGTTAAGGGTATGTGCACACATTGCAGATTAGTCTGCGGAATTTTCTGCACAAAATCCGCATGTCTTGGCAGAAAACGCTTGCGGAATTGATGCGGATTTCCTGTGGATTGTAATGCGTTTTTTGTGAGAGAGAGAGACAAGAAAACGCTGCTGCGGATCCACAAAAAGAATTGACATGCTGCGGAAGAAAAGCCGCTGCAAATCAGCGCAGATTTTTCCGCAGCATGTGCACAACAATCCTTCATTTACCATAGACTAACATTGCCTGTGTACTACACTGCGGATTTGATGCAAATCCGCACGGCAAAAAGCGCTGTGGATCTGCATCAAAATCTGCAAAGTGTGCACATAGCCTAATGGAGGAAACGCGTCGAGAGCAGAGAGAGCACCGACACCTTATTCTGGATCACATGGTGAGAGCCATCTAATTTATCATTGAATTGTTTAATGTGACTCCCACCACAGGGCAGGGGAAGACATACTTTGATTTACACACCAGGGGGAATAGGGAATTGCAGGTATTATTATGTGTCAGGTTAAGCAATTCCAATGACCCGGTTTAATGTGCTGCTGCACTGTTTTTAGCACTTTAGCCCATACACGGTTTCATTTATGCTGGTCTCTATCTTATTTTTATAAATTTAAGATTAAAAGTTAAGTTTTATGTCACTCATTTTCTAAGTGCGCAATCATATGCGTTACTTGTGTCATATACCCTTGCTATAGCATAACCCAAACACTAGTGACAGATTGTCATATACCCTTGCTACTGCTAGCATATACAGTGTTTAACTGCAACACACAATCTTGAGCTTATACATTGTTTCCGAAGTGGGTTTTTTTTTTCTCTGGTGTGGTATGCAATTTTTTATCCGTGTTACCGAAATTCCGAACATGTACAGAAGGCATTGTTCCTTGGTGCACAACTCTCATGAAAGCTAAGCAACAGCAATGTTTTTTTTCCCAATAGGTAGGAAATTTCACACTGTCGATTGTGAGGATTATACAAATGGAAAAATCCATTAGATCCTTAGACAAAATTTCACACCACTAAACCTTTAAACCCAATTACCCATCATAAATGCTGCATTCCCTACATTTAGGGATAGTAGCTATTCTAAAAATGTAAGTGGTCAGTTTGCTGTAGTTTGCGACATTGGAATCAGTTGTCGAGCATTTCAATGATCTTCTAGAATCTAAGCAGAATTACTTCCATGTATAGAACTTCAATCTCCAGAAGGAACGGCTCACATTGTAAAGATGATAAAGCTGTTTAGTAAATAGAGTTATTGCTGTAGCCAGTTGCAACAGCCAGAGTCGTGTGATCAACTAGTTTTAAGTGTTCATCAACGTCATCATTCTAGTTTTTTGGTAAATATTTGCGCCGATTTCCTTTGCTGCCTGATAAATTTAGGATAGAAGTTATTCAAGTGGATTATAAACAGTAAACAGAAACCAGTTTCGGAGATAGCAACAATTTCATGTTGAATGATAAATATGGTTTGAAAACATGTTCTGAAGTTTTGCAGGCAAGGTTAAACTTACAATAATATGTAACCTATAATATATAACGTAGAAATACACAGGGTGGACGTTGCAATGGCTGGCAGAGTTCATTTATTCAGTTCTAAATTAAAGAGTTTTTCTGGGATAAGTATTTGATTGAGCGCCATGTCCCTTTTATTTGTTACCCAGGCGCAGGGCAATACTTATGGCTGCAGATGTGCCTGGTACTGCTGCTCAGGCTCTTTTAATGAATTGCAACTGAGCTGCAGTACCAGGTTATTGCCTAAGGCCTTGCTCACACAAGCTTATAACACGGCCAAGTGCTAGCCAATGTTTTACTGAATAGAACTCCGCCCAGTGATACACTATAGGGGCAGTGCATATGACGTACCCGAGGGGCCATAGGATACTCGGTACTGGGCCTGTTAACTTCAAATGGGAAATGTCACAGTGGTGATGACCCGGTCCGTGACCCGAGGCGGTCATGTAAAAGGGGTAGAATTGAATGGGAATAAAGTTTATGTAGTGATTCATGACGCCAGTTGTAGTGTTCGACTGTAGTATTGCCGGCACTGCAGATGATCCTTGGGGGAGTAGATGGTGATGACAGTGCAGATGTTAAACCCTCTCCAACCAGGGAAGACCCCCAGAGATTGTGATGGAAGTAGAAGGCACGGAGTAATAAGGCAGGAGACAAGGAAAGTCACTTTATCATTTACTGTAGTTCAGGTGCAGTTCAGAGGAGATATTACAATTCTCACCAGGTCACAGTCTGCTCTGGAGAATGGGAGTTATCTTTCCTTGCTGTGACTCAGTGTAACCTCCTGCTATTCTAATCCCTTCTGGGACCAAGGCTTTCTGGAGTTTAGAACTTCCGGTATAGCTTCTACTCACTGTGTATTTCTCCTTTGGCAACTTGCAGCATGGATCCTGTGTGTGAGCAGCGCAAGTTCCCACTTGCTCTATCCTTCACTGATCCTAGGTTGTTGCAGTATTTCCAAGGGAAAACACAATGCTGTTGGTTGTATAAATCCACACAGTCTCTCAGCTTACCACCCTGCTCTGAAAGCATGGATGGTCTAGGGGCTAGTCCCTGATGTTTCTTAGCTCTCACTCCTGGATCGAGTACATGTCTTTACATGGCCTCCAAGACGTTCTTCCTCCTTCTTCTTCACACTGAAAACAACAACTCGGCCCCTCCCAGTTAGGGCATGTCTGCAAAGCTCTAAGCTTCTGACAAGTGAGTGAGTGAGGCACATTGTGTGTATGTGTTGTGGTCCCTAGCAGAGAAAGCATAACTCCCATTGCTTACAAAACAGTACATATTTAACCCTTTTGTGGTGGTAAAGACGCCGGGCGCCACACATAGCAACTATTATTTTCTCATGCATGATTCAGCATGAGAGGACTATCACAGCATGCTGCAATTGGCAGCAAGACTCAACTCACACGTGCCCATACAAGTCTATGGGTGCATTTGAAATATCGGACTGCACTCGGATGTCATCCCAGTGCAGTCTGATGTATGCCGAGACAGGCAATGGAGGAAATGGTGAAATTACCTTCCTTGTCTCCTCCGCACCTGTGCTGTGATTCTTGCATGCAAGAGGATCGGAACACAGAACACTGACACTCGGATCACGCTTGAAGCATCGGATGCTATATGCTCTTGTGATTCCGAGCTAAACCTTGCTTTTCACTTTTGCTTTGGGTGTTTAGCTCAGTAAGGACAAGATCAGACGTGGCTAAAATATTTATGCTACAAGTAGATTTTATTTTATTACAATTTCGCATACTTAAAAATGAAGAATGCATTATATTTACACATGCAAGCAATGAAGTCAATGAGAGCTGAGCTGCAGTACCCAATAAAGACCACTACACAATGTATGGAGCTGTTCTGTTACTGCTCTGTGTACTGAGGATATTCTGGGGCTCTTTAGTGGGGGTGCTGGGTAATGGACCCAACCGATCTGTTAAGACTGACATACCCATAAGCTAGAGTCACACCAGCATATATTCTCTTATCCGAGAGTTTAACTAGAGTGTGATCATAGTGTGATCTGATTTTCTCAGATGAGGAGAAGATGGAAGAAAAAATTCTCCTTCTTCATTCTGTGCAGCACATGGAAATCAGACTGCACTCTCATGTGATCCGAGTGCAGTCTGATCTTTTTCACAGACTTATTGACTTGCATGGCTAATCGGATCCAACTTGGGAATGCATCCAAATCGGACATTTGCACGGCCTGTTATAACACTAGGAATAGGCCCTATGCTATTGCATCAGGAGTGCGGTGAAACATCCGCCGGCGGGCGGCTCAGCCAATGAGAGGAGCCACGCGGCTTTGGTGGGGATTTGAATCCCCTGCCCCGCCGACTGAGCCAATGAGCGATGCCGGCGGGATTTGAATCCACCGCCAAAGCTGCGCGGCACCGCTCATTGACTGAGCGGCCATAATATTGGAATACCCATAACTTGGGTGTTCCAATATGGCGGATGGCGTAGATTCGGCCGGGGTGGATTGTGGGATAGTGACACAATCGCAGGAAGCTGTGACAAAGCCAATTGGCAATTACATATTAGATTGATCAGAGTGTGATCTGATGTTTTTTTGGATTGCACTTAGACCAATAATATCTGCATCTGCACAAGCCCTAAGGATGGTTTAACAATATCCTAAAGCCCCCGTTACACATAGCGATATCGCTAGCAATATCGCTGTAAAGTCACCGATTTTGTGACGTTGCAGCGATATTGCTAGCGATATCGCTGCATGTGATACTTGCCTCCGACCGGCTCCCCCGCTGGTTATCGCTGATCGCGCGAGAAGCTCCTGGACCATTTCTCGTCGTCAGCTTCCTGCTGGGCTTCCTGCTGTGACGACGAGCGACGCGTGGAGCCGGACGGGAGGACGCAGGATCGCCGCGTCTGACAGGTAAGTAGCGATCCCTGTCCCCAGCGATGTCGCTAGTGAGATCTGCCTGAGTGGCAGCTCACTAGCGACCTCCCAGCGATGCACCAGCGATCCTGACCGGGTCATATCGCTAGTCGGGATCGCTGGTGCATCGCTAGGTGTAACGGTACCCTAAGTCCTATACAAGTTATTTAATGTGAATACCTATGTTGGGCTTAACTTTCAGAAAAAAATATTAATGATCTTTATATTGTTAGGATCAAAAAATGATTATTAGAATGTTTTTTTAGGGAGTTGATGCTACGCTATGGATATTTCTGATTATCCATCAATCATGCTGTCAGCAAAATGTACAAACTATGGCAACCATTATAATGTCAATGATCTAGTGATACTCATGAGTGTATCTACAGTTTCCTGGAGGCAATGTATTGCCATAAACAGGCCCTCGACTACTGAATGTGGAAGTTAGCGGAGGGGAATTTTAAATATCCAGAACCCTGCAGGGTTATTGGGCTAAATGCACTTGTATGGAAAAGCAGTCCTGATAGATACAATGCATGAAGAATTTACTAGATGCAATGTATTCATTAAATGACCTCTTACTAAAACTTTACTTGAAACCTTAGCCCTAACTGTACTGAGCCGTACCAGTTATATTTTTTATATAATAATATTAATAATATGTGGATATAACTAATAAATTCTGTATATTGGTAGAATTTCCAGTGACATATATATATATATGTAAAACATACTTCTACACCCCAACCATGGATTAGTCATGCTGTGTAAAGGAATAATACAAGAGGTTCATAAAATTTGTAGTCTTGGCAGTTTGTATGAATCAGAAATTACACATTTAGAAAATACTGTACAATTACTGTAATGTAATCACAATGATGGTATTATATACAAGTGCTAAGTTATGTTACAAGTGTGTCTAGACAACAGCTGCTGCAAAAGAACCAAACACGTTAGTCCCATATTCATATACATATATAAGAAAGTTATTGTAGTAAACTAATCCAAGTAATAACAGTCCATTGATACAGTATTATCAACTGAGGATTTGATAACAAAAATAAATCCAATATTTGATATAAAATATACAGTTGTGCTCAAAAGTTTACAGACCCCGGGAGAATTTTTGCTTTCTTGGCCTTTTTTCAGAGAATATGAATGATAACACCAAAACTTTTTCTCCACTCATGGTTAGTGGTTGGGTGAAGAAATTTATTGTCAAACTACTGTGCTTTGTCTTTAAAAATCAGAATGACAACCCAAAACATCCAAATGACCCTGATAAAAAGTTTACATACCCGTATTTCTTAATACTGTGTATTGCCCCCCTCAAACATCAATGACAGCTTGAAGTCTTTTGTGGTAGTCGTGGATGAGGTATTTTATTTTCTAAAATTCCTGGGCTGTCTAGCATTAACTGCACGCGTGTGATTTTCCCAGAGTGGCTCAATGATATTGAGGTCAGGAGACTGAGATGGCCACTCTAGAACTTTCACTTTGTTCTGCTGCAGAAAATGACAGGTCATCTTGGCCTTGTGTTTTGGATCGTTGTCATGTAGGAAAAAGAAAAAGTACGTCCCATGCGCAGCTTCCGGGCTGATGATTGCAAATTTGCCTCCAGTATTTGCGGATAACGTGCTACATTCACCTTTCCTTCAACTTTGACCAAGTTTCCTGTGCCTTTGTAGCTCACACATACCCAAAATATCAGCGATCCACCTGATGGTGTTCCTTTCATCATAGGCCTTGTTGACCTCTCTCCAAATGTAACGTTTGTGGTTGTGGCCAAAAAGTTAAATTTTGGTGTCATTACTTCAAATTACCTTGTTGCAGAAGTTTTGAGGCTTGTCTCTGTGCTGTTTTGCGTATTGTAGGCGAGATACTTTGTGGCATTTGTGCAGTAATGGCTTTCTTCTGGCGACTCGATCATGCAGGCCATTTTTCTTCAAGTGCCTCCTTATTGTGCATCTTGAAACAGCCACACTGCTAGGTTTCAGAGAGTCCAGTATTTCAGCTGATGTTATTTGTGCGTTTTTCTTTGCATCCCGAACAATTTTTGTGGCAGCTATGGACAAAATATTTGTTGATCTACCTGACCGTGGTTTTGTTTTTACAGAGCCCCTGATTTTCCATTTGTTGAGCACAGTTTAAATGCTGCTGACTGGCATTATCAATTCCTTGGATATCTTTTTGTATCCCTTTCCTGTTTTATACAGTTCAACTACTTTTTCCCATAGATCCGTTGACAATTCTTTTGCTTTCCCCATGACTCACAATCCAGAAATGTCAGTGGGTGCATGAATGATGCAAGAGTCTGTCTGGATCCCAGAAACTCACTCAGCTTTTATGCACACACACAAACAGGTCACAGGTGAGGATGTTACCTTTGGTAGCCTTTCAAACCCATTTGTGTCACCTTCTGTGCATGTTATCAGGCCGAAATCACCAGGGTATGTGAGCTTTTGATCAGGGTCATTTGGCTGTTTTGGGTTGTCAGTATAATTTAAAAAGAGAAAACACAGTAGTTTGACAATAAATGGCTTCACCAAACCAATAACCATGAGTGGAGAAAAAGGGTTGATGTTGTCATTGACATTCTCTGGAAAAAGGCCAAGAAAGCAAAAATTCTTCCGGAGTTTGTAAACTTTTGAGCACAACTGTACTTATAAGTATATGTAATGTAAACTTTTAACTTTTTATTTTTGGGTAAAAAGAAGCATTCCTGATCAAGAGTTTGTTCTAGAGAGAAATTCATATTGTGAGATATATATTTACATTTCCTTACACTATTCAAGGACAATAGTGAAGTAAATTATTACTTATGAAATTGTTTTTTATAACTATCTGGGAAAAGTCCAAGCATATAAGTGACCAATCCCACTTTCCTTTGAGGACCATCATCACGGGGTACTTTCAGACAATAAGATTGCTCTTGGTAGAGTGAGATGTTCACCTAAATTCTTCCCTTGATGTTCATCTTGATTCTTTCCCCGACACACATCACACACATATCCTAATATTGTCAAAGGGATTTTGCACTGAAGTCTTCTTATTCTTACTCATGTAGCATAGGGACTGTTTCAATCACTACATAATTACATAGTTGATTAGATCAGGGTTCCCAAACTCCAGTCCTCAAGGCCCACCAACAGATCATGTTTTCAGGATTTCCTTTGTATTGCACAGGTGAAGCAATTATCACCTGAGCAATACTAAGGAAATCCTGAAAACATGATCTGTTGGTGGGCCTTGAGGACTGGAGTTGGGGAACCCTGGATTAGACTGAAAAAAAGACAAAGGTCTGCCAAGTACAATTTACAGTATAATCTAATCCTACAGTGTTGATCTACAGAAAGGCGAAACCCCATGAGATAGATGTAAAATGCCCTATATTAGGGAAGAGTTGTTTGGCCATATACAGTGAAGCTTACAAGGGTAACAATGTTTTGAATTTTTGACTTTCAAGCTCCACATATCACCATCCAATACGGCTTTGATCGTGAGACTACATCATTTTATAGACAATCATCTTGGCTATCTCATAAAATAAATTTGACTTGCAACTATTTAGCATATGATCTTTTATGCAGATGCTTGTCATGTCACTGCATTGTGAGGCCTCTTTCACACGTCCTGATATTTCCGATACCGGAAAACAAGTACCGGAGATATGTGTCCCAAGTGAGTCGAGTAGTATGCATGAACTTTGGGAACTTGTAAAATAGACCTGAGATCAAATTTCGGTCGACCCATGTTTGAATCTGATTGAGAGCATGCCCAGAAGGATTCAGGCAGTGTTGAAAGCCAAAGGTGGATTTACAAAATTTTAACAAAATAATTAAAATTAAAATTTAGATCTTTAGGAGCAAAACAGTAACAATGCAGTGACATGACAAGAATCTGCAGAACTAATCATATGCTAAATAGTTGCAAGTCTAATTTAAGTATGAGATATCCAAGATGATTTTCTATAAAATGATGGCAGTCACATGTTCAAAGCAAAAGTGAATAATGAGATATGGAGCCTGAAAGTCAGAAGATCAAAACATCGTTATCCTTTTGCTGTTCACTGTAACTCGGACTGGGATCGCAACACTTGGACTGGCTAGTAATTTTCTCCACCTGAGCATAGAAATTCAATGCTGTCAAGCTCTTGTAGGGAGAGCCACCGTGTAGTCCGAGCATTGCGTTGTGATCCCCGTCCGAGTTATAAGGCCATCTGACTCTTCCCTAAGGCTAGTTTCACACTTGCTTTTTTTTGCAGCGCGTTTTTCCCGCAAAAAAACGCATTAAAAAAACGCATACAAATGCATACAAACGCTGCGTTTTTTTCCAGCATTTTAATGCGCATGCAGGAAAAAAACGTAGCGTTTTTGCGCGTTTGTATGCGTTTTTTGTGCGTTTGCGTTTTTTTACAGATTTTGGAAAAACCCCACAAAAAAGAAAATACAACCATTCAACAACACACAAGACCAATGGGACTTCATTGTGGGTGTGGTATGTTAATATATATAGACCTTGTCTACAGTATTCTTCACATTTGCTTGATTCTTCTCGTGACCATGGATCTGCGCTGGAAGAGTTTTCACTTCAACTTGGATTTGGACATCGCGATGGCTCAGGCGTATGCAGTTGCTTGCCATGAACAAAGGAAGAGAGAGAGGCAGCGAAGACGGCGGCGTATGTGGATACATCCGATTGTTGAACTCCGGGAGAGCCGTGGGGCATACCACACCCTCTACAGCGAGCTACGTGCAAACCCGGAGAAATTTAATGATTATATCCGGATGTCCCACGAAAGTTTCATGGATTTGCTTGCTCGTGTCCAACAATCCATCCGGAGACAGGACACACAGCTCCGTCGTGCGATTCCTCCTGAGGAACGGCTACTGGTGACATTACGGTATGTTTTAAAAACAAAGGGGTGTGGTCTGATGTTTTTTTTTGGAAATTTAGTATTCAAAACCTTGGGTAATTAGTTTTCGTGAATGTACTAATATCTTATTTTATAGTTTTTAAAAATAATATACATAAATATTAATTTTACTTCTTTGTCTGTTCACAGATTCCTGGCGACTGGAGAAACCCTATCCTCACTACACTTCCAGTACCGTATTGGAATCTCTACCTTGTCTGGAATTGTTGCTGACACCTGCCGGGCTCTCTGGAATGTTCTTTGCCCAGAATTTATGCCCCTGCCCACCGCTGAAAAGTGGATGGAAATTGCTGACAAATTCTGGACAGTATGCAATTTTCCCAACTGTTTGGGAGCTGTTGATGGGAAACACATACGGATCATCAAACCCCAAAGAACGGGATCTGAGTACTATAATTACAAAAAGTACTTTTCAATAGTACTCATTGCAATTGCGGATGCCGGATGTATGTTTGTAGCAGTGGACATTGGAGCATTTGGCCGTGGTAATGACTCGCAGGCTTTTAAAAACTCAGACATGGGCCGGAGGTTGTATGGCAACCAATTTAATTTCCCTATGCCACGGCCTCTTCCTCACACCGAAGCTCCGCCACTGCCCTTTGTAATGGTTGGCGATGAGGCTTTTCAAATGTGCGGAAACTTACTGAAACCCTACTCCAGCCGGGACTTGGACCACACCAAAAAAATATTTAATTACAGGCTGACCAGGGCCAGAAGAACTGTCGAGTGTGCTTTTGGGAGTCTTGTTTCCAGATGGCGAATTCTGGGCACGGCCATTAATCTTAAACTTGAAACAGTCGATGAGGTGGTGAAGGCCTGTGTGGTTCTACATAACTTTGTGATGGCTAAAGAGCACCCGACCTTTGAACTGGACGATGATGCTCCTAACCCATTGCCTGAATTCACTCAGCACACTCTCAGGTCATCCGTTGAAGTTGGCCAAATGAGGGACAAATTTGCGGCCTACTTTATTTCTGATGTAGGACGGGTGCACTGGCAAGATGAAATGGTGTAATGTTGTTGTTTATGGTAATAAAAATCCTTATTTGATACCATTACTGAGTGCACTATATTTTTTAAACTCCAATTAATTAAAAAACTTCCCATGTATAACTGAATTTTTTTATGTTCACACACCTGGGCAGGTAAATACACATATGAGTTAAAATTCAGCATTGCTAGTCTGCGTGAAATATATTGGAATGAGCAAAGCTGCAGGCCATGAATCATGAAACCATTTTTTTTTCAATAGAAAATTGTGCAACTAGTTTAAAACAAAGTATGTGATTTTCTCAAAACACAACCCTCAAAACCCAACCCCAATGAAAGTCCATGGGGAATACAAGTAAGTTACACTAGGCCTTGGAATGACTATACTAGGCCATGGTATTTCAAATATGAGTATATTAGGCCTTGTGCCTACTAGTATATTCATATGTGAAATACCACGGCCTAGTATAGTCATAACAAGGCCACAAGGCCTACTCGATTTTGGCAAACTAGTATCTTGTTTCACAAAACTTGACAAGTTTCAACAGTTTGAAAATAGATTCTAGTTGGTAAAACTAGAGTTATTACACTAGGCCTTGTAATGACTATATTAGGCCGTGGTATTTCAAATATGAGTATAGTAGGCCTTGGGGCTAGTAGTATAGTAATATGTGAAATACCACGGCCTAGTATAGTCATACCAAGGCCTACTGTAATAACTCGATTTTTAACAACTAGCATCTTGTTTCACAAAAAACAAACTGGTGAAACTAGAAAGAAACTTATTTTTTAGACAAGTTTCAACAGTTTGTTTTTCATGAAACCAGATTCTATTTGGTAAAAGTAGAGTTATTACACTAGGCCTTGGAATGACTATACTAGGCCGTGGTATTTCAAATATGAGTATAGTAGGCCTTGCTGCTAGTAGTATAGTAATATGTGAAATACCACGGCCTAGTATAGTCATACCAAGGCCTACTGTAATAACTCGATTTTAAACAACTAGCATCTTGTTTCACAAAAAACAAACTGGTGAAACTAGAAATAAACTTATTTTTTAGACAAGTTTCAACAGTTTGTTTTTCATGAAACCAGATTATATTTGGTAAAACTAGAGTTATTACACTAGGCCTTGTAATGACTATACTAGGCCGTGGTATTTCAAATATGAGTATAGTAGGCCTTGGGGCTAGTAGTATAGTAATATGTGAAATACCACGGCCTAGTATAGTCATACCAAGGCCTACTGTAATAACTCGATTTTTAACAACTAGCATCTTGTTTCACAAAAAACAAACTGGTGAAACTAGAAAGAAACTTATTTTTTAGACAAGTTTCCACAGTTTGTTTTTCATGAAACCAGATTCTATTTGGTAAAAATAGAGTTATTACACTAGGCCTTGGAATGACTATACTAGTCCATGTTATTTCACATATGACTATACTAGCCCTTGGGTTTGTTTTTAACATGTATTTACCCATCAGTGTGTGTGAGCGGCGCAAACAACATTAATGAAACTTATTAATGGTGAACCACAAATGTAAATTTATTTTTTATCACAAAAATAAAACTAAAAATTATTTTTTACGGCGTTTGGGGGCAGATGGTTTCAATTTGGGGGTGTGCAGGGAATATGCAACACTTGCAGTTGAAGACGGTGTTTGAGGGGAAGGGGCAACAAAACTTGTGGGGGAAGGTAGTCCAGTTAAGGGAATTAAAGTAGGAACACTTGTAGGAGAGGAAATCTGTTCAGGTACATTAGTTGTAATGGCATGTCGCCGTAGGCTTGTGTGCCTGGACCGACTTTGGCCCAATGCCCGCCTTGATTGATTTCGCCTTGAACTAGGGGCAAATATGGAGTGCAGGTCCCCCGTCTGCTGGTATGGCTGCTGCTGCTGAGGTGGCGGCTGCTGCTGAGGTGGCGGCTGCTGCTGAGGTGGCGGCTGCTGCTGAGGTGGCTGCTGCTGCTGAGGTGGCGGCTGCTGCTGAGGTGGCTGCTGCTGCTGAGGTGGTTGCTGCTGCTGCTGAGGTGGCGGCTGCTGCTGAGGTGGCTGCTGCTGAGGTGGCTGCTGCTGCTGAGGTGGCTGCTGCTGCTCTTCGTTGTCAGTGCTCGTCCTTGCAGGAGGACTGGTGGCGGCAGTGATGGTCCAGGTTTGCAGAGTGGTGGTGGCAGGGCTACTACATGTTGTTGTAGCGGCAGGGCTGTTCCATGTTTGCCTAGTGGTGGCTGAGCTTCACGCATGCATGGGATTGGCGGTGGTGCTCCAGACAGGAGCAGCGCTTGCCATGGTGGTGTCGGTGAAGTGACCAGCTGCACTCAGACTTGTGGTGGTGTAACGGTGGGTGTCCTGGCTTTGAAGAGAGGTGTCCGTGCAGTGGTATGCAGCACAAGTCGGTAGTGAGGTGAAGCGAGTCAATGGTGGCACAGGTGGAAAGGACACCACTGACTGCTGACCGTACCGATTATGCTGCATAGCCTGCAAGAAAGCATTGTTGCAGGCCTGCAGCACATTCAGCTGTTGATCAGGACTAAGGTGTTCCGCCATGCCCTTTTCAATCTTACTAAAAAAATGGTGTGCTGGTCTGTTGAGGTCAGCCTCCAGACGGTCAAGGCGCTGTTCTACAGAATTGAAGCGGTGTTCAAAGTGGTTAAAACCACGTTCCATCAGTGCAAAACCGCTTTCAACTCTGTCGGACAGTGACTTGAGGCTGGAATTAAATGTCTCGCTCAAATGCATAAACTCGGGCAAGACATTCCTGTCCAAGGCCCTCTGCCGCTGGCGGGTAGTGCCCGCATAACCAGTGGCAGAGACCTGGGACAGGGGAACACCTGATGGCCCAGCTTCCTGGTCACCAGCTGTGTGTGTGTGGGACCTGCAAGGTGCTTCCTGGCTGTCGGATGGCTGGGACGGGTCAGAGGACGTCCGAGGAAGGACCGCTCCAGGGCCAGGTTGCAGGGTGCTGCTCCAGGTGCTGTGGAAGAAAGGAAAATCATTACTACCATGCCTTTACAAGAAGCATCAGCTGTGGATTAGAAAAACACAGATTAATAAAAATAAAAACCCAAAATGTATAATACTTACGATCTTGTGGCAAGGACCGGTCTTAGGAACTGCAACGCGTGATAGTGACGGTATCTAGTTCTGGTCCTTGACGCAGATCCACTGCGAACCTGGCCCTCAGCACGAACATCACTGTTGAAGCGGTCCTTGATCGAACGCCAACGTGTTCGGACTTTGTCCACTGTTGATAAAAAAAAACAGTGCCGTCAAGGACAACAGTCACTGCGTCACAATGTAGCAATACAATACTCAAAGCAGTCACTGTAGACCCCGATGACACTGTTGGGTTTCCTGCTAGAATACGCCTAGCACGAAACCCAACAGTGCCGTCAAGGACAACAGTCACTGCGGCACAATGTAGCAATACAATACTCAAAGCAGTCACTGTAGACCCCGATGACACTGTTGGGTTTCCTGCTAGAATACACCTAGCACGAAACCCAACAGTGCCGTCAAGGACAACAGTCACTGCGTCACAATGTAGCAATACAATACTCAAAGCAGTCACTGTAGACCACGATGACACTGTTGGGTTTCCTGCTAGAATACGCCTAGCACGAAACCCAACAGTGTCGTCAAGGACAACAGTCACTGCGGCACAATGTAGCAATACAATACTCAAAGCAGTCACTGTAGACCCCGATGACACTGTTGGGTTTCCTGCTAGAATACGCCTAGCACGAAACCCAACAGTGCCGTCAAGGACAACAGTCACTGCGGCACAATACAGAGCAGGGAAATACTCACTAAATGCCTTTTTGGCGGATGCTGTGGCGCTGTCCCAGCCATCCATCAACGCTGCGGCCACCTCATTCCATAGCCGCCGGGTCACCACATTGTCCTTGTACAGCCGGTCACGGCTGTCCCACAACGGCGAACGCTCCTGGACCAGGCTGATGAGCTGCTCATTATCCAGGTAGACGTCTTCATCCCGTTGTGGAACCTAGACAAAACACATTCATTAGAATAATCAAATTTAAATTGACTAAAAAGTTACAAAAAAAGAAACAAAAAAAAGAGTAAAAATAGAAGATAAAAAAAAAATAAAGAACATTACAAATCATTTGATACTTACATTCCGTATCACCACCGGGACTTGGCTTCGCTGCTCCTGCTCTTCGCCCTCACTATTCCCGTCCGCAGATGATGATGACGATGTCTGAAAGTTGAAAAAAACGTAAGAGATTTGGAGAAGCAGCAGATATACTTACCAGATGCACGAAAATAATCACCTCACGGTCTGCTTGCGCCAATTCCTGCCGCGATGGGGAATACTCAGATTCTGAAGACATACTGCATGTAAAAATAATAAAAATCATTAGTACATACATAATTTAAAAGGACAGGCATATAATGTAATATACTCACATTCTTCGCTGATATAATGGGTTCTTGGTTGAATGTCTGCTCTTCAATCTGTCTAGTGTAGTAGTGGCAGAGTTTTGGCAGGCACCTCCTTTATATAGACTTTTTTTTTTTGACTTTAGAAGATTCTAACTAGGATAAAAAGTGGACACCACCCAAAAAACGCAGTGCTAAAAAATCGCATACCTGCGCATGCCAGTGCGCACGTATGCGCATCCATAGGCTATAATGGCCATTTTTAGCGCAAAACGTGCGCATACGTGCGCATGCGATTTTTTTCAAGGGCCAAAAAATGCAACATGCAGCGTCTGGAAAATACCAACGCACACCCCAAAAAAACGCAGCGCATGAAAATCGCATACATGCGCTTACAAGCGCGCAGGTATGCGCACCCATGTTAAATATAGGGGAAAAATCGCATGCGCACGTATGCGTTTTTTTCCAGCGCTAAAAAACGCAAATGTGAAACCAGCCTTAGGGGAATTAATTGCTGGATCAATGTCCCATCTCCAGTCTCAGATCCATAACTTGGAATATTATATATTTCAAAAAAGGAATTGATTTTCAAAGGCATTCATTGCAATTAAGAGTAGGTTTATGCTCATTGCCTAATAAGTCATGCCTTCTCATCTGATCAGAGGTACAATCACATGTGCAGCATGTCAAATAAGCCTACAAGCTTGCAGCATGTATATCTTAAGACATTTTATCCAGCCTTGATCCACTGTGCCAGCTACAATATTTTATGTTAGAACAGGCATTAAAGTGTGAAAATAAATATAAAGCCAGTCTGAGTCACCATTTAACTACTGATGGAATTGGAATTTTTTAGGTTGCAAATGTACAAAGCATGCAAGTGATTAATGATGAGTAAAACACCCATGTTCAGTAACTGTTTGCCTTGGCTATTACAAGTCTCATAAAATGAAACAAGCCTTTTCCATTAACAAATTTCAATAACAATAATTGTTTTTGCATCGCTTTATTCTGAGAGCTGTAACTTTTTTATTTTTTCGCTGATGATGCAGTATGGTGGCTAGTTTTTTGTAGGACAAGATGACGTTTTCATTGGTACCATGTTTATTTATATCTGTGTTTTTGATTGCGTGTTATTCCACTTTTTGTTCGGTGGTATGATGAAAAAGCATTGTTTTTTGCCTCTTTTTTTAAAATTTTTTTACGGTGTTCACTGAAGGGGTTAACTAGTGGGACAGTTTTATAGGTCGGGTCATTACAGACGCGGTGATACTAAATATGTGCACTTTTATTGTTTTTTTTATTTACATAAAGAAATGTGTTTATTGGAAAAATATTTATTTTTTTTATTTAGGAATTTAAAAAAAAAATATTTACACATTGTAATATTTTTTTTTACATTGTCCCAGGGTGGGACATCACTATACAATGTCAGATCGCTGATCTGACACTTTGCATAGCACTGTGTCAGATCTGCGATATGACAGGCAGTGCAGGAGGCTTGCCAGTGCCTGCTCTCAGGGTCTCAGGGAAGCACGTAGGGAGCCCCTTCCCTGCAAGATGCTTCCTTATGCCACTTGAACACTGTGATCTCTTTTGATCGCACTGTGCCGGGGGTTAAAGTGCGGGGTGTCAGCTGTGATAATCAGCTGACACCTGGCTGCAATAGGCCGCTCTCGCTTGTGAACGCAGCTGATGTACTATGATGTACTATTCCGTCCATGGGAATTAAGTCCCAGGGCACATGGACGGAATAGTATGTCCAATGGCAGAAAGGGGTTAATGCTCCTAACATCAATAAAAACATAGTAACCCTTAAAGTGTTGCACCATCTGACAAGTTATTAACATAGCCATCTGTCACATAATCTTAGAATTTATGGATGGTTATGTGTGTACATTATCAGAGCCAATAACAGCACAAGAATCCAACATAAGAACCACCAGTAGTACAGAAAAACATCATTAGAACCCATCAGTACAGAAACACAGCATAACAACCCTCATCAGTACAGAAATACATGACAAGAACCACTATCGGTACATTAATATATCACCAGGACCACCATCAGCACATGAATACATCACTAGGACCTCTACCAGTACATGAATTCAGCACCAGAACCATTATCAGTACATGGTACATCAATTGTAATATCAGGTCAGACCCATATACATTTGTATTACATGAATCTACAACTTCCACTATGTCCTTAACAATCCTAACTGAGTGTTATTGCTATCGGTGATCATCAGAATGTGGACCATACAGGAGCCACAGTACTTATGAGAATTAGTCAGTGTCACAAAAAATTTACATCCAGGTACCTTATAGATGATGTCTCTTATTGGAATAATTCTCTTTCTTTTCTTCCTCTTGTCCAGATGCCATGCTGATTTCTCACATCCACAGCTCATCTATACATTCTTCCACCTTCTCTTGTATTGTGCAGCACATCCCGACATGTTGCCCGTAAAAAATAGCAGTGTCATTTACAATGCTCCTGAATAAAAAATATCTGCCCTAAGCTGAGCCCATGAATAAATAATTGCCGTTCACTATATTCCATGAACAAAAGATGACCCACACACGGTCTCTCTTATAGTACATGCCCTCCACACTGCCCTCTCCTTACCATACGGGGTCCCCTTTTTACACTGTCCTTTCACATTGTGTCCCCCACTTACAAGGCCCACTCTCTATACTATGTCCCCTTATCAGACTCCCCCCTCCTTGGCATACTGTTCCCTCCTGGCTGTACCCTTACACTGTTCCCCCATACTATCCCCCCCACTAGTAAGTCTCTATTCTGTGCCCACTAACATTTCTCTCCCCTTATACTGTCTCCTCACCTCACATTATTCCCCTTAATATGTAAAAACAGGAAAAAGGATCGATATTTTAATAAAACTTTTGTTTATTTCATCTGTTAAAAACAGGGATATCTATGATTAAAAAAATACAGAGTGATTCTTATACATTTCTGGCATAACAGCCCTAAGTCACACATTGTATGATAATATAAGACGGGAGAGGGAAATGTGTGAGGAGACTATGGCATAGAATAGAGTAAAGTCCATAGGAAAAATGTGCAAGAACACAAAGAGCCTCACCGTGCCTTGTCGCTGCATCAGTAGTAAGTACCTCTATCCATGCTGCCGACCTGCAGTGTGCAATGAGCAAAAACAGGAAAAAGGATTGGTAGCGGAATAAAACTTCTATTTATTTCATCCGTTAAAAACAGGGATATCCATGATTATCACTGTTTTTAACAAATTAAAAAAACGGAGGTTTTCTTCAAATACCAATCCGTTTTCTTGTGTTTGCTCATTGCACACTGCAGGTCGGCAGCATGGATAGAGGTACTTATTCCCTCAGTAGTCTGCTCCCCCTAGATACGTCTCTGCGCTGTAGTACTGATGTCACTACTGCAGCTAATACACAGAGACTGGATCAGGGTTGACCATTGTCCAGAAATTACAGGATAGTACATAAAAATGAGGCACTTTTTTTTGCTGCATGTAAAAAATAATGTAGGTCGCTCATAATTCTTTTTAAGCTGGAGAAACGTATAAAGATTATTCTGACTGTAATTGTCATCATTTTAGAGTTTACACTGAAGGCAGCTCATTTCTTTATATCAGAGGTATTGATTTATCGGCTGGAGCACTTCTAATCATAATCATTTATTATAGTTTTCCAATGTGTCCGTGAAGAAGGGTGGTGAGCTGAAGAAGGTGACGAGTCAAGAAGAGGGTAGCGTGTTGTCATATATTATTAGTTTGTGTGTGGGGAGGTTGAGCTGGGTACAGTTCTGTCTGTGATAGGAGACAGTTTGACAGCAGGTGTCATGTGGCAGTTTGCCCATCAGAGGTCACTGGAGAGCACCGATGGCAGTGATTATGTAACTGTCATTTGAGTGTTACATAACTGCCAGAGGTCAAGGTGACTCTGATTGGGCAGAGGTGACTGTCAGGTGACAGAGGGTGGGACTACCTGGTCTGTCTGAATAAATACTGAGGTAAGCTTCCAGTAGCTTCAGTCAGCCAGGGGAACTCACAGGTTAGGAGAGTCTGTCACACAAAGGAGACCCCTCAGAGGCTTTGGACAGTGGAAACGATCACGCGGGGTGACCCTATAGGACATTGGTCACAGGCAGAGACGGCCTGTGAGGACCTGGATTATTGGTGGACTTTGTAAGGTGAAACGCCGTGGTGGATTGGCCTAGGGCAGCCACGGCGGATAGAGCCACGAAGTATGCCTGACGGAAAAAAAGTGTACAAGTGAAGGTACCCAGGCCTGTCTGCAGGAGGATAACAGTGTGAAACATCTGTCGTGTTTTGTTCTGGTCGTCGTGAGGGCGGCCAATAAAAGCAAACCTGTTGAATACAATTCCTGCCTCTGTCTCGTGCCTGTCGACGTCAAGAAGCGGGTCACCCCCCATTCCTGTGAGTACAGCACACCTCCGCCACCTATCTGCACTAACACCAGCAGCACCACCATCCAATTGCCATTCCTCCCTCGCCACCGACTCTACATGTGTGATAAAAGTGTGTTGTGTTTTATCCCTATGACTGGTGTTGTTCTTCGGTTCTTCTGCAGACTTCGCCTGTAAGGCCATCTCTGAGAATGCGGGAGGTCTGTCCAATAGGGGAACCATACAGCAGATAGGAGATACAGTTGCATTAAGTCACATAGGATACTAGATAGTTAACATTGAGATCAGCTCATCAGTGGGAGGGGTAAAAGCAGCTATAGGGCTCATACCCATCTGCGAGAAAAAAAAAAGGTCCGATTTCCAGACCGAAAAAACGGATGTGTGCTATGCGAGTGCAATGCGATTTCTGTGCGATTTTTAAACGCAACATCTGTATGACATGCATATGCAATACGATTTTAACATGAGCTTTTACAATAGTTTTCTGTCCTTTACACATCGATTTAAGACAAAATATTCTTCAAAACACGCATATATTTATATATATATATATATATATATATATATATATATCATCCAAGCGATAGTGAAGTTCTTGCCTCACACGGGTAAGGACGTCTGGTGTAACAGAATCAATTACATCTATGATTCTCTGTTTTAAGCGATTAATGTCGTTGATACATTCAATGTACATATGTTGCTTCACATAACCCCAAAAGTAAAAGTCTAAGGGCGTCCGATATACATATAATATACAGTATATAGATTTATATACAGTACATATATATATTTCAACAAGAAAAGATCAATTAAGCACAGCTGCAGCCACCTTACCTGGCATCATGCCATAAGGTACAATTCACACACCTGTAATTATATATATATATACACACAAAATATATATATATATATATATATATATATATATATATATCTAGCTGAAGAGCCCGGCGCAAATTATAATGATATATTATATATATATATATATATATATATATATATATAAAGCTGAGTGTAGAGCCCCGCCCATTCTGCATAGCCACATTCACTATAATATCCCACATCATCCCGTCAGCCAGAGCTACCGGACTACTACCCATAATATCCCACATCGTCCCATCAGCCAGAGCCACCAGACTACTACCACTAATATCCCACATCATCCCATCAGCCAGAGCCACTGGACAACTACCACTAATATCCCACATCATCCCGTCAGCCAGAGCCACTGGACAACTACCACTAATATCCCACATCATCCCATCAGCCAGAGACACCGGACTAGTACCCCTAATATCCCACATCATCCCATCAGCCTGGGGTCAGAACCAGAGCGCTAAGTGGAACGGTCCTAACTTCCATACCCGGGATCCTTTTAAGAGAGGCCTAGCGTCAGAACCAGAGCGCTGAGTGGATTTGTCCTGACTTCCATACCAATGATCCCTTTAATAGATGCCTGGGGTGAGAATCAGAGTGCTGAGGGATTTACCCTAACTTCCCTACCGGAGATCCCTTTAAGAGAGGCCTGGGGTCAGTACCAAAGCGCAGAGTCGATTTTCCCTCACTTCCGTACCAAGGATCCCTTTTGGTCAGAACCAGAGCGCTGAGTGGATTTGCCCTAACTTTCATATCGGGGATCCCTTTAAGAGAGCCTGGGATCAGAACCAGAGCATTGAGTGTATTTGCCCTGACTTGCATGCCAATGATCACTTTAATAGAACCCTGGGGTCAGTAACAGACCATTTGAAGGCAATTGCCCTGACTTCCATACCGGGGATCCCTTTAAGAGAGGCTTGGGGTCAGAATTAAAGCGCTGGATGGATTTGCCCTGACTTCCATACTGGAAATCCCTTTAAGAAAGGCTTAGGGTCAGTACCAAAGCGCAGAGTGGATTTGCCCTAAATTCCATACCAATGATCCCTTTAAGAGATCCTGGGGTCAGAACCACAGAGCTGAGTGGAAAGGTCCTAACTTCCATACTGGGGATCCCTTTAAGAGAGGCCTGGGGTCAAAACCAAAGCGCTGGATGGATTTGCTCTGACTTCCATACCAATAATCCCTTTAAGAGGGAAGATGTGCCTACAGGATGGAGGATGTGTGATGTGTATATAGGCACAGGAGGGGGGGATTCATTTCTGTCATGGGCTCTCTGCTCCTTTCAGGGGGGCAGACAATGGCTGGGAGCTTATGTTCCCAGGGATGCTAGATTTCTAGAAAATAGGGGGGGAAGCCAGCACTGCTTAAGGTTAGAACGCATAAATTGGAGTGCATATGCACATAAAGTCTAGCTGTATTCAAAAATGAGATATTTAGCAAAAAAATTGATCAATTCAATTGAGCCACCCCGCCGCGCAAAGGCAATCTCATATGGGGGGTCCTACTCTATATATTTTTAATAAATGCTGTGCCATTACGGCCTCCTAAATACATTTAGAGCATGACCACATCAAGTGCAATCTGTACCTGAACATTACTGGATCGCTCCCATGAAGCCAGATGAAGCAAGTGCAGATGAAGGCCAACCAGGTCTGAACACAGACATATCAGGAATGGCCTCCACACATTGCCTGACCAGCAAACATAGATGAAGGGCGATGTTGGTCCAGACACAGGTGCACAATTAAATAAAGCGTGGGGCTGCCGTGTGTGTGTGCACAGCAGCCTAATCCATCACAATGAACACAGAAAAATTATGGCGGAAATAACCAAGCGTGCACGGCAACAGTGGTGGTGAGCCACAAACCAACAACAAGAAAATAGGGGGGGAAGCCAGCAAACATAGATGAAGGGCGATGTTGGTCCAGACACAGGTGAACAATTAAATAAAGCTTGGGGCAGGGTGTTCTAACCTTAAGCAGTGCTGGCTTCCCCCTCTATTTTCTTGTTGTTGGTTTGTGGCTCACCACCACTGTTGCCATGCACGCTTGGTTATGTCTGCCATAATTTTTCTGTGTTCATTGTGATGGATTAGGCTGCTGTGCACACACACGGCAGCCCCACCCTGCCCCAAGCTTTATTTAATTGTGCACCTGTGTCTGGACCAACATCGCCCTTCATCTATGTTTGCTGGTCAGGCAATGTGTGGAGGCCATTCCTGATATGTCTGTGTTCAGACCTGGTTGGCCTTCATCTGCACTTGCTTCATCTGGCTTCATGGGAGCGATCCAGTAATGTTCAGGTACAGATTGCACTTGATGTGGTCATGCTCTAAATGTATTTAGGAGGCCGTAATGGCACAGCATTTATTAAAAATATATAGAGTAGGACCCCCCATATGAGATTGCCTTGGCGCGGCGGGGTGGCTCAATTGAATTGATCAATTTTTTTGCTAAATATCTCATTTTTGAATACAGCTAGACATTATGTGCACATGCACTCCAATTTATGCGTTCTAACCTTAAGCAGTGCTGGCTTCCCCCTCTATTTTCTTGTTGTTGGTTTGTGGCTCACCACCACTGTTGCCGTGCACGCTTGGTTATGTCCGCCATAATTTTTCTGTGTTCATTGTGATGGATTAGGCTGCTGTGCACACACACGGCAGCCCCACCCTGCCCCAAGCTTTATTTAATTGTGCACCTGTGTCTGGACCAACATCGCCCTTCATCTATGTTTGCTGGTTGGGCAATGTGTGGAGGCCATTCCTGATATGTCTGTGTTCAGACCTGGTTGGCCTTCATCTGCACTTGCTTCATGGGAGCGATCCAGTAATGTTCAGGTACAGATTGCACTTGATGTGGTCATGCTCTAAATGTATTTAGGAGGCCGTAATGGCACAGCATTTATTAAAAATATATAGAGTAGGACCCCCCATATGAGATTGCCTTTGCGCGGCGGGGTGGCTCAATTGAATTGATCAATTTTTTTGCTAAATATCTCATTTTTGAATACAGCTAGACATTATGTGCACATGCACTCCAATTTATGCATTCTAACCTTAAGCAGTGCTGGCTTCCCCCTCTATTTTCATGCTAGATTTCTCCCACCATGTCAGTGTCTGCTGAGGTGTTGTCAAGTGGGAAAACTGTTGGTCATAGCAACCAATCACAGCTCAGCTTCTTTTAACCAGCTCTGGTGAAATGAGAGATGCTTAGTGATTGTTTGCAAGGAAAACTGTTGCTCATAGCAACCAATCACAGCTCAGCTTCTTTTGAACACCTCTTGTGAAATGAAAGATGATTAGTGATTGGTTGGTGACACCCACACACACACATTCATTTTTATATATAGATATATAATGTGGTGTAGTGACCACTGTGTCTGCTAAGGGGCGCTGTGTGGGTGTCCCAGGAGAGAGGATGAGTGGCAGGATGCTGAATTATCGCTGTGTATCCCAAGGTAGGTGGCCTTGGGATGGAAGCTTGAATATGTATGTTGATCAGCAGAGGTACTGCTGAGCTTTTGCTACACTGTGTCAGGGAGAGCTTTCCAGGTAGCTGGTGAGATGGGCAAGACCAGCTACCGACAAATCCACCCAGGGGTGTGTGTTTAAAAACGCCTATAGTAAAGACTATGTGAGTGTGCTTGTAGGACCTGTGATGAGGTCATAGCCATGTGATCCAGTGGGCATGGCTATGGACCATATAAGGTGGCCAGGGTAGGTCACATGAGTGAATGCTTGAACCCAGTTGGTCCATATGAAAGGTCTTGTCTGGGCTGACGTGAGACCGAATGAGGAAGATGTGGCTGCCTTCCTAACAGCATGTGTGGACGCTGTGTTTAATGGCTGCAAGTGCCTGAGAGTTCCCAGGGGAGGGAATGGACGTCTGCAGTGTGGTGAAGTAACCATGAGGTAACCCGGCCACGGGGTGAGGCTAGGGAGCCTGCATATTGGACATTGCATAACCTGTGTGACTACAGGGTTAACAGAGTGGAGCTCTGTCATGGATGCTATGCTGTTGATATGACCTTTCTGTTGCTGATTCATTGTTTATGATGCTTAATAAACCAAATGGACTGCTGGAGTTATATGAGAAACCTGTGCCGGACCTGGTTATTTGGCTGCCTATCGAGTGTCCCCTACCTGAATGACAAGCGCTACCTTACAATTGGTGGAGAATGCTATGGGCAGTGTTGTAGCCTTGTTGCTAGGGGCAACGGACGAGGACTGCAAAATTCAGTTGCTAAGGGCAACGGTTCCAACAGCACATGTTGTAGTGCTGGCAACGCAGAGCCAGGAGGGCTGACGGTCTTGAAAGCTGTGTGATATGCTGACCGGGGTCAGTGAAAGAGACTGGTGATTGCTATAGGGTGCCTCTGTGGATAAGAGGTACCCAAGAACCTGTGTGGCCGACACAGGTAACGGACAGGTGTCCGTGTTGTAATGACTGGGGTCAGTGAGAAAGACTATGTACCTGGAGGATTCAGTGAGCAAGGTCCTGGAGGGTCAGTGTTGGAAGGTTCTGGGAGAAGAATCGGATCCCTGGAGCACATGCTGTAACCTTGGACCTGGTGAGGCATGAGTGTTGGACAGTCTCAGGCGGAGACGCATGTCCTGAAGAGCACCCGCTGAGCCCCTGGACCTGGTGAGGCCGGTGTGTTGGGAAACCCTGGGAGGATGGTCGGCTCCCTGAATAGCACCCGGTGCGCCCTGTGTGTTGGACAGTCTCGGGAGGAGACGGACGTCCTGAATAGCACACAGACAGGACGCGTGAGTTTTGTGTTGTGTGTTTTTTTTTTTTTTTTCTTTTCCCTCTCAAGTCAGCGGGCAGTGGCTCAGTGGGGTCAAGAACGTGACAAGCGGCTTGCTGTAACTCGGCGGGGTTACGATGGTGACAAACGGCTTGCTGAAACTCGGATGCTAGCTGCCTCCAGTCTGATCTTGCACCCCTTCCATTGACCTTGCAGGTGGCCGTAATCAGTTCTACCTGCCCATAAATTGTAGGCTTAGCCTGGTAGTGACATGTTTGTCCAAAATTGTAGGCTGGTGGCCCAGAAGTGGCTTATGTATGGTAGAGCATCAGGGGAGGTTACCTTGCCGTGGTTGATGGGCTTACATAAATTGGCCAATTTGTGCACTAAGAACCTTCATTTTCATCTTACTTTAAGTTTTAAAAAATATTTTTGATTATTATCCAAATCGAATGGTTTTAATGTGTTTCTGTGTTTTCACATGGCCTAGATTCATGCCATGCACATGTGCTGCTGTATTCTTTTTGTCTATATTGTGCAGTTTTTGCAGCTTGCACGTGTTCACATTAGGAGGTGCTGGTCAGTTTTTTTTTTTCTCTCTCTCTCTCTCTCTCTCTCTCTGTGTGTATGTCTATATATATATATATATATATATATATATATATATATATATATATATATACAGTATATACCTATAACTAGAGATGAGCGACTTTGCCTTTTTCGGGTCGAGTGCGCCCCTTTAACACATACCACAACTTATGATGCTCCAATACGCCACAGAAATATAGGTATAGTACATTAACACATACTTACATACTTCACTGCTTACATGACATGACTGATCTCTTTTAAATTGTACAATAGCTCAAAAACAGGACAGTATATTACTCCATACAGTGTTATAGCCACCTCATTGTGTGCCATACAGAATAATGAGCCCCATATATTTCTCCATACCAAATAATTAGTCACATATAATGTTCCATACAGTATATGATGAGCTCCACACAATGCTCTATTTTAGAGTTGAGCGAAACAGGTCGGACAGATTCAAAAATCGCCGACTTTCGCCAAAGTCGGGTTTCGCCGAACGAATCCCGACCCTAGCGTGAGGTCGGCCATGAGGTCGTCGATCAGCGCGCCAAAGTCGCATTTCAAATGATGCTTTCAGCACCTTTTCTCACCCAATGATGGAGGACGCACACTGTGGGCAATGCGATGACATGCGCAGCGGCCAGCACCATCTTAGAGAAGCGCGTTGAAGTGATCGCCTAGCTTTGTGTGGCGTCACAGTGGGTATAAAAGGCTGTGAACGCCGACCGCCATCTTACTTCTGCCGATCTTAGAATAGGGAGAGGTGCTGCTGCTGATTCTGAACAGGGAGAGCATTAGGCAGGGAAGAAGAAAAAAAAACTGCTTCTGTTGATAACGGTTTTCACTGTACAGTTCGTGTGCAGTAGAGATGAGCGACTTTGCCTTTTTTTCGGGTCGAGTCGGGTTTCATGAAACCCGACTTTCTCAAAAGTCGGGTCGAACAAAATCGGCTGACTATAGGGAAAAGTCGGAGGCCGACTGAAACACTAAACCCAATGCAAGTCAATGGGGAAGCAAAGTCGGCAGGGAGTGGTGGACAGTAAACACAACCAACAGTGCCGATTTCAATGCCAAAAACATCAATTCTTATTACTGAAGCTTGTCAACCTTAATTTACTAAATAATAATAGTTACGCAAAGAAAACTGGTGGTTATTTGGCTAAAGTTGTGGGGGGGTTGGGCTGGCTCCAGGTGTGGCATGGGCCAAAGAGTGTCAGTGCGCCCCTTTAACACATACCACAACTCATGATGCTCCGATACGCCTCAGAAATATAGGTATAGTACAATGACACATACTTCACTGCTTACATGACATGACTGATTTATTTTAAATTGTACAATAGCTCAAAAACAGGACAGTATATTACTCCATACAGTATTATGGCCACCACATTGTGCGCCATACAGAATAAAGAGTCCCATATATTTCTCCATACCAAATAATTAGTCACATATAATGTTCCATACAGTATCTGATGAGCTCCACATAATGCTCCATATATAATGGGCCCCATTTGTAATGCTCCAGTGTATAATGTGCCCCTTAGATGCTGCTCCAGTGTCTGATCTGCCCCATTTACAATGCTCCAGTACATGATGGGCCTCATGGATGATGCTCCAGTGTATGATGGGCTCCAATAATGCTCCATATATAATGGGCCCCATTTGTAATGCTCCATTGTATAATGGGCCCCTTAGATGCTGCTCCAGTGTCTGATCTGCCCCATTTACATTGCTCCAGTACTTCATGGACCCTATTTTTAATTAACCAAGGCAAGGTATGTGAAAAGAGCTCCATGGAGTAATCTGAGGTGTGTGCTTCCACATCCTTCACTTTTGGTGTGGGTGAAGGACATAAGGAAAGGGGTTGCTCCTGACCAGAAGCCTGCAGTTATGACTCAGTGCTTGCATTTTTTACAACTTCAGAAGAGGAGGCGATAGAGCTGGAGGCTGTTTCAGTAATGTAAGCCACAAACAGTTCCTGATACTCCGGCTTTAAAAGCAGTCTACCTACTCCCAGAAAAGGGAGCCTTACAGGCCTTCCAGAGCGACACCATGACGCTGGTCAATACCTCCTGCCTTAGCTGCTATTGTGTTTTTGGCACTACCAGCTGATGCACCACCACCACCATCAGTACCAGGTGGCCCTCCACGCCCACATCCGCATCCTATTCCACCATACTTCCTCATGTTTTGAAAAATGGACCCAAAATACCAGCAGATATATGGTACTGTATCAGAAGCGTACAGCTCTATACAGTCTATGAATAACAGTAAATCTCCGTATATATTTCATGAGGCATACACAGACGCTCACAGGCTCAGTATGGATTACCCAATAAAATAACAAGTTGAAAAAGGGTACAGTATCACCAGATACAAGGTATATATAGCATAGTGTAAACATTCTGATTCTCTGTATACATTTCAGGAGGCAGACACAAACGCTCTCAGGCCCAGTATGGATTACACAAGAATATGAAAAGCTGTAAATGGGTTACGTAACACAAGCGTTTACAGGCTCATTATGGATTACACCAGAATCTAAATAGCTAAAAAGGTTACTGTAGCAGAAGCGTTCTGCTGTATACAGTGTTGGCCAAATTGAAAATATTGGTATATTTCCGTAGTGACCCTCAGACGCTCACTCAGTTTGGTTTTGACCATAATAAAAAATGTTGCAAAAAAAGTCCTGGATAATAACATAGCAAGTATATATTTTTTAGGGTACAATTGAAATCTCTGTATAAATAGTCCCGTAGTCACTCTCAGACGCTTACAGTATGGATTTGACCGTAATGCTAAATGTCGAACAAATGTACTGTATAACAAGATACAAGCTGTATCGAGTATAGTGTAAAAATTTGTTTCTCTGATTCACCGTATATATAGAAGGCATAACCCACATACGCTCACTCACTATGGATGATGTAGGGAAGGTGGACTGACAGTCAAACCAGCCTGTAGTGAGAAGCAGAGGTGTAGGGCAGTGTAGGTGTGAAACCGCTAAGATAAAGAGAAAGGGTGCAGTGTTTTAGCTTGCCCATTGGAGGGCAGTGGAGAGTGTAGGAGTGGGACTGAATAACTGCCATTGGTCAGAGAAACTGTTAGGTCATGGTGGGCGGAGTTACCAGAACTGGAAGTATAAAAGGCTGAGGGAAGGTTCTGGAAGAGTCAGTCAGCGAAGGGAGCACAGTAAAAAGGAAATTCTGCTGAGGAAATAGAGGCAGTGGAAAGGCTCCAGAGAGGACTGACAGTTGAGGCGGTCACGGGGGGGTGGCCCAGAGGACGGTAGCCGCAGACGAAGACGGCCTGGGGCTATCATACGGACGGTGTGCTCAGACTGGTGTAGCGCTGTGCTGGTTGGGCCTAGGCCAGCCACAGTGGAAGAGCCTCAGAGGACGCCATGATTATAGTTACAAAGGAAGTGAAGGTACCGGGGCCTGTGTACAGAGAAATGTGAAACGGCTGTGGTGAATTGCTGTTGTCGACAGAAGGATGGGCACTAAAAACGGACCTGTTCAATACAAACTCTGTCTCAGTCTCGTGTTTGTCTGTGGCAAGAAGAGGGCCCCCCCACAGTTGGTTATCCTACAGATGTCATGCCCGCCATGTCCGTTATGCCTGTCATGCCCGCCATATCTGTTGTGCCACATGACCCCTGGAGCAGTGTGCACGTGCACTGAATTCTCATGCCCGTTATGTCTCATGCTGCAAGATCCCTGGAAGCACTGTGCACACGCACCTCGTAACTGTTGTGCTGCAAGATGCCTGGAGCAGTGTGCATGCGCGCCTTACCTCATGGCTGCACGCTGTTGCTAGGTAACCATCCGTCTCTGCTCTGATTCTGCAATCCTCTCTGTATTCCTGGAGCTCCTGATCATGTGACCTTTCCTATGTTCCAGCACTGCCTGACCCAGCTAACCTCTCAGTGTTTGTGGAGCCCCTGATCATGTGACCTTCTCTATGGTCCAGCCCAGTTTGATCTAGCAATGCTCTCTATGATCCTGGAGGATCTGGACCGGAAGTTCTCCCCTGGTCCTGACCCGGAAGTACAGGTGCTAATGCCCTATATCAGACCGCCCCTTCCTATGGTCGGGGCCTGAGTATCATGTTGCTTCCTTGCATGGCTGCTTGGTCTGCTCGGTCGCTCTTTGTATTCTGTGCCCCTGCACTCTGCCCTGTAGTGCGTCTCTGCACATGCTCTGTGCTTGTACTCTGCCTCTTGTCCTGTGCCTTGTCTTGTGTTTGTCCTTTGTGCCATGTTTTGTCCTTATTATGCTTTGCCTTGTAGTCCTTCCTGTCTTCTCTGCCTTGCCTGCTTTGCCATGTCTTGCCTTTGCTATGCTTTGCCTTGTGGTCCTTCCTATGTTCTCTGTCTTTGCTTGTTCTTACTTGCTCTGACCTATGGTGCTCTGTGGTGCCTCCTGGCACACGCACCATTCTTCCTCTCTTACCTATAGTGCTCTGTGGTGCCTCCTGGCACATGCAAAATTCCTCCTTTCTTACCTATGGTGCTCTGTAGTGCCTCCTGGCACACGCACCATTCCTCCTTTCTTACCTATTGTGCTCTGTTGTGCCTCCTGGCACATGCACCATTCCTCCTCTCTTACCTATGGTGCTCTGCTGTGCCTCCTGGCACATGCACCATTCCTGCTCTCTGACCTTTGGTGCTCTCTTGCACATTTCGGGGCTAGTCTCAAGGTTCCCCCTTGACCCGGCTCTGGGCTTCGGCTTATGCTCCGCTGCTAGCTCTGTTCTCGCTCTGACCTGACTCTGTGTTTCTGCCTATGTTCTGCTCCTTGCCCTGTACCTTGTCTTACCTTGTTTCTCACCTTGCTTTGCCTTGTTTCTTCGTGTGCCCTTTGCATACGCCTGGCCTTCCTAGCCTCCTTTCTGTGCCTCAGCCGTGCCCGCCCTAGCCGTGCTCGTCGGTCAGTGACAGCTGTGTCGCCTGTTATGCCCCCACCGGGTTCCCTGGAGTCTTGCCAGCCTGTCTGTGCTGCAACCCGACCAGCTAGCAAGTGCCCCAGCTGTGCTCTCTGTGCTTCCTTGCACCCACGCTGTCTCTGCACTGTGTTTGCCTGCTCCTCTATTAGCACGCGCAGGCCCTCGCCTGCCCCGTGGCATACCTCCCTTTGCTTCTGTAAAAGTACGCACAGGTCTTGCCATGTACCCTGTCGTGCCATCTAGCATGCACAGGTCCTAGCCTATACCCTTGCGTGTCCCTCGGCACGTGCAGGACCTTGCCTTGTACCCTGACCCTGGCGCATCCCTTGGCACGCGCAGGACCTTGCCTTGGACTTTGAACCCTGGCGTATCTCTACACATGCACCCTGTCTCGTATGTTGAACTTTGAACCCTGGCATGTCCCCTACACACGCACCGCACGCTGCACGTTGAACCTGGCGTGTCCCCTACACACGCACCTTGCACCTTGCCCTGGACCCTGGTGTGCCCCTAGCATGCACCCTGCCTGGAATCTTGCTTTGGACCTCGGCGTGTTCCCTAACACGCACCATGTCTGGAGATCTTTCGTGCCTCCTTGCCGGTACCCTGGTTTGCCTGCTGGATTCCCGGAACCTGCCATCACTGCCAGAGATCGTAAGCATGAAGACTGCGGCCAGATGTCCGGAGCTGGTGTCCGCAGCCTGATGCCCTGATCCTTGCCAGTTGTGCGGAGTCCGATGCCATCGTGTCCTTGTCGGTAACCGGGCTTACCTTCTGGCACGTACCATGCCATGGACCTTGGCGTGCCATGCACGTACCTTGCTGTGTTTGCCTGTTATCACGTTTTGCACCTATTGTTATCCTGAATTTGCCTTAATGAAGATACCTTGAATTCACGTATTGTCTTGTCTTGTTTCCTGCACGTCCTTTGTCGTCAGACACTCGTACCTAGTGTCTACTTGAGCCGGCCGTCTGGTTCCAGCAGTCGTGGTGGCTCACCGCCTTGGTCTTGCCCCTGACACTCCCTGTTTAGGGGGTGGTTCCTCCAAGGTCAGCTCGCCCTAGGTGGGTGGGTGCCACGACCCAGAGGGTCCACTCTAAAGAAATCGATTCAGCGTAAGCGGCCTTCGTCATAACAGATGATACCATAATACAAATTTTTGAAACAAGGTACTGTATCAGCACATACCAGGTGTGTCCAGTCTAGGGTTAAATTTCCGTCTATACTTTCGGAGTGAGACACAGACACTCACAGGCTCACTATGTATTACACCAGAATTAAAAAAGTAGAAAAAGGGAAAGGTATTCATAGCGTACACCAGTATACAGCGTTGTGGTACTTTTAAATCTTCGTATATATTTCAATCTCAGTAAGCCAGTCCAGAATCTCCTCTATTGGAAACTACATGGATACAAGTATAGACGCAAAGTCGAGTGTTAGCAGAAATTTTGGAATTACTCATCGCGGGAAAACCTCCCGGTTGATGTTGAATTGGCGATGCAGACCCTCAATTACTGTGTCTGTGGAGAAAGCAAAAAAGGTTCTTTGTGAAGAAAGGAATGCTTTATCACAGTAGCGTGGATCACATCACCTTTACTCGTCTCCATCAAACTGTGATGTCAGGGAGAGATGTACCCATGGTCCTCACTGCCTATCATGATGCGTCTGGTCATTTTGGAGTGCAAAAGACAGAAGCCACAGGCCGTAGGCGATTCTATTGGATTGGCATGAGAGGAGACATTGAAAAATGGTGGCAGGAAAGTCACACGTCTGTGACTATCACAACTGTGAAAGCTGATCATAAATCACCACTGCATCCACTTGTAAGTTGACGTCCATTTCAAATGGTAGCCATTGATCATCTGAAGGTAGAGGCCAGCAGGACAGGCCATAGCTACATCTTAACCATCATTGATCAATACACCAAATTTCTAGTGGCCATCCCTGTGAAGGATTTAACTGCCCAGACTACACAGCGGTGGAGCAAGGAGAGGTAAGTATTGCAACTTGCAAGTGCTGTGGCCATGACCAAGCAGGGGGGGCACAATCATGGTCGACGGTACTGGCACATGGCCCCTCATAGTATGCTGGTGTGTCTGACAGCGAGTGGGCCCTCCCACCGTCTGAGACACTGTATTGTACTATGAGGGGCCCTATTGCCTTTGTAGTGTGGATCGAGGATGCTGGCCAGCCAGTAGTCATCATCCCTCATCATTTTGGCAATGCGGGGGTCTCTTTTTAGGATCCGCAAGGCATAATCGCACATGTGGGCCAATGTTTCAGGTATCAGTGATGCCTGCCCGTGGTGGGTGGAGGAGCAGTTTCTGGCAAATCCACATCCCTACAGTCACACACAAACACTGTGCCTGACCTTGGAACGCCAACATTTTCTCTTGCCCCCTGAGAAACATCCTCCTGCCCAAAATAATCATCCCCCTCATCCTTCTCCTCTTCTTCCTCCACCTCGTCCAGGACAGTTCCCTGACCAGACAATGGCTGACTGTCATCAAGGCTTCCCTCCTCCTCCTCTGCAGACGCTTGATCCTTAATGTGCGTCAAACTTTGCATGAGCAGACGCATAAGTGGGACTCTCATGCTTATGATGGCGTTGTCTGCGCTTACCAGCCGTGTGCATTCCTCAAAACACTGAAGGACTTTACAGAGGTCTTTCAGCTTTGACCACTGCACACCCGATAATTCCATATCTTCCCTCAAACTGCCTGCCCGTGTATCCTCCCACAAAGACATTACAGCCTGCCTCTGTTCGCACAGCCTCTCAACCATGTGCAGGGTGGAGTTCCACCTTGTTGCAATGTCTATGATTAGGCGGTGCTTGGGGAGGTGGAGCAATTGCTGCAGCTTCTGCATACGACTGGAGTGTACGGCCAAGCGATGAATGTGCACCTTATGGAGCAGGGATGTTAACTCCGGATAATTATTAAGGAAGCACTGCACCACCAGGTTCAAAGTGTGAGCCAGGCAAGGTATGTGTGTGAGTTTTGACCGTGCTATGGCTGCCACAAAATTACGGCCGTTATCACTGACCACCTTGCCTGCCTCAGTCTAGCCCAGCCATGACTCTGTTTGCTGCTGCAAGTAGTTGGCCAGTACCTTCGCGGTGTGTCTGTTGTCGCTCAAAGACATCATCTTTAACATAGCCTGCTGACGCTTACTACTAGCTGTTCGATAGTGGGCCACCTCGTGTGCAAAACTGCCAGCTGCGGATGTAGTGCTCGTGTGACTGCGCTCTGTGGATGAGCTTTTGCTGATAGACGAGGAGGAGCGAAAGCCAACAGTTTCCTATACCGTGGGCTAGACAGCACTCTTCCACCGCCGCTGTCCCCAGTGGAGCCTGCATCCACCACATTAACCCAGTGCGCAGTGATGGACATGTGACGGCCCTGGCCATGCCTACTGGTCCATGCATCTGTTGTGAGGTGCACCTTTCCACTCACTGACTTTTTTAGTGCATGGACAATGCGGTCTTTCACAAGCTGGTGGAGGGCAGGGATGGCTTTTTGAGAAAAGAAGTGCTAACTGGGTAGGTCATAGCGTGGGACAGCGTAGGCCATGAAGTCGCGGAAGCTTCGCTTTCAACCAAACGGTAGGGCATCATCTCTAATGAGATTAGTTTGGCAGTGTAGGTGTTCAAACACCTTGTACGCGGATGAGAGGATGAGTACTTTCTTGTCCTACTCAGAGTGTCTGGTAGAGTGAGCTGGACTGGAGAGCTGCATATGGGGGAAGTAGCAGTGGACCGAATGGAGTGAGAGGGGGTTGGTGATGGTATTGGTGGTGATGGCCTAGATTCAGTGTTGTGTTGCAAAACCATTGTGATTCCCTGAGTGCTTTTGCCTTGCGACGACACCTCCACATTTAGTGCTGGTGGTGTGCTTAATGGTGGCAGTGTTCTTACAGTGGGGGTAGCGATGGAGCATTGTTGGCTACCTTCAGTCGGAGCAGGTGCACATGTGATACCTGAGGTTTTGTAGTCCGTCCACGCTTGCAAGTGCATGTTGATTAAATGTCTAAGCATGCAACTGGTATTCAAATTTCAAAGAAGTGCCACACTGCACTCTTCCTACTATGGTAAACATTTTCTGGCCTTGCACGCTCTGCTAAGTTGACCGTCTGGTCAAGCTGTCCTGCAACTCTTTTAGTTTTTGTTCCATGTTTTAGGACAGCTATGGGCCTGCTTGATAACCACTGCTGTGATGTCAATGCCTGCTGCGGATCCTTCTCCTTATCTAAACTATTGCCAGCGCCACCCTCCTCCCCCAATGGATGCCAATCTAGGTCCAGAACTGGGTCATCTATCACCTCCTCTTCAAAGTCATCTGCACCTTCCTCTTTACCTTCGTCTGTGTCACCGTGTAAGGTGGTATAGCATGCGGGAAGGGGCACCTGGGTTTCATCAGGGTCAGATTCTGGCTCAATAGACTGCCAGGGCAATGTAGTGCTGTGGGTCAATGTACCAGCAGAATCATCTAGCAGTGGCTGTGCATCAGTGCACTCCATGTAAGATTCATCTTGGAATGGGGAATTCAGAATTTGACTGGATAACCCAGACATGGTATGTGAAAAGAGCTCCATAGTGTAATCTGAAGTGTGGGCTGCCGCATCCTTAACTTTTGGTGGGGGTGAAAGACACAAGGAAAGGTTTTCTTTTTATGACCAGAACCCTGCACTGACGACTCCGTGCTTGCAGGTTTCGACCGTTCAGAAGAGGAGGCAATAGAGCCGGTGGCTGTTTCGGCAATGTACGCCAAAACCTGTTCCTGATTCTCCGGCTTTAAAAGCGGTTTTCCTACTCCAAGAAAAGGCAACCTTACAGGCCTTCTTGGGCCAGAGGATGACGCAGGCTCAACACCTCCTGCCTTAGCTGCTATTGTGCTTTTGCCATAACCAGCCGATGCACCACTACCATCAGTACCAGCTGCGCCCCCCTGCCCAAGTCCGCGGCCTCTTCCACCATACTTCCTCATGTTTGGGAAAATGTACCAAAAATACCAGCAGAGAGACGGTACTGTATGAGGAGCGGCCAGCTGTGTAAGGTGTATTAAACAAATTAAATCAACGTATATATAATGTTAGTCACAGACGCTCTCACAGTATGTATTGGACCGTAATCCAGCAAGCAGATATACGGAACTGCATCAGAAGTGTACAGCTGTATACGATTTTTGTGCAACTAACAATCTCCGTATAGGTATTTACGGAGTGTCACACACGCACTCTGACTAGGCATAAAAGTGACTGTAATGCGAAAGGCAGATATACAATACTGTTGGAGAATTGGACAGCTCTATACGATGTGTGTATGTAAAATTCTCAAGCTCCGTGTATTTGTGTACGGACTGACACATGCTGTTTCTGTCTGGTTTTGACCTTAATCAAACAGCAGATATACGAAACTGTTTGAAAAACGGACACGACTCTAAGGTGTAGGTCTGGAAAAATGTAAAAATTCCTCGGCTTTTTTTTCCAGAGTCACACATTGGTAGCTTCTATTTGTCCATGCTAGAAGGCGGTACACGGTAGTGTGTGAGGAGCGTGCAACGCTGTACGGTGTGTGTATGTAAAATTGTCAAGCTCTGTGTATTTGTATACGGACTGACACACGCTGTCTCTGTTTAGTTTTGACCTTAATCAAACAGCAGATATACGAAACTGTTTGAAAAATGGACAGGACTCTAAGGTGTAGGTCTGGAAAAACGGACAAACTCCTCGGCTTTTTCTTCCAGAGTCACACCTATATAGCTTCTATTTGTCCGTGATACCAGCCGGTACACGGTAGTGTGTGAGGAGCGTACACCGCTAGACGGTGTGTGAAAAAATGAACGCTCAGTAACTCACCAGGACAAAATAATAAAATTTGGAGTGCTTTGAAAAAAGCAGTTTGAACAGCAGTGTGCACACAGCAATGCTGCTAGCAGGTAGCCTTAAAAGGCAGCCTAATCACCACCAGCGCTGCTGCACACAACAAAAATCCTCCCCTTTCACTGCACACTAACTGTACAGTGAAAAGCGCTATCAGCAGAAGCAGTTTTTTTTTCTTCTTCCCTGCCTAACGCTCTCCCTGTTCAGAATCAGCAGCAGCACCTCTCCCTATTGTAAGATCGGCAGAAGTAAGATGGTGGTCGGCGTTCACTGTCTTTTATACCCACTTTGAAGCCACACAAAGTCAGCCAATCACTTCAATGCCCTTCTCTAAGATGGTGCTGGCCACTACACATGTAGTCGCATTGCCCAGTGTGTGTCCTCCATCATTGGGTGAGAAAAGGTGCTGAAAGCATCATTTGAAATGCGATTTTGGCTCGCTGATCGGCGACCTCATAGCCAGCCTCACGCTAGGGTCGGGATTCGATCGGCGAAACCCGACTTTGGCGAAAGTCGCGATTTTTAAATCTGACCGACCTGTTTCGCTCAACTCTACTTATAACATATATATATATAACCTATATTTTCCCACGGTCCTGACGTCACAGCAGTTCAAGCCGACTGCGAGAACAGCTTCAGTGAATAGAGGTGATGTCACTGATGCTGCGCTCCCTCACAGCCACTTCCTCAGGTACATAGCCAATACTAATCACATGATATTGCTCACATATATAGGGTGGGTTGGACATAGAAAAAATGGGCGTCAAACACACCTGGCGCCCTGAAACTGCAGTTATATTTAAAATACAAACATAAATTTGTTGCATAACTGTACAAGTGTGAAGAGACTGGAGGCATGTAGGATGCAGTAACTGACCATACACAGACCAAGGGTGATAGGGGTTTATTTTACAACAGAAAACTCCATGCAGGGAGAAAACGAGGGATATAATTCTCTAATACAGCGAATGACTGTTGGGGATAACTTAAGGCACAAGAATAAGTAAGGCAGACAGTACAATTAAATACTACTTATCCCTCAGGTGTCAGTCACGGTTAATCTCCTGACCGTGGCTGGAGCTGCTTAGGATGTGTCACAGTGGAGGTCTGACACAGTCCTGAGGAAGCTGGTATAGTATATCCTGACGATGGCGGTGTCCTCTCGTGGTCCTGACGATAGTGGCAACTCCTCGGGATCCTGATGCTGATCTTGGGTCCAAAAGATGAAGCAATGAAGAGGAAAACATCTTTTTCCTACGGTGAGTGTCCCAACACTACGGAGACTTACAATGGGCAGCCCGGTTCACTGTTTCGACTTGACACACGCCTACGTCCAGTTCACAGACCTTGTCTCTCACGGTTAGTGCTGAAGGCGAGGGCGGCTGTGGTAGAGTTGTCAGCTGTGTCAGCAATCTCAGCGAGGACAGAGGTGTCAGCGGGGACAGCGGTATCTCAGCTGTACTCAGTCGGTAGTCTCCTGTCAAAGTGCTCTGTCGTCCCAGGCTCTGCTCTACTCTGCCCAGTCGCCTCTCAGCTGATTTTACCTCACAGGTACCTCGCGCTCGACGTTCCCGCCCAAATTGTTTGGATCCTCACGCGAACCTTCTCTCAGCTTGGCCACACCCCCTTCGCTCGAGTACAGGGAGCTGTCTCGCATTTTAAGCTTTTCCCCCTGCGACTTAGGTGACAGCCCCGATGGTTCTGGACCCATCACGAAGGAGACATGCCTAACCACTTCCTTTCCCTTACACAACTGTGATTAAAAATGCAATTTGTTAGCATAAAAATTATATATGACATCAAAATGTAAGATTTTTCTGCAAATAAAATTAAAAGGAAAGGAAATAAAAAGTCGGCTAGGATTGAAAAGTTTTTCTTGTAACATTCTCATCTTAATTGCAGACCAGGATTAGAACCGACCATCCTTGGAAACATCGTGGAAGTGAAAAGTCCTTGGGGCTCAGACCTCTGAGCTATTCTGTTAATTGACCCTTGAGGCTTAAAATTTTTTTGAATACCTAAAGAACCATTGATATTAGTAGCATAAAAATCAATATATATTGAATAAAATAAAAATAAAAATTGTGATTTTATTTATTATAAAAAAGATGTGAATAAATAATTGAATACATTGATTACGATAAATGGATGAGTGAATGACGAGTGCCTTTACATAATCTTTAATAAAAAATTGTGATAAAAAAATATATATTTTAATTAACATACCCATTGTAAATCAATTTAGTGACGACCTTATTTATTTATTTTTTTAACTTTTTGAGTGTGTTTGCTTTATTTATTATAAAAACATTATAGAACACTATACTTCTGATATTTCATTCAGCCCTTGTGGTTTCAGGGTGTTGAGTTTATATATCCAGAAAACCTCCTTTCTGTTGAGACTTTGGATTCTATTGGAGCTCTCAGGTGGAAAATGTTCGATAGGTGATATTTTTATACACCCAAAATCTTGTTTATGGTGCTTGCAAATATGACATAACAAACCATGTTTTAGAAACCCAGTAAGTACATTGTGTCAATTCAATTTTTTTCTGGGACTGCTGAGAGCTGGTGCTTGTAGCTGGGGAGGGGGCACTATCCATGGCCTTTTTCTAGACTATAAATATCAGCTCTCAGCTGTCTGCATAGCTTTTGCTATAAATTATAGGGGGACCCCACACCGTTTTTTTTCCTTGAAATAATCATTTATTCAATAAATACATGTCTAGAATTTGGCACAAACACTATACTAATTGTATTTGTCGCTGATATATATAGTATACAGTAGATATACAGTGTGTGTGTGTGTGTGTATGTATGTATATATATATATATATATATATACACACAAAAAAATAAAGGGGACACATCCTAGGACATTGTGTTGGTTAAGTGTTCCCTTTTATTTTTTTGAGAGATATATATATATATATATAAAATATACATTTATATATTATATATATTGTGTGTGTGTGTGTATGTGTGTATATATATATATATATATATATATATATATATATATATATATATACACACACACGTCAGTGACACATACACACACACACACACACACACACACATATATATAATATATACTGTATATTAAACATATATATAGTGTGTGTGTGTATATATATATATATATATATATATATATACAGTGTATATATATAATATATATACTGTATGTACATATATGTGTATTCTATGTGTATATATCTATTGTTTTGTGAGCTGTCAGTGTGATTTTACAGTAGCCGCATATGAATTAGTGGCTTTTCAAAGGACACCGGTGCGTAAGCATCGGACAGCACTCACATGGTGCGAGTGCTGTGCAATTTTTTTTTCTTTCTCACACCCATTGACTTGTATTGGTGAGTCTCGCCCGAGATATGCAGCAATACGAAGCATGCTGCGGTTTTCTTCTCAGTCTGATTTCAGCTGAGAAAAAAATCACAGATGAGATGTCACCTATTGAAGAACATTAGTCCGAGTGCAATACGATTTTTTAATCAGATTGCACTCGTCCATTTTTCTTGCAAGTGAGTATGAGCCCTTATAGAAAATGCTTCCGGGTTACAGTCTGTAAAGTAAGGGCTGTCATACAGTCTAGTCAGAGTCTAGGATTCATCAAGTTCAAATATGGGTGGAGTGGGAAGCAAAGCTAAGCATAGCAGAGTTAGCAGGTTCTAAAGCAGCTTAGCTGTAGCAGAAAATGGGCCTGGTCAGTATTAGTTTCCTACAAGAATGAGAACACTTCTTCAGTCACGTCTGGATGCTGGGGGACAGTCTTGAAGCTAAGGTTCGAAAGATCAGGAGTGAAGAGGGGTGAGCTGAATACTTCTTGTTTGTGTAAGGTTCGAAAGAGGTATAGAGAGTCATGCCTTTGTCTCTCTGATGAGGAAGATGTCAGCCGGGTCGGAGAGTGAGGTGAAGATGGTGGGTCTTAGGACAGGACCGAGACAAGGACTGATGGATCACACATGCAAGGGAACATCACTAAAAAGAGACTTTGTCTTAACCTTTATGCTGCAGCCAGATGTAAATGAATTGCACAGTAAAATCGAACCTGTTAACCCGGACCCACAGTCTTCTCTCGTTTGTAGCTGGTTCCGGTCTCATGAACGGGGAGGCAACGTTGGCTCCCAAAGCAAAAGTGAGTAAGGAATGAGCTCCACCACACTACCCACTCTACTCAGACATCTGTTTAGAAGAGGGGTTATGGGGCAATCAGAACTCATTCTGGCCCACTGCAAACACAAACATGTGTGCCCCAGCCTTGCTTCAAGTGGAACAACATACATTAGCCTGGCCTGGATCAGCTGCACAGAGCTGGTGCTGGAGCAGTGATAGCAAGTGTTATGTGATTATATTACTTTTACACAGTGCTAGCCAGTATAGGACGAAAACCTAAAACTGGAAAACACCTTTAAGAGTACTAGCATCTTAAGGCTGTGTGCACACGCTGCGGAAAAGGTGCGGATTCATCCGCGCGGATTTTGTACAATCCGCAGGTGAAACCGCAGGTCAAAAGACCTGCGGTTTTACCTGCGGATTGCTCTGCGGTTTTGCCCTGCGGTTTTTCATCTCCTCAATGGAGGAGATGGCAAACCGCAGGAGAATCCGCAGAAAGAATTGACATGTCAATTCTTTCTGCGGATTGAAAACCGCAGATAATCCGCGCGGAAAATTCCGCACCGTCTGCACTGCGGTTTTTGATTCCCATAGGGAATCATGGTACTGTACACCGCAGCAGAAACTGCTGCGGGTCCGCAGCGGCCAAAACCGCTGCGGAACCGCAGCAAAATCCGCAGCGTGTGCACACAGCCTTAGGGCTTTTGAACTATATAAGATCAGTCCGGAAAGGAATTTGTTGAAATGTATAATAGCAGACACACATGATAACATACGAAAATGTTGTAGGGCGGACATTTGAAACTCAGGCTTTATCTGCAGCCTTCTTCTCTAGCAGTGGCATGCCGAAATAACAAAGAGATGACAAAAGCTGTTTTCAGTGCTCATTATGAGCACATTTTTCCAGCATGATGTTTATAGGAATAATATGAAGTCAATGCACCCTTGGATAAGTAACAACATGCTAAGCAGCAAGTCCGACCAAAAAAACATATTCCATTTGTTTCCATGTGTCTGTGTACTTTCATTGATTTAACATTTCATGTTAGTTTTTTCATATTTAATTTTTCCTACCTGACTTTAGCGCAAAATTTAAAGGGATTGTATCATCTTTTTAATTAAGGAGCACATTACTGGCCAACAGGCTTTCTGGTTTGTAAGAGGTGGTTCTAAAGATTGACAATTTATAGCACCAGCATCAACGGGCAGCACGGTGGCTCAGTGGTTAGCACTGCAGCCTTGCAGCGCTGGAGTCCTGGGTTCGAATCCCACCAAGGACAACATCTGCAAGGAGTTTGTATGTTCTCCCTGTGTTTGCGTGGGTTTCCTCCCACATTCCAAAGACATACTGATAGGGAATTTAGATTGTGAGCCCCATCAGGGACAATGATAATGATGTGTGCAAATTGTAAAGCGCTGCGGAATATGTTAGCGCTATACAAAAAATAAAGATTATCAACATGGTCCAAACTGAGAGCTCAAATGAGCTTTTTATAAGGCTAAAGAGGCTGGTGCTGCATAAGGAAACAACCAGAATATTGTCAAGTAATGTTGAGTGCTCTGTCATGCCCAGAGCACTTAATACCTCATTTGTATATGAATGAGATATAGCGATGTAAAATGGATATATATTTCAAAGATCTGCATGCCCATATATGTGATTTGAAGAGTGGATGGATCTTACTTACAGATTCCCTTTAAATTCCTACCTGTGCAGATAACTCTGTAAGGCTGCTGTAAATTCATATGCCAGTCTGTCTGAATGTTGTCCATGGAAAAAACTGACTGGGTTTTTTTTTTCATGGACTGAGAACATACTCAGAAGGGAGGTAAGAAAATTTCTAAAACAATCAACAGAGATTGGAACAAAGCAAAATTCTCTAAAATGCATGCTCGCAAATGCCAGAAGCCTGACAAACAAGATGGAAGAACTTGAAGCAGAAATATCTACAGGTAACTATGACATAGTGGGAATAACGAAGACATGGTTAGATGAAAGCTATGACTGGGCAGTTAACTTACCGGGTTACAGCCTGTTTAGAAAGGATCGTAAAAATCGGAGTGTAGGAGAGGTTTGTCTTTATGTAAAGTCTTGTCTAAAGTCCACTTTAATGGAAGATATTAGCGAAGGGAATGAGGATGTCGAGTCCATATGGGTCGAAATACATGGAGGGAAAAATAGTAACAAAATTCTCTTTGGGGTCTGTTACAAACCCCCAAATATAACAGAAATCATGGAAAGTTTACTACTAAGGCAGATAGATGAAGCTGCAACCCATAATGAGGTCCTTGTTATGGGGGACTTTAACTTCCTGGATATTAACTGGGAAGCAGAGACCTGCAAAACCCATAAAGGCAACAGGTTTCTGCTAATAGCCAAGAATAATTATCTTTTACAATTGGTGCTGAATCCAACCAGAGGAGCAGCACTTTTAGACCTAATACTATCTAACAGACCTGACAGAATAACAAATCTGCAGGTTGTTGGGCATCTAGGAAATAGCGACCACAATATTGTACAGTTTCACTTGTCTTTCGCTAGGGGGACATGTCAGGGAGTCACAAAAACACTGAACTTTAGGAACGCAAAGTTTGACCAGCTTAGAGATGCCCTTAATCTGGTTGACTGGGACAATGTCCTCAGAAATAAGAATACAGAAAATAAATGGGAAATGTCAAAGAACATCTTTAATAGGCACTGTAAGCGGTTTATACCTTGTGAGAATAAAAGGACAAGAAATAGGAAAAACCCAATGTGGCTAAACAAAAAAGTAAGAGGGGCAATTAACAGTAAAAAGAAAGCATTTAAACTACTAAAGCAGGATGGCACCGTTGAAGCTCTAAAAAACTATAAGGAGAAAAATTCTTTATCTAAAAAAAATAATTAAAGCTGCCAAAAAGGAAACAGAGAAGCACATTGCTAAGGAGAGTAAAACTAATCCCAAGCTGTTCTTCAACTATATCAATAGTAAAAGAATCAAAAGTGAAAGTGTAGGCCTATTAAAAAATTGTGAGGAAAGTATGGTTGTAGATGATGAGGAAAAAGCTAATATATTAAACACCTTCTTCTTCTCCACGGTATTCATGATGGAAAATGAAATGGGTGAAATGCCGAGAGACAAAGAAAACCCTATATTAAGGGTCACCAATCTATCCCAAGAAGAGGTGCAAAACTGGCTAAATAAGATTAAAATAGATAAATCTCTGGGTCAGGATGGCATACACCCACGAGTACTAAGAGAACTAAGTAATGTAATAGACAAACCATTATTTCTTATATTTAGAGACTCTATAGTTACGGGGTCTGTTCCACAGGACTGGCGTATAGCAAATGTGGTACCAATATTCAAAAAGGGCTCTAAACGTGAACCTGGAAATGAAAGGCCAGTAAGTCTAACCTCTATTGTTGGTAAAATATTTGAAGGGTTTCTGAGGGATGTTATTCTGGATTATCTCAATGAGAATAACTGTTTATCGCCATATCAGCATGGAATTATGAGGAATCGCTCCTGTCAAACCAATCTAATCAGTTTTTATGAAGAGGTAAGCTATAGACTGGACCAAGGTGAGTCATTGGATGTGGTATATCTTGATTTTTCCAAAGCGTTTGATACCATGCCACACTAGAGGTTGGTCCACAAAATGAGAATGCTGGGTCTGGGGGAAAATGTGTGTAAATGGGTAAGTAACTGGCTTAGTGATACAAAGCAGAGGGTGGTTATAAATGGTATATTCTCTAACTGGGTCGCTGTGACCAGTGGGGTACCGCAGGGGTCAGAGTTGGGACCTATTCTCTTCAACATATTTATTAACGATGTGATAGAAGGTTTGCACAGTAAAATATCGATATTTGCAGATGATACAAAACTATGTAAAGCAGTCAATACAAGAGAAGATAGTATTCTGCTACAGATGGATCTGGATAAGTTGGGAACTTGGGCCGAAAGGTGGCAGATGCAGTTTAACAATGATAAATGTAAGGTTATACACATGGGAAGAAGGAATCAATATCACCATTACACACTGAACGGTAAACCACTGGGTTAATCTGACATGGAGAAGGACTTGGGAATCCTAGTTAATGATAAACTTACCTGGAGCAGCCAGTGCCAGGCAGCGGCTGCCAAGGCAAACAGGATCATGGGGTGCATTAAAAGAGGCCTGGATACACATGATGAGAGCATTATACTGCCTCTGTACAAATCTCTGGTTAGACCGCACATGGAGTACTGTGTACAGTTTTGGGCACCGGTGCTCAGGAAGGATATAATGGAACTAGAGCAGGTACAAAGGAGGGCAACAAAATTAATAAAGGGGATGGGGGAATTACAATACCCAGAGAGATTAGCAAAATTAGGATTATTTAGTCTAGAAAATAGACGACTGAGGGGCGATCTAATAACCATGTATAAGTATATAAGGGGACAATACAAATATCTCTCCGAGGATCTGTTTATACCAAGGAAGGTGACGGTCACAAGGGGGCATTCTCTGTGTCTGGAGGAGAAAAGGTTTTTCCACCAACATAGAAGAGGATTCTTTACTGTTAGGGCAGTGAGAATCTGGAATTCCCTGCCTGAGGAGGTGGTGATGGCGAACTCAGTCGAAGGGTTCAAGAGAGGCCTGGATGTCTTCCTGGAGCGTAACAATATTGTATCTTACAGTTATTGTTAGGTTCTTTAGAAGGACATAGATCTGGGGATTTATTCTGACTGAATTTTATAGGCTGAACTGGATGGACTAATGTCTTTTTTCGGCCTTACTAACTATGTTACCATGTTACTATGTAATGTCCATGTAAAAGAAATCGCAGCATGCACTATTTTCTTCCAAATTGAAATAAGAAAAATCGAATCTCATGCTAATCAACCGTATAACATCCAATTTTTAAGTATGCATCACCAATTAACATAATGAAATAAAGGAACTGCTTTTGGCCTTAGAAATCTTATTCACTGCTCATGTATGAAAAACAAATGGCAGACAGATGACATACAAATGACAATCCAGTTGAAAAATCATTCATTTTTATGTATAAAAATTGGAATTTTTATGGGTCTGTGAACTTGGCCTCAAGATGTATTAACTAGTGATGGCTGAGCAGTGCACTAAAAAGCTCGGGTGCTCGTTGCTCGGGTCAAACAAATTGGAATGCTCAGGTGCTGAGCAACGAGCCCAATGTAAGTCTATAAGAAACTCGAGCATTTTTCCAGCGCCTCCCACCCCCCCCGGCGGTCTGCAGAAGGACTAGAGATTGAGGAAATCGATGGTAACAGTATTCAAATGACATGGGAACAGCATGGGGAAGACCCCTGGAAGCATGTCTGACTCCCAGGTCCCTGTGGTGAACAATTACGCCACTTTTACAGACTCACAATAAAACATAAAACAATGAAACCAAAATGGATTTTCCTGGGAAATATGTTAAGGAACATTCTTTCCAGGATAATCATTAATATATAAGGCAAAATAAATAACCAAAACCAAAAATGTTCCTCCACACCTTAGGCTATGTTCACACGTAGCAATTTTGAATTCAACCAAACCAAATGCATTCACTGGGAAATGTCATTTTAACATTTTACAACCTAATCTGGCCATGTGGTGTGAGACACATCATCAGACACATCCTGTTTCATTTATGAAGGAGGGACTCTGAAAGTCACAAAGCCTATTTTTATAGGGCCATCGGGCAGCCTTTACTATTCTTAAAGGGCCAGCAGTCGGTCCTCCCTATGCTTCTCATTATTAAACAGTGGATCTCATATACTGTAATTGCGTATGCAGTGAGTGGTAGGGCTGAGACATACAGAAGGGCATCATGAAAAAATGTTCCCATTATTAGGAAGTGGGTCTCCCATAGTGTTTGCCTATGCAGTGAATGCAAGGCCTGCCCAAAATTTAGACGCATCCCAATACCCCTCTGAAGAGACATATAGGAGGAGGAGGTCCTCCTGAAAACAATGTTCCCATTATTAGAAAGTGTGTCTCCTATTCTGTTTGCCTATGCAGTGAATGCAAGGCCTGCCCAAAATTTAGATGCACCTCAATAACCCTTTGAAGAGACGTACAAGAGGGCCTCCTGAAAACAATGTTTCCAATATTTGGAAGTGGGTCTCCCATACTGTTTACCTATGCAGTCATTGCAAGGCCTGCCCAAAATTTAGACACATCCCAATACCCCTTTGAAGAGATGTACAGGAGGGCCTCCTTAAAACAATGTTCCCATTATTAGAAAATGGGTCTCCCATACTTTTTGCCTATGCAGTGAATGCAAGAGCTGCCAAAAATTTGGATGCACCACAATACCTCTTTGAAGAGACGAGCATCAGGGCCTCATGAAAACAGTGTTCCCATTATTAGAACAGTATGGTTTCCCATACTGTTTACCTATGCAGGGTATTCAAGAATTGCCCAAAATTTGGAAGCACCATAATACACCTTTGGCAAGATATACAGGAAGGCCTCATAAAGAAAATATTCCCATTATTGGGAAGTGGTTCTTCCATACTGTTTCCCCACGTAGTGAATGTACGGCCTGCCCAAAATGTAGATTCACCGCATTACCCCTTTGAAGAGACATACAAGAAAGCCACCTTGAAACAATGTTCCCATTATTAGGAAGTGGGTCTCCCATACTGTTTGCCTATGAAGTGAATGCAAGACCTGCCCAAAATTTAGACGCACCCCAATAGCCCTTTGAAGAGACGTACAGGAGGGCCTCCTGGAAACAATGTTCCCATTACTAGGAAGTGAGTCTCCCATACTTTTTGCCTATGCAGTGAACGCAAAGCTTGCCAAAAATTTGGACTCACCACAATACCAGCTTAACCCCTTTCTGACATCTGACGCACTATCCCGTCCATGGGACCCGGGCCCCTATGCCCATGGACGGGATAGTGCATCATCGGCTGGGTGTCAGCTGATTATCACAGCTGACACCTGACACATTAACCCCTGGCACACTGCGATCAAATAGTGTACCAGGGTTTAGGGAAGCATCGGCAGGGAGGGGGCTACCTCCGTGCTTCCCTGAGACCCCCGCAGCAGCGCAATGTGCAGCGATGCAGCGGGGGCCTCCTTCCCTGCAGGTCCCCAGATCCAAAATGGCGGTGGGGGGGACCTTCGGGGGCCTGCAGGGAGGCGGCTTCCTCATGCCTGCAAAGCGCCGGCATGAGGAAGCCTGCAGCACTGCTGTGACAGATCGCTGATCTGTCACAGCGATCTGTGATGTGACAGATCAGCGATCTGTCACATGACAGTTATGTACCCCCTGGGACATTGTAATAAAGTTAAAAAAAAGTGTACAAATAAAAAAAATCGCTAAATAAAAAAAAAAAAAATATTCCCTAATAAATTCATTTTTTGGAAATAAAAAAGACCAAAACAATAAACGTACACATATTTAGTATCGCTGCGTCCGTAATGACCCGCCCTATAAAACTGTCCATTAGTTAACCCCTTTAGCGAACCCCTTGAAAAATAAAAATAAAAAACAAAGCAAAAAATAATGCTTTATTATCATACCGCGGAACAAAAAGTGCAATAACGCGCGATCAAAAAGACTGATATAAATAACCATGGTATCGCTGAAAAAGTCATCTTGTCCCACATAAAATGAGCCACCATACAGCATCATCAGTGAAAAAATAAAAAAGTTATAGCTCGCAGAATAAAGCAACGCAAAAATAATTATTTTTTATATAAAATTGTTATTGCATAAAAGCGACAAAATGTAAAAAACGACATAAATGAGGTATCACTGCAACCGTACTGAACCAAAGAATAAAACCGCCTTATCAATTTTACCGCACGTGGAATGGGATAAATGCACCCCCCAAAAGAAATTCATGAAACACTGGTTTTTGTTCATTCTGTGTCCCAAAAATCGGAATAAAAAGTGATCAAACAAGTCACGTGCCCGAAAATGGTACCAATAAAAACATTAACTCGTCCCACAAAAAATAAGACCTCACATGACTCGGTGGGTCAAAATATGGAAAAATTATAGCTCTCAAAATGTGGTGATGCAAAAACTATTTTTACAATAAAAAGCGTCTTTTAGCGTATGACAGCTGCTAAACATAAAAACCCGCTAAAAATAGTAAAATCAAACCCCCCTTTACCACCCCCTTAGTTAGGGAAAAATAATAAAATTAAAAAAAGTATTTATTTCCATTTTCCCGTTAGGGTTAGGGCTAGGGTTAGGGCTGAGATTAGGGTTAGGGGTGTGTTGAGGTTAGGGTTGGAGTTAGAATTGAGGGGTTTCCACTGTTTGGGCACATCAGGTGCTCTCCAAACGAAACATGGCATCTGATCTCAATTCCAGCCAATTCTGCGTTGAAAAAGTCAAACGGTGCTCCTTCCCTTCCAAGCTCTGCTATGCGCTCAAACAGTGTTTTACCCCCACATATGGGGTGTCAGCCTACTCAGGACAAATTGCAAAACAACTTTTGGGGTCCAATTTCTCCTGTTACCCTTAGGAAAATAAAAATTGGGGCAAAAACATCATTTTTGTGGAAAAAAATATGATTTTTTTATTTTTATGCCTGGGCGTGTTAAACTTCTGTGAAGCACTTGGGGGTTGAAAGTGCTCACCACACATCTAGATAAGTTCTTTAAGGGGTCTAGTTTCCAAAATGGGGGTCACTTGTGGGGGGTTTCCACTGTTTAGGCACATCAGGGGCTCTCCAAAGGCAACATCACACCCGCAGACCATTCCATCAAAGTCTGCATTCCAAAACGTCACTACTTCCCTTCCGAGCCCTGACGTGTGCCCATACAGTAGTTTTCTCCCACAATTGAGGTATCAGCGTACTCAGGACAAATTGGACAACAACTTTTGGGGTCCAATTTCTCCTGCTACCATTGGGAAAATAAAAAAAATTGGGGACTAAAAGATCATGCTTGTGGGAAAAATGATTTTTTTTTTATTTTCACGCCCAGGCGTTATAAACTTCTGTGAAGCCCTTGGGGGTCAAAAGTGCTCACCACAAATCTAAATAAGTTCCTTGGGGGGTTTAGTTTCCAAAATGGTGTCATTTGTGGGGAGTTTCCACTGTTTAGGCACATCAGGGGCTTTCCAAACGCGGCATGGCGTCCAATCTCAATTCCAGCCATAAATGTCAAATGGCGCTGCTTCCCTTCTGAGCTCTGCGATGCGCCCAAATAGTGGTTTACCCCCACATATGGGGTATCAGCGTACTCAGGACAAATTGCACAATAACTTTTGAGTCCTGTTACCCTTGGAAAAATAAAAATTGAGGGTAAAAAGATCATTTTTGTAGAAAAAATATGATTTTTTAATTGTACGGCTGTACGTTATAAACTTCTGTGAAGCCCTTGGGGGTTCAAAGTTCTCACCACACATCTAGATAAGTTCCTTGGGGGGTCTAGTTGTTTCTAAAATGGTGTCATTTGTGGGGGGGTTCTACTGTTTTGGCACATCAGGGGCTTTCCAAACGCGACATGGTGTCCGATCTCAATTCCAGCCAAAAAAGTCAAATGGCGCTGCTTCCCTTCCAAGCTCTGCCATGCGCCCAAATAGTCATTTACACCCACATATGGGGTATCAGCATACTCAGGACAAATTGCACAATAACTTTTAGGGTCCTGTTACTCTTGAGAAAATAAAAGTTGGGGGTGAAAAGATCATTTTTGTGGAAAAAATTTGATTTTTTAATTGTATGGCTGTACGTTATAAACTTCTGTGAAGCCCATGTGGGCTCAAAGTTATCACTACATATCTAGATAAGTTTCTTGGGGGGTCTAGATTCCAAAATGGGGTCACTTGTGGGGGGTTTCCACTGTTTAGGCACATCAGGAGCTCTCCAAACGTGAAATGGCGTCCGATCTGAATTCCAGCCAATTTTGCGTTGAAAAAGTCAAACGGCGCTCCTTCCCTTCTGAGCTCTGCCATGCGCCGAAACAGTGGTTCCCCCCACATATCAGGTATAAGTGTACTCAGAAGAAATTGCACAATAACTTTTGTAGTCCAATTTCTCCTGTTACCCTTGGTAAAATAAAAAATTTTGACCTGAAGTAATTTTTTTGTGAAAAAAAGTTAAATGTTCATTTTTTTTAAACATTCAAAAAATTCCTGTGAAGCACCTGAAGGGTTATTAAACATCTTGAATGTGGTTTTGAGCACCTTGAGGGGTGCAGTTTTTAGAATGGTGTCACTTTTGGGTATTTTCTATCATATAGACCCCTCAAAGTGACTTCAAATTTGATGTGGTCCGTAAAAATACAATGGTGTTGTAAAAATGAGAAATCACTGGTCAACTTTTAACCCTTATAACTTCCTAACAAAAAAAAATTTTGGTTCCAAAATTGTGCTGCTGTAAAGTAAACATATATGAAATGTTACTTATTATGTTTTTTGTGTGCCATATCTCTGTGATTTAAGGGAATAAAAATTCAAATTTGGAAAATTGCAAAATGTTCAAAATTTTTGCCAAATTTCCATTTTTTTCACAAATAAGCGCAAGTTATTTGAATGAAATTTTACCACTAACATGAAGTACAATATGTCACAAGAAAACAATGTCAGAATCACTGGGATCCATGGAAGCGTTTCAGAGTTATTACCTCATAAAGGGCAGTGGTCAGAATTGTAAAAATTGGCCCTGTCATGAACGTGCACACCACCCTTGGGGGTTAAGGGGTTAAGGAGACGTAGAGGAGGGACTCATCAAAAAATGTTCCCTTTATTAGGAAGTGGGTCTCCCATAGCGTTTACCTATGCAGTGAATGCAAGGTCTGCTAAAAATTTGCTTGCACCCTAATACCCCTTTGACAAGACATACAGAAGGGCCTCATGAAGAAAATTCTCCCATTATTAGGAATTGGTTCTCCCATACTGTTTGCCTGTGCAGTGAATGCAAGAGCTGCCAATAATTTGGATACACCATAATACCCCTTTGAAGAGACGTACAAGAGGGCCTCCTGAAAACAATGTTCCCATTATTAGGAAATGGGTCTCTAATACTTTTTACCTATGCAGTGAATGTAAGGCTTGCCAAAAATTAGGACTCACCATAATACCATTTTGAAGAGACGTACAGCGGGGCCTCATCAAAATATTCCCATCATTAGGAAGTGGGTCTCCTATAATGTTTGCCTATGCAGTGAATGCAAGGCCTGCCAAAAATTTGGACGCATCACAATACCCCTTTGACGAGACATACAGAAGGGACTCATGAGAAAATGTTCCCTGTTGTGAATTATCTCGATGTGACTTCTGAGTCGGGGCTCTCTGGTGGTTACTGTGGGTAGTGGAGCTGGCCGAAGTCTGCCACCTGACAACAATGATTGGAAATCAGGGGTTACTGACTGGAGAATTTAAGTGAGCAGGCTTCCTTCTGTGGCTGCCGGTGATTAGTTTTCTTCCTGTGCGTTCTGAGGTCTGCTGTCTCCTTCCTGATCCTGCATTTTTCAGTTAAGTTGTTCACTTGCTAATCCTTTGCATCTGATCTAGTTTTGCCTCTTTCTGCTTTGCTGTGAGGGTTCAGCGTGCTCCCTTCTGGCGCAGTGCTGGACTCCGCTCCATATGTTACAGTTTGTGTCAGATTTGTTCAGTCCCCTTTTGAACAAACCAGACTTTGGAATCCTATTTGAGATGTTTCATATCTGCTGATCAAGATGACTGGATCTCACTTTTGCCCTTGGCCGAATTCGCACTAAGCAATAGGGCTAGTTCTGCCACTTTGATGTCTCCTTTTTTCTGTAACTTTGGGTTTCATCCTCGATTTTCTTTGGGGTAGTTGGAGGCTTCGGTCTGTCCAAGTGTGGATTCTGTGGTAGAGAGAATGCAGCAGATTTGGGACCAATTAGTGGATAAGTTGTCCCACTCTCAGGAAAAGGCCCAACGGTTTTCCAACCGGCATAGGACCATTTGTCCATGGTTTAAAGTGGGTGATATGGTTTGGTTGTCCTCAAAAAATATTCCTAGGAAGGTTGCATCTCCAAAATTCAAGCCAAGGTTCATTGGACCTTATAAGATTTTGGAAATCCTTAACCTCGTTTCTTTCCGTTTTTGGCTCTTCCAGTTACTTTTAAGATTCATAATGTTTTTCATAAATCTTTGTTGAAAAGATTTGTGGTGCCAGTAGTTCCCATGGTGGCGCCCCCTGACCCTGTATTGATTAAGGGTAATTTGGAGTATGAGGTAGAGAAGATATTGGATTCTCGTCTGACTAGACGGAGACTCCAGTGCATGGTCAAGTGGAAAGGTTATGGCCAAGAGGATAATTCTTGGGTCTCTGCTTCTGACATTCATGCCGAGAGATTGGTTTGTGCTTTACACCGGGCCCATCCTGATCAGCCTGGTGGCATGGATGAGGGTTCGGTGACCCCTCCTCAAGGGGGGGTACTGTTGTGAACTATGTCGATTTGACTTCTGAGTCAGGGCTCCCTCTGGTGGTTACTGTGGGTAGTGGAGCTGGTCGAAGTCTGCCACCTGACGATGATGATTGGAAATCAGGGGGTACTGACTGGAGTATTTAAGTGAGCAGGCTTCCTTCAGTGGCTGCTGGTGATTAGTTTTCTTCCTGTGCATTCTGAGGTCTGTTGTCTCCTGCCTGATCCTGCATTTTTCAGTTAAGTTGTTCAGTTGCTAATCCTTTACATCTGATCTGGTTTTACCTCTTTCTGCTTTACTGTGAGGGTTCAGCGTGCTCCCTTCTGGGGCAGTGCTGGACCCCGCTCCATATGTTACAGCTTGTGTCAGTTTGTTCAGTTCCCTGTTATATTAGTCTCTTTTGCTTTGCTGCCAGTTCAAACCAGAATGCTGATATAGTGGGGGAGTGGTCGTGCGACCTCAGTGTTTTGTTGTACATCAGACGTGTTGGATTTTTAGGGTTTTTGCGTGATTGCAGACAGTGTCTTTCCTTCCCTATCCTATCTAGTCAGTTTGGGCCCCATCATTTGCTCAGTCTATTTTCTGCCTGCGTTTGTGTCTCATCTTGTCTCACTGACAATATATGTTTGGGGCCTATCTATTCCTTTGGGGTTCTACTCTGGGGCAGTTTAGATTTCACCTTTCTTGCTTTAGGCTTAGTTAGCTCTCCGGCTGTGCAGAGGCGTCTAGGGCATCGTAGGTACGCCCTACGGCTACTGCTAGTTGTGTTGTTAGGATTAGGGGACTGCAATCCGCTAAGTTACCAACGTTTCCAGTTTCCTGGTGGCCTAGCCTATTCCTGCCATCCTCCTCGGTGACCAGGTCATAACAGTTCCCATTATTAGTAAGTGGTCATCCCATACTGTTTGCCTATGCAGTGAATGCAAGGCCTGACCAAAATTTAAATGCACTTACAATACCCCTTTGAAGAGATGTACAGGAGGGCCTCCTGAAAACAATTTTCCAATTATTAGGAATTGGTTCTCCCATACTTTTTGCCTATGCAGTGAATGCAAGGATTGCCAAAAATTTGGACTCACCATAATACCACTTTGAAGAGACGTACAGCAGGGCCTCATCAAAAATTTTGCCATCATTAGGAAGTGGTTCGTCCATACAGTTTGCATATGCAGCGAATGCAAGGCCTGCCCAAAATTTAGAAGCACCCCAATACCCCTTTGAAGAGTCATACAAGAGGGCCTCCTGAAAACAATGTTCCCATTATTAGGAAGTGGGTCGCCCTTAGTGTTTGCCTATGCAGTGACTGAAAGGGCTGGCAAAAATTTGGAAGAGACATGGACGGACAAGGGCCTCATAAAAAAATGTTCCCAATTTAAAGGAGCGGGTCTCCTATACTTGTAACGCCCATGCACTAAGTGTATGGGCTGACAAACATTTACCCCTGGGAGGTTTACATGAACACACTGTCTAACAAATTGTTTACATAAACACCCTTTTAAAAATTTATGTGGGTGTTGCATCACGGAACACGGTCACCCTGGTGATCTAGTGGTGGTGAAGGATGATGATGAGGAGAAAGAGGAGGGCAACAGCAAATAGCCAAAATCAGGAAGCGTATACCCTTAGACACTGGATTTGAGTTTGTTACACTGATATCATTCGTTGGTGAAGACCAAAAAAAGAAAACCGAACATGTGGTCAGAAAGAGATAGGAACAATCATATAAGTAAAATACCTTTTATTATTGTATATCTTGGTAAGTGGTAGCACACGATTAAAAGTAAAATATAGTGAAAATAGAATATAAATGATCCATTATAGTCACCAGGTGAAAGTTAGAACACACTTAGTATGAATCAGTATGCCATATAATAAAGCTGCAAAGTCACATAGATATATACTGCTACACAAACCTCACATATAATAGCCAATGAATAAAGTGCCAGACATTCAGGCTGTATACAGCTAATTATAAAGTATAGGAGTGTAGACTAAGTTATATTATTGTTGAATTGAGCAATCATGAGTTGTCTGGAAGCAGAAGAAAGTGCAATGTGCGTCTATATAAACTGCTTTACAGTCAGCTCAAACAGTATCCTATAAGTAATGCGCCAAATATTCAGCTTATTGAACGCATCTCATAATTGGACTGAAAAGTGCAGTGTGTCATAGTAAAATGAACTGCTGAGCTGAACAAACTATATAAAGAGATGTAATTACCTGGTGGACTAGTGGATCCCATGTGGCACACGCCTGATGCGCATTTCAGACATATAGTCCGCCATCAGGTCTGCCTCTGCATGCCCCATCACCATCAATTCCACCTTGCTCATTTTAATTGGAGGGCAATACTTTCCACGTTCACTACTAATGGCTGAACTTGGAGCAAACTTATATGTGATTCATGTGACGGAAAACCACAGTTTATAATATCTGACCTGTAGGTTACCATTTTTTTTCAGCAAACTGGTGCCAATTGTCATGATCCAAGGTGGATCTGACAGGTAAATTGACAAAGTGAACTTTTTTTCCTTTGGCTTGGTGACAAAGTGAGTTGATTGCCCCCGGTGGCCATTAGAATTATTACACATGGTGTCGTTCATTCTAAGTTGCCCCGGTGGTGGTGAGCGGTAGTGCACTTTAGTTTCTTTGGTTTAATGTGCACTTAATTATAAAACAGGTGTGATGCTCTATAAATGAGTTTCAGGTGTGTTTGATCACTGTTGGTGATATTGTGAGTTAGCCATTCTCAAGGAAGCCTGGGTGAAAGAAGGAGCTGAATGAGAGTCCTGGGCAGCCCAGCCAGAGGGGTTGAGTCAGCTATGGAGTCTGCATGGAGGGCTGGCATGGCGTGGTAGAGTCGCAGTTTATGGTGTCAGCAGGAGGTGCTTGCATGGCTGGGTGGAGTGGCGACGATGGGGAGAGTTGCACTCAGCATGCTGGACTTGGTTGCTGAAAACTGGACTCAAGCATGCTGGACTTTTTGGCTGAAGCTGGACTCATCTTTGGGACTCTGTTTACTGGGCAGCTGCAACTGGTGGTGGACTCTGCTCCAAGGCTGCACTATGGTGATGGATCCGGTTATGGTGATGGATCCGGGTGGAGGAGAAGATGCACGCAGGTGGTGGGCTCTGTTGCTAGTAGCGTACGCAACAGAGCAAAGCTAAGTGGTGTTCCCCCAGTATTGTCATTTTCCCTTGTGTGTGTTTAGTGCAGTGGTGGGATTAGTTTCTGCACTGACCAATTCCCTAGTGAGGGTTTAGGGTCAGGGCGAGTCAGGGTTTTAAGGTTCCTGTGCGTCGCCTGGTGCAGAACCGGCATAGGGAACATTAGGAGTGCAGGGACTCTGGCTCAAGGCAGTGCAAGAGGTCTCCACGTCCCTATTCCCTATCGCAGGGCCCACCGTTGTTATTGTTACTCAGGTTTCCCCTTTATTATTTAAATTCGCCTTACTGGAGGCAGGGTTTCCAGACTTACGTGTATTACCTAAATTCGCCTGTTGGAGGCGGCGTATCCAGCTGCACGTGTTTTTTTATCCAGGGTCACGTGTGTCTTATGGGTTCGCCTTGCGGTACTCGCTGCGTCCAGACACACGTGACCGTGACACCAATGACTTGGCTAAGACAGTGCAACAACATTTAAATGGAGGCCTGAAATGGCACAATTTTTAGCGCACTGATATGTGATCTGTGTGATGGACAAACCCCAGTTTAAAATAGCTGGATTTTTAGAGCTGTAATATGGAAAGGATCTGGCTGTATTCTGCAATGCCAACAAGCAAATAGAACAGAAAAACGGTGTTCTCTGGATTGCTTTTAAAGCAAAAATATTCCTGGTCCCTTGATACCTGGGGCTATGTCTAGAAATATCTGTAAAAGCAGCAACAGACAGAACTGGAATGGACCCTCTTGCTATATGCACTGAAGTCTGCCACATACACTGCCTGCCTGCCTAGCACTGATATCTATGCAGCTTTATTAGTCCTCAGAAGAACTGTTAGTTTAGATAGATATGCGCATTATATATGGAATACCCACACTAAGTACAAATCTCTCCCTATCTCCGCAGCAATTTTCCCTACACTGCCTGATTCCGGAGCAGACTGTGATGAGTACAGCGGCGCCAAGTCTGATATAGACCTGATGACGCTGTGCGGCCTGTCAATCACTGTAATACCACAACCAACATGACTGCGGCATTACAGTGTGTGTCAGACAATCTCTGCATGTTCATTGGCTCTCTAAAGAGCGCCAAAAATGCAGAGCGGGGACCCAAGCTCACGCCGATCAACCCCAGAAATACTTGGCGAGCTCCAAGCATCTTGAACAGTGAGATGCTTGGGGGAGCACCGAGTAGTGGTGAGCATGCTTGTTCATCACTAGTATTAAAGGGAACCTGTCACCCCCCCGCAGGCATTTTTAATTAAAAGAGCCACCTTGTGCAGCACTAATGCTGCATTCTGTCAAGGTGGCTCTTTTATTTAGCGTCCCTTCCACCGCCAAAATAATCATTTTTAAAATTGGTCAGACATACCTGATATTTGTCAGGGGGGCAGGGCTTTCCCCCCTGGACACATAGCCTCACATTCGTCAGTCATGTCCAGCTTTTGAATTTGGCGCCGCCTCCTCAGCGTTTATTTCTTTTTCTTGCAACTGTGCTGTAATATTCTTTCAGTGGTGCAGCAGGACCTGTGATGACGTCACACCAGGTGACCAGTAGGGGCGGAGCTCAGCAGAGCAGTGGGTGCCAGCAGGACCTGTGATGACGTCAGCACCATGTGACCAGTAGGGGCATAGCTAATCAGGGCAGCGGTGCAGCAGGCATGAGAAAAAGAAATGAACGCTGAGGAGGCGGCGCCAAATTCAAAAGCTGGACATGACTGACGCATGTGAGGCTCTGTGTCCAGGAGGGAAAGCCCTGCCCCACTGACAAATATCAGGTATGTATGACCAATTTAAAAAACGAATATTTTGGCGGTGGAAGGGACGCTAAATAAAAGAGCCACCTTGACAGAATGCAGCATTAGTGCTGCACAAGGTGGCTCTTTTACTTAAAAACACCTGCAGAGGGTGACAGGTTCCCTTTAACCCCTTTTCCCTGAAGCTTGTTTTCACCTTCCTGAACAGGCCAATTTTTACAATTCTGACCACTGTCACTTTATGAAATAATAACTCTGGAACGCTTCAATGGATCCCACTGATTCTGAGAATGTTCTCTTGAGACATATTGTACTTCATGATAGTGGTGAACTTTCTTTGACATGACTTGCGTTTATTTGTGAAAAAAAGGAAATTTGGCGAAAATTTTGAAAATGTTGCAATTTTCAAACTCTTAATGTTTATGCCCCTAAATCAGAGCATCATATCGCACAAAATAGTTTACTTTACATCAGCACAATTTTTGAAACATATTTTTTTTATCAGGACATTATAATGGTTTAAAAATTGATCAGCAATTTCTAATTTTTACAACAAAATTTGCAAATGGACCCATAGAAGTACAGCATCAGTGCAAAATAGCCATTGTCCATCAGGCTTGTTCACCGTCTTATTTCCCTATTTCCTTTGTACCGCACCATGCGCTTTAGGGTAAGTTCACACAGGGCGTTTTTGCTGCCTTTTTTCTGCAGCAAAACCTGATTTCTTGGCAGGAAAGAAGATGCTGCAAAAGCTCAGGTTTAGGAGTGTTTTTGGTGTTTTTTTCAGGCGTTTTTGTGTCTCTTTCTGCATGCTAATAAAATTGAGTGCCCCCAGAGAAAAAAATATAACTGCTTCCTGTAGAACCACCCATAACATTAATGCTCATCTGCCTATACCAAGACATTTCTGATACCAGACATTCCCTCACAATAGCTCATTATCAGGACACCTTACTACCAGGCACTACCTCACAATAGCTCTTAACGCCACACTACTACCTGACAATACCTCACAATAGCTCACTGTCATTATGGACACCTCACTAACCACACCCCATGCTCTTGGCTGTGAGGTCACTTCCTGCTAGCCATGACTTTTCTGCAGAAAAAAAGCAGCAAGTAAATCATACTTGCGTTTTTGCAGCATTTTTTTCAACACCCATTCAAGCCAATGGGTGAAAAGCACTGCAAAAACGCAGCAAAAATGCTGAAAGAAGTGACATATGTGTGCATCAGATTTCTGAAATCTCATAGGCTTTGCTGGTAATGGAAAAACAGCTGAAAATTTGCATAAAAAGAGACGCAGCAAAAATGCCCAGTGTGAACATATCCTTAGATGATATCAACATCTCAATAACATGGATTAAAGGAATTCAACAAAAAAGACCGGGTGAGTGCTCCATTTCTTTTTTTCCATTACTCTATGTGTAAGCACCACCCAGAAGAGGTCTTTAATACTATAAGTGTGTGGTATCGAAGTGAAAGAAGTACAGTCATCAACTGATATATTTGATGCCTAAATCTTCTAAGAGGAAATTCCTTTTTCTTGCATGAATCATCATTAGATTTACAATTTTACATCACTGAAAAGTCCCAGGTGGCTACAGATAAGCAGACAAATTCAGCTGGAATTGAATTTTACAAAAATCTACACTTGTCAAAATACAGATTTCTTGTAATCCACATGGATTCAACAATAAAGCTGCCGCTGACGGCCATTTTTCTGAACCACAATGGGTCATCAAAAATTGTTATTCTTACCTCACCGCTCAACTCTTCAGCCTCTCTGCTACACATTGCCACTCGTATGAACCTCACCGGCACTTCTAATCCCCCACCACTTGCGATGGAATCTTCGATTCTCTCCCACTGTGCTGGGCTTCCAAAAATCGGAATAGAAAGCGATCAAAAAATTAAATGTGCTTGGAAATGGTACCAATAAAAATGTCAACTCGTCCCGCAAAAAAAAAGCCATAACCTTTTTTTTTTACGGCCAAACTATGGAAAAATTATAGCTCTCAAAATATGGTAATGCAAAAACGATTTTTTTGCAATAAAAAGCGTCTTTCAGTTTTTGACATCAGTCAAAAATAAAAACCTGATATAAAACTGGCATCGCTGTAATCGCATCGACTCGAAGAATAAAGTCGCCTAATCGCTTATACTGCACGAGGAACAGCATAAAACAAAACCAATTCTTCACCTGCTGTGGATTTTTTAATTCTGACTCCCAAAGATCACAGTAAGGCTCTTCGCACTTTTATCCTGCACTCTGCACTGAGCGCTTGCACTGGGGTGCAATTCTCTGAAGCACATGATTCAGACGGAACCTCTGGCAGAAGATTCCCTAAAATGAGGTAAATGGAAGCACTGTGGATGCTGTCTGACCTGTGAACCGGCAATATCCATCTTTTTAGGATCGCATAAAAGTGCCGTCGGCCAGAGTTTTGTGCACTTCAGGAAAGAAGGACACCATTGAACAGAGGTTAGATGGAGTCCAAAATAACTTTGCTACCTCATTATAGTGAACGGGTCCCTTGGGGATTTCATCTGAATCACGTCATTTAGAGATTTAGAGGGAAACCCCAAAGTAAGTGGTCAACGTAGAGCGCCGGATAAGTGTGATCATAAATGTTATGTAAAATGTTCCCAATAAAAGCTTCAACTCAATCCACAAAAAAGCAAACCCTCACTCAGGTCCATCATCTGTTAACAGAAATATTGGGGACTTCCACGTTACTGGAAGTACAAAGGCTCTGGAAAAGTGAAATGGCTCCATAACTCTCCAAAAGAAATTCAGCAAATTTTACCCTCCCAAATCCAAATGCCCCCTCCCTTCTGAACCCCACAGTGTACCTAAACCACCTACAGTATATCATCTACATGTTTGGCATTTCTGAAGAAATGAGAGCCTGCCTAACTTACGGGTGCATGTATCCAGAAGCATGTGCTGGACATAACAAACTGGTGACTGCAACATACTGGTCACTACAGCGTACTTATCACTACAACAGCAGTTTTTCACTACACCTGTAGATAAATGCCCAAAGGGGTATAATTTCCAAAATGGGGTTACTTGAGGGGGGATTCTGATCTTTTAGCCATTAAGGGATCTGTATATGGAGTCCACAAACTGTTCTAGGAAAATCTGTGCTCCAGGAGGTAAATAGCGCTCCATTCCTCCCAAGTCTTTACATATGGCTAAGCAGTACTGTACAGCCACATACAGGGTATTATCATGTTCAGTAGAAATTGTGGGACACATTTTGGTGCCATTTTTATCCATTTGTTGTGTGAAAATGTAAAATCTGGGGATAAAATAAAATTTTCGTGATAAAAATGTGGCTATTTTTGCTTCACTGTCCAATGGTATAAAATTCTGTGACACACCTGTGGTGTCAATATAATGACTCCACCCCTAGATGAATTCATTGAGAGGTGAAGTATGTAAAATGGGGTCACTTATGGGGGGTTCTGCTGTTCTGGCACCTCATGGGCTCTCCCAGTGGGTTATGGCACCTGCAAACCATAACAGTCAAATTTGGCACTCCTTGCCTTCTGATCTTTGCACTGTGCCTGAAAAATATTTCCCGATTACTATAGTTAAGCGAAACGGGTCGGTCCGATTCAAAAGTCGCCGATTTTCGCCAAAACCCGACCATAGCATGAGGTCGGCCATGCGGTCGCCGACCCGAGCGCCAAAGTCACGTTTCCCTTAATGCTTTCAGGCGCCTTTTCTCTTCCAATGAGCAAGGACGCACACTGTGGGCAATGCGATGACATGGGCAGCGGCCACCACCATCTTAGAGAAGGGCATTGCAGTGATTGGCTTGCTTTGTGTGGCGTCACAGTGGCTATAAAAGCCCTGACCACCGACCGCCATTTTACTTCTGCCGATGTTAGCATAGGGAGAGGTTGCTGCCACTGTTTCTCAATAGGGAGAGTGTTAGGCAGGAAAGAAAAAACATTCTGTGCTTCTGCTGATAACAAATGTGCTGCACAGTTAGTGTGCAGTGACAGGGGAGGATTTTTTTGTGTGCAGCAGCGCTGGTTATTAGGCTGCCTGATAGCTGCATTGCTGTGTGCACACTGCTGTGCAGACTGCTTTTTACATAGCACTCATACTTTTATTCTTTTTTTCTGCACAGTTACCGAGCGTTCATTTTTTCCCACACCGTCTAGAGCTGTAAGCTCCTCACACACTGCTGTGTACCGGCTGGTATCACGGACAAATACATGCTATCTGTGTGTGACTCTGGAAAAAAATATATGGAGATTTACATTTTTCCATACACCGTATAGAGCTGTCAGCTTCTGATACAGTACCGTATATCTGCTGTTTGGATTACGGTCAAATCCATACTGAGACAGCGTGTGTGTATGTGTTCCGGAAATAAATATACGGAGATTTACATTTTTCCATACACCGTATAGAGCTGTCAGCTGTGCATGTGACTCCGGAAATAAATATATGGAGATTTACATTTCCCCCTACACCATATTCAGCTGTCCGCTTCTGATACAGTACCGTATATATGCTGTTTGGATTATGGTCAAATCCATACTGAGACAGCATGTGTTTGTGACTCCGGAAATAAATATACAGAGATTTACATTTTTATATACACCGTATAGAGCTGTCTGCTTCTGATACAGTACCGTATATCTGCTGGTTGGATTACGATCAAATACATACTGGGAGAGTGTCTGTGACTAAGGAAATATATACGGAGATTTACATTTTTCCTTACACCATATACAGCTGTACATTTCTGATACAGTACCGTATATCTGCTGGTTGGATTACGGTCAAATACATACTGGGAGATCGTCTGTGACTAAGGAAATATATATGGAGATTTAAATTTTTCACTACACCTTATACAGCTGTACGCTCCTCATATAGTACCATATATCTGCTGGTATTTTTGGTACATTTTCCCAAATGTGGGGAAGTATGGTGGAAGAGGCCACGGACGTGGGGGGGAGCTGATACTGATGGTGGTGGTGGTGCATCTGCTGGTTATGCCAAAAGCACGATAGCAGCTAAGGCAGGAGATGTTGAGCCTGCGTCATCGTCTGGCTCAAGAAGGCCTGTAAGGTTCCCTTTTCTGGGAGTAAACCGCTTTTAAAGCTGGAGCATCAGGATCAGGTTTTGTCTTACATTGCCGAAACAGCCTCCAGCTCTATCGCCTCCTCTTCTGAAGTTTCAAAAACTGCAAGCACTGAGTCATCAGTGCAGGGTTCTGGTCAGGAACAACACCTTTCCTTGTGTCCTCCCACACCAAAAGTAAAGGATGCGGCAGGCCACACTTCAGATTACTCCATGGAGCTTTTTTCACATACCATGCCTGGGTTATCAAGTCAAATCCTGAATTCCCCAGTCCAAGATGAATCTGACATGGAGTGCACTGATGCACAGCCACTGCTAGATGATTCTGCTGGTACATTGACCCAGAGCACTACATTGCCCTCGCAGTCTACTGAGCCAGAATCTGACCCTGATGAAACTCAGGTGCCACTTTCTGCAAACTGTACCACCTTACACAGTGACACAGAGGAAGGTGCAGATGAAATTGAAAAGGAGGTGATGGATGACCCAGTTGTTGACCCGTATTGGCATCCATTGGAGGAAGAGGGTGCTGCTGGCAATAGCTCAGAAGAGGAGAAGGAATCGCAGCAGCAGTTATCTGGCAGGCCCGTAGCTGTCCAAAAACGTGGAAAAAAAAAAAAAGAATTGCAGGACAGCTTGGCCTGATGGTCAAATTAGCACAGCGTGCAAGCCCTGAAAATTTATGCCATAGTAGGAAGAGTGCAGTGTTTCACTTTTTTGACCAAAATCCTATTGATGAGGCAAAGGTTATCGGTAAGAAGTGCAGAAGGACCTTTAGACCTTTTGAGAGAAAATCTCCGAAATTTGAATACCAGTTGCATGCTTAGACATTTAACCACTATGCACTTTCAAGCGTAGATGGACTACAAAACCTCAGGTAGCACATGTGCACCTGCTCCGACTGAAGGTAGCCAGCAACGCTCCATCACTTCCCCCACTGTAAGCCCACCGGTAAGAACACCACCAGCAAGAAATGTTGAGGTGTCATCGCAAGGCCAAAGCAGTCAGGGAATCACAATGTTTTTGCAACGAAAGACTGAATCTAGGTCATCACTATCACCACCATCACAATCACCAACCCCCTGTCAGTCCGTCAGGTCCACCGCTAGTTCCCCCATATGCAGCTCTCAAGTCCAGCTCACCCTAGCAGACATTCTGAGTAGGACAAGAAAGTATTCATCTTCTCATCCGCGTAAACTGGCTTTGAACACCTACATTGCCAAACTGATCTCATTAGAGATGATGCCCTTCCGTTTGGTTGAAAGTGAAGTGTTCCGAGAGCTCATGGCCTATGCTGTCCCACGCTATGACCTACCGAGTCGGCACTTCTTTTCTAGAAAAGCCATTCCTGCCCTCCACCTGCATGTGAAAGACCGCATTGTCCATGCACTCAAACAATCAATGAGCGGAATGGTGCACCTCACAACAGATGCATGGGCCAGTAGGCATGGCCAGGGCCATTACGTGTCCATCACTGCACACTGGGTTAATGTGGTGGATGCAGGGTCCACAGGGGAAAGAGAGGGTGGGACAGTGCTGCCTAGCCCATGGTATCGGAAACAGTTGGCTGTAGGCTTTTGACCCTCCTCCAGAAGCGAAAGCTCGTCGACAAAGCGCAGTTGCACGAGCACTCCATCCACAGCTGCCAGTGTTGCACATGAGGTGTGCCACCATCGAACAGCTAGTGGTAAGCGTCAGCAGGCTGTTTTAAAGATGATGTCTTTGGGCGACAACAGACACACCGCAGAGGTACTGGCCGACTACTTGCAGTGAGAAACTGAGTCATGGCTGGGCAGTCTACATCTTGAGCCAGGCAAGGTAGTCAGTGATAATGGCCGTAATTTTGTGGCGGCTATAGCCCTTGCAAAACTTAGACATATACCTTGCCTGGCGCACACCTTGAATCTGGTGGTGCAGTGCTTCCTAAATAATTATCCAGAGTTAATAGCCCTACTCCATAAGGTGCGAAGACTGTGCTCGAACATCCGTCGCTCACCCGTAGACTCCAGTCGTATGCAGAGGCTGCAGCGATCGCTCCACCTCCCCAAGCACAGCTTAATCATAGATGTTGCAACAAGGTGGAACTCCACCATGCACATGGTTGAGAGGCTGTGCGAAGAGAGGCAGGCTGTAATGCATTTGTGGGAGGATACATGGGCAGGCAGTTTGAGGGCAGACATGGAGTTGTCTGGTGTGCAGTGGTCAAAGCTGAAAGACCTCTGTAAAGTCCTTCAGTGTTTTGAGGAATGCACACGGCTGGTAAGCACAGACAACGCCATCATAAGCATGAGCAACCCACATATGCGTCTGCTCATGCAAACTTTGATGTGCATTAAGGATCAGGCGTCCGCAGCGGGGGAGGAAGAGGAGGGAAGCCTTGATGACAGTCAGCCTTTGTCTGCTCAGGGAACTGTCCTGGACGAGGTGGAGGAAGAAGAGGAAGAGGAGAAGGATGAGGGGGATGATTATTTGGGGGAGGAGGATGCTTCTCGCGGGGCAAGAGAAAATGTTGGCTCGCCAAGGTCAGGACCAGGGTTTGTGCATGACTGGAAGGCTGTGGATTTGGCAGAAAGTGCTCCTCCACCCACCATTGTCAGTGCATCATTGACACCTGGAACATTGGCCCACATGTGTGATTATCTCTTGCGGATCCTAAAAAGGGACCCCCATATAACCTAGAGCTAATATTGGCGAACAAACAAGCAACTCTGGTAAACCGTTTGTTAGAGGCATTCCCAGCACACAGCAGCGGTGCAGGTTCTACCACGAGCCGTACTGGGCCAAATGGAAGAGGTGTTCCTGGTGCACACAGCCGAACAGGCGTTGGAGACAGGGGTTTCATGACCATGTTGTGGACTGATTTCTTGAGGACCGCTCACACAACTGTTAATACTGAATTGATTGCAACAGGCAGGAGACAGCAGTTGTCAACTATGGTTCAAAATGACCTCTCCTCCCCTATCGATGTTCTCCCTGACAGTTCATTCCCCTTTGACTACTGGGCCTCTAAACTGGACACCTGGCCTGAATTGGCACAATATGCCTTACAGGAGCTCGCTTGCCCTGCTGCTAGTGTACTATCAGAAAGAGTCTTCAGTGCTGCTGGATCAATCCTGACAGAAAGAAGGACCCGGCTGTCGACCCAAAATATTGGTGATCTCACCTTCATTAAAATGAACCATGCCTGGGTTTCAAAGGATTTTATACCACCTTCCCCTGATGACACATAGGTTGCCAGCAAAATGTCTCGCTTTGTCCTCCTCTTCCTCCGACTTCTGCAATTCCTCCATTTGCAGCTGCTGAACGTCCAGCCTACACCTCAACATATATCAGTTTTTCCACCTCCCTAACTGAGCTGTCCCCCCCAGGGCCGGCATCAGCACCTGGCGCACCTGGGCAAGTGCCGGGACCCTGAGCAGGTGGAGGGGCCCACTCGTGGGCGACGGCACTGGCACAGGGCCCCTCACAGTATGCAAACGTCTCTGGTGGGGGGCCCACTCACTGTCACAGACACCGTCGTACTATGAGGGGCCCTGTGCAACTGCCCTCACCCACGAGTGGGCCCCCCTGCTTGCTCAAGGCACCAGCACTTGCAATACTTACATCTCCCTGCTCCACCGCTGTGACCTCTTCCACGTTTCCTGACAGTGACATTCATATCAGAGAGCACAATGACATCACGTCTGTATGCCCTCTGCCTGAACAGTCCAAGTGTAGAGAGCTGGAAGATGGTGATGGTGAGGAGTCTAGAGTAGAGCAGTGCCCAGCGAGGAGAGGTATTTAATTTTTTTAATGTTTGGAGCAATATATGGGGAGCATTATACACTGGAGAATTATATATGGGGCACATCATAAACTTAAACATCATAGATAGGGCCCATTATACACTGGAGCATCATATGGGGCCCATTATATATGGAGCATTATATGGGCCCATCATGCACTGGAGCATTATAAATGGGTCCCATCATACACTGGCGCATCATCCATGGGGCCCATCATACACCTGCGCATTATAAATGGGGCCCATCATACACTGGAGCATTATAAATGGGGCCCATCATACACTGGAGCATCATATACGGGCCCCATTATACACTGGAGTATTATTTATGGGGCCCATTATATATGGAGCATTATACACTGTTTGCATAATTATTATTAGGCAAGTTGTATTTGAAAGGATTCTTTTTATTATTGAACAACAACTATGTTCTTAATCAACCGAAAAGACTCATAAATATCAAAGCTTAATGTTTTTGGAAGTTGGAGTGGGTTTTTTTTAGATTTGGCTATCTTAGGAGGATATCTGTTTGTGCAGGTAACTATTACTGTGCAGAATTATCAGGCAACTTTATAAAAACCAAATATATACCCATCTCACTTGTTTATTTTCACCAGGTAAACCAATATAACAACACAAAATGTAGAAATAAACATTTCTGACATTCAAAACCAAAAAAAAAAAAGGGACCAACATAGCCACCTTTCTTTACGATGACACTCAAAAGCCTTCCATCCATACATTCTGTCAGTTGCTTGATCTGTTTACGATCAACATTGCGTGCCGCAGCCACCACAGCCTCCCAGACACTGTTCCCAGAGGTGTAATGTTTTCACTCCCTGTAGATCTCACATTTTATGAGCGACCACAGGTTCTCTATGGGGTTCAGATCAGGTGAAAAAGGGGGCCATGTCATTATCTTTTCTTCTTTTAGACCTTTACTGGGCAGCCACGCTGTGGAGTATTTGGATGCATGTGATAGAACATTAGCCTGCGTGAAAATCATGTTTTTATTGAATGATACCGACTTCTTCTTGTACCACTGGTTGAAGACGGTGTCTTACAGAAACTGGCAGTAGGCCTGGGAGTTGAGCTTCACTCCATCCTCAATCCGAAAAGGTCCCACAAGTTCATCTTTGATGATACCAGCCCATAACAGTACCCCACCTCCACCTTGCTGGCATCTGAGTCAGAGTGGAGCTCTATGGCCATTACTGATCCAGTCTCGGGCCCATCCATCTGGCCCATCAAGAGTCACTCTCATTTCATCACTCCATAAAACCTTACAAAAGTCAGCCTTAACATATTTCTTGGCCCAGTCTTGACGTTTTATCTTGTTTATTGTTCAAAGGTGGTCGTTTTCCAGCCTTCCTTACCTTGGTCATGTCCCTGAGTATGGCACACCTTGTGCTTTTTGATACTCCAGTAACGTTGCAGCTCTGAAATATGGCAAAACTGGTGGCAAATGGCATCTTGGCAGCTTCACGCTTGATTTTCTTCAATTCATGGGCAGTTATTTTGAGCCTTTTCTATCAACACGCTTCTTGTGACCCTGTTGTCTATTTGCCATGAAACGCTTAATTGTTCAGTGATCACGCTTCAAAAGTTTGGCAATCTCAAGACTGCTGCATCCCTCTGCAAGACATCTCACAATTTCTGACCTTTCGGAGTCCGTCAAATCTCTCTTCTGACACATTTTGCCAAAGGAAAGGAAGTTACCTAATAATTAAGCACACTTTATATAGGGTGTTTATGTCATTAGACCACACCCCTCCTCATTACAGTGATGCAAATCACCTGATTTACATAATTGGCAGTTGTCTTTCAAGCCTATACAGCTTGAAGTAGGACAACATGTATGAAAAGGATGATGTGATCAAAATACTCATTTGCCTTATAATTCTGCACGCAGTGTATAGGCCCATCATACACTGGAGCATCACCCATGGGGCCCATCATATACTACAGCATCATATGGGGCCCATTATTTATGGAACATTATATAGGCCCATCATATAATGGAGCATCATCCATGGGGCCCATCATATACTGGAGCATCATATGGGGCCCATCATATACTAGAGCATCATATGGGGCCCATTATATATGGAGCATTATATAGGCCCATCATACAATGGAGCATCATCCATGGGGCCCATCATATACTGGAGCATCATATGGGGCCCATCATATACTAGAGCATCATATGGGGCCCATTATATATGGAGCATTATATAGGCCCATCATACAATGGAGCATCATCCATGGGGCCCATCATATACTGGAGCATCATATGGGGTTCATTATTTATGGGGCATCAGGATCCAGCGGTCATGGTGCACATTGGCACAAATGACAAAGTTAGAGGTAGGTGGAAGGTCCTTAAAGATGATTTCAGGGAATTAGGCTGTAAGCTTAAAGCAAGGACCTCCAAGGTGGTATTTTCGGAAATACTTCCTGTACCACATGCCACGCTAGAGAGGCAACGGGAGATTAGGGAGGTTAATAAGTGGCTCAGGAATTGGTGTAGGAAGGAGGGGTTTGGGTTCCTGCAGAACTGGGCCAACTTCTCAGTTGGCTACAGGCTCTATGCTAGGGACGGGATGCACCTCAATGGGGAAGGTGCAGCTGTGCTGGGGGAGAAAATGGCTAGAAGGTTGGAGGAGTGTTTAAACTAGGGATGGGGGGGAGGGTATTCCTTTTATTGGAGGGGAAGACAGTGCAGGTAGAGACCTGGGCACAAATAATGAGATTGGGGGTGGGGGTGGCATGGGGGGTGGGGTTAGAACAGTTAATAATTTAAGAAAGAATAGAGGTACAGAGAGAAACATAAAGTGCATGTATACTAATGCCAGAAGCCTTGCCAACAAGATGGAGGAATTGGAGTTAATGTTGTTGGAGCATAATTATGACATTGTGGGGATATCTGAGACATGGCTGGATGTGAGCCATGACTGGGCGGTTAATTTACAGGGCTATAGTCTGTTCAGAAATGACCGTACCCTTAATCGAGGGGGAGGCGTGTGTTTATATGTAAAATCATCCTTAAAACCCATCCTTCGTGATAATATATATGAATCTAATGAAAATGTAGAGTCCCTGTGGGTAAAGATAAGGGGAGGGGGGAAAAATAATAAATTACTGATAGGGGTTTGTTATAAGTCTCCAAAAATAATGGAAGCAATAGAGAATATCCTCATAAAGCAAATAGATGAAGCGGCGACTCAAGGAGAAGTCATTATTATGGGGGACTTCAACTACCCTGAAATACATTGGGGAACCGAAACCTGCAGTTCCAGCAAAGGTAATAGGTTTTTGACAACTATGAGAGACAATTACCTTTCACAACTGGTTCAGGACCCAACAAGAGGGGGGGCACTGCAGACCTAATATTAACCAACAGGCCAGACCGCATATCAAATGTAAGGGTTGGGGGTCACTTGGGTAATAGTGATCACAAATTAATAAGTTTTCATGTATCCTTTAATAAGATGTGTAGTAGAGGGGTTACAAGGACACTAAACTTTAGGAAAGCAAATTTCCAATGGATGAGAGATGATCTTGGTGCAATTAACTGGGACGATATCCTGAGACATAAAAATACACAAAGAAAATGGGAGACGTTTATTAGCATTCTGAATAGGACCTGTGCACAATATATACCATATGGGAATAAACATGCGAGAAATAGGAGGAAACCACTATGGCTAAATAGTGCTGTAAGGGGAGCAATAAGAGATAAAAATAAAGCATTTAGAGAATTAAAGCAAGTAGGTAGTGATGAGGCATTAACTAAATACAGAAGATTAAATAAATTCTGTAAAAAGCAAATCAAAACAGCAAAGATTGAGACAGAGAGACTCATTGCCAGAGAAAGTAAAAATAATCCCAAAATATTCTTTAACTACATAAATAGTAAGAAACTAAAAAATGATAATGTTGTCCCCCTTAAAAATAGTCTGGGTGAAATGGTGGAGGAGGATGAGGAAAAAGCCAATATGCTAAATGACTTTTTTCAACAGTGTTTACACAAGAAAATCCCATGACGGATAACATGATCAGGGATAAAAATTGTCCATTAAATGTCACCTGCTTAACCCAGCAGGAAGTACGGCGGCGTCTAAAAATCACTAAAATTGACAAATCCCCGGGCCCGGATGGGATACACCCCCGAGTACTGCAGGAATTAAGCACAGTCATAGATAGACCATTATTTTTAATCTTTAAAGATTCCATAATAACAGGGTCTGTACCACAGGACTGGCGTATAGCAAATGTGGTGCCAATATTCAAAAAGGGGACAAAAACTGAACTTGGAAATTATAGGCCAGTAAGTTTAACCTCAACTGTGGGTAAAATCCTGGAGGGTTTTCTAAGAGATACTATACTGGAGTATCTGGAGAAGAATAAACTTATGACCCAATATCAACATGGGTTTACAAGGGACCGTTCCTGTCAGACTAATCTGATAAGCTTTTATGAAGAGGTAAGTTCCGGACTGGACCAAGGGAATGCAGTGGGCGTGGTGTATATGGACTTTTCAAAAGCTTTTGATACGGTGCCACACAAAAGGTTGATACATAAAATGAGAACAATGGGGATAGGGGAAAATATGTGTAAGTGGGTTAAGAGCTGGCTCAGGGATAGGAAACAAAGGGTGGTTATTAATGGAGCACACTCGGACTGGGTCACGGTTAGCAGTGGGGTACCACAGGGGTCAGTTTTGGGTCCGCTTCTTTTTAACATATTTATTAATGACCTTGTAAGGGGCATAGAGAGTAGAATTTCAATATTTGCAGATGACACTAAACTCTGCAGGGTAATCAATTCAGAGGAGGACAATTTTATATTACAGGAGGATTTATGTAAACTAGAAGCTTGGGCTGATAAATGGCAAATGAGCTTTAATGGGGATAAATGTAAGGTCATGCACTTGGGTAGAACGAACAAGATGTATAAGTATGTGCTTAATTGTAAAACACTGGGCAAAACTGTCATTGAAAAAGACCTGGGTGTATGGGTGGACAACAAACTCACATTTAGTGGCCAGTGTCAGGCAGCTGCTGCAAAGGCAAATAAAATAATGGGATGCATTAAAAGAGGCATAGATGCTCAGGAGGAGAACATAATTTTACCTCTATATAAGTCACTAGTGCGACCACACTTAGAATACTGTGTACAGTTCTGGTCTCCGGTGTATAAGAAAGACATAGCTGAACTGGAGCGGGTGCAGAGAAGAGCGACCAAGGTTATTAGGGAACTGGAGGGTCTGCAATACCAAGACAGGTTATTACACTTGGGGTTATTTATTTTGGAGAATCGAAGGCTTAGGGGTGATCTTATTACAATGTATAAATATATGAGGGGACAATACCAAGACCTATCTAATAATCTTTTTACTCTTAGACCTGTGACGGGGACAAGGGGGCATCCTCTGCATCTGGAGGAAAGAAGGTTTAAGCATACTAACAGACGAGAATTCTTTACTGTAAGAGCAGTGAGACTATGGAACTCTCTGCCATATGATGTTGTAATGAGTGATTCCCTACTAAAATTTAAGAAGGGACTGGATGCCTTTCTTGAAAAGTATAATATTACAGGGTATATACACTAGTTTCCTTAGTGTTGCGTTGATCAAGGGAGCTAGTCTGATTGCCGTATGTGTATGTGGAGTCGGGAAGGAATTTTTTTCCCAATGTGAAGCTTACTGTTTGCCACATGGGTTTTTTTTTGCCTTCCTCTGGATCAACATGTTAGGGCAAGTTAGGATAGGATGGGTTGAACTAGATGGACTTAAAGTCTCCCTTCAGCCTTAATTACTATGTTACTATGTTACTATCATATAGGGTATGGAGCATTATATGGAGCTTTATATGCAACTCATTATACTGTATGGAGCAATATGTGGGGCTCATTCTACTCTATGGGGTCCGTCCTATACTGTATGGCACATTATATGTTGACCATCATATACTGTAGCATTATGTGGAGCTCATCATATACTGTATGGAACATTATATGGGACAAATTATTCTGTATGGAGCAATATATGGGGCTCATTATTCTGTATGGTGGCCATAATACTGTATGGGATTTTGAGCTATTGTAGAATTTAAAATAGATATCAGTCATGTAATGTAAGAAGTGAAATATGTGTCATTGCATTATACCAATATTTCTCTGCGGTATTGGAGCATCATGAATTGTGGTATGTGTTAAAGGGGCCCACTGACACTCTTTCGCCCGGGGCACATGAAAACCTGGAGCCAGCCCTAGCCCCCACAACTTTAGCCAAATAACCCCCAGTTTTCAATGCAAAACTATTATTATAAAGTAAATTAAAGTTGACAAGCTTAAGTAATAAGAATTTATGTCGTTGGCATTGAAATGGGCACTGTAGGTGTGTTTACTGTCCTCCACTCCGTGACGACTTTGCTTCCCCATTGACTTGCATTGGGTTTCGTGTTTCAGTCGGACCTCCGACTTTTCCCGATAGTAGCCGATTTCGTTCGACTCGACTTTTGAGAAAGTCGGGTTTCATGAAACCCGACTCGACCCTTAAAAAGGCAAAGTCGCTCATCTCTACTGATTACATGTAGTGTATTGGCGCACTCAGGAAAAAATGGACCTCATGTTATTGTAAAAAAAATCCTACTAGCCCTTAGAAAAATTTACTTGGGGCTATAACAACATTTTAGTGGTAAAAATATAATTTATTCTTTCTTCACCGCTCAATGGGATAAAATTATGTGAGGCACATGTGGCGTCAATATGATTACTGCAGCCCTAGATGAATTTATTGGGGAATGTAGTTTATAAAATTAGTTCACATATAGGAGTTTCTGTTGTTCTGGCATCTCAGGGGCTCTGCCAATGTCACATGGCACCCTCAAACCATTCCAGCGAAATCTGAACTACAATATGAGTTTTAAGCTTTAATATGAGTTCTGAGCTTGGTGTTGTGCCTCAAAAGTAGTATTCCCCCACATATGGGGTATCGGCGTGTTCAGGAGAAATTGCACAACAGATTGTATTGAGCAATTTCTCCTGTTACCCTTATGAAAATGCAATATTTTGTGCTAAAACATGTTTGTAGGGAAAATTTGTTTTTTTTTATGCTAACGGTTCAACGTTATGAACTTCTATGAAACACCTGAGGTTTCAATTTCCTCACCACACATCTACATAAGTTCCCTGAGGGATCTAGTTTCGAAAATGGTGTCACTTGTGGGGGATTTTCACTATTTAGGCACATCAGAGGGTCACCAAATGCGACATGGCGTCCGCCATTTGTTCCAGCAAATTTTACATTTAAAAAGTCAAATGGCGCTCCTTCCCTTCTGAACCCTGCCTTACGGCCAAAAAGTGTTTTATCCCTCATATGGGGTATCGGCATGCTCAGGAGTAATTACTCAACAAATTTTGCCATCTGCTATTCTTCTGTTACCCTTGTGAAAATAAAGACATTTGGGTCTAAAGTATAATTTTTTTAAAAAAATGTAAAATGTTCATTTTTCCCTTGCACATTGCAATGAAACAAACACAAGAAATTGTGGGGTCCATTTTTTTCTGTTACCCTTGTCAAAATAAAAAAACTGAAGTAAATTTTTTGTGAAAAAAAAGTTACATTTTTTTCCATATTCCAAAAATTCCTGTGAAGCACCTGAAGGGTTAATAAACTTCTTGAATGTGGTTTTGAGCACCTTGAGTGGTGCAGTTTTCAGAATGGTGTCACTTTTGGGTATTTTCTAGCATATAGTCCCCCAAAGTGGTTACAAAATTGTGGTGACGTAAAGCATACATGTGGGAAATATTATTTATTAAGTATTTTGTGTGCCATATCTCTGTGATTTAACGGCATGAAAATTCAAAGTTGGAAATTTGCAACATTTTCAAAATTTTCACCAAATTTCCTTTTTTTCACGAATAAATGTAAGTCATAACAAAGCAATTTTACCACTAACATGAAGTACAATATGTCATGAGAAAACAGTGTCAGAATCTCCAGGATCCATGGAAGTGTTCCACCTCATAAAGGGACAGTGGTCAGAATTGTAAAAACTGGCTAGGTCATTAACATGCAAACTACCCTCGGGGGTAAATGGGTTAAGGTTTAGATATTAACAAATGTGGTCTTTTTTAGGCTACTTTCACACATCCGGTGTGATTGTTCCGGCGGGGTGCGGTGGAAAGCCGGACCACCGGATCAGGCATGCAGCTGTGACAGCGGATGCAGGTGCGGCGCCTTATCCGGCTTGTAAAACATTTAAAGGAGCCGCAGCGGGACCAAGCGAGAGAGGCAGCACCGGGGAAGCCGGTATGTATGGAGGAGAGAGAGGCAGCACCGGGGAAGCCGGTATTAAAGGAGCCGCAGCGGGAGCAAGCAAGAGAGGCAGCACCAGGGAAGCCAGCACCGGGGAAGCCGGTATGTACGGAGAAGAGAGAGGCAGCACCGGGGAAGCCAGCACCGAGGAAGCCAGTAAAGGAGCCGCAGCGGGAGCAAGCGAGAGGCAGCACCGGGGAAGCCGGTATGTACGGGGGGGAGCGCGCGTTGCGCCGCGCACTTGTGGGGTTAAAACTCACAGTGCCCTCGCATGCGCTGTTGAAAAATCTGGTCCGGCGCTGCAAAAAAAAGTTGCAGCCAACGTTTTTAGCTGACGCCGGACGGCGCAGGTTTGCCGTTTCTGGCAAACACCATCCGGCACGATGCGGCGATCATTACATTCTATGTGCCAAAACCGGATCCAATTCCCGATCCGGTTTTCACACTTTTCGCCGCATCGTGCCAGATTAAAAAAAATGGATATGTGAAAGAGGCCTTAATGAAGGTTATAAAAATGGGTTAAGGTTTAGATATTAACAAATGTGATTTTTTTAATGAAGGTTGTAATATATAGTATAAAGAAAAATCAAAGTGTTAAACCATGAACTTGGAATAAGAATAGCTACTTCACTTTTCTATTGTGATCAGTTTACTAAGCAATGTAAATATCACAGGTAAAATCCTAAATCATGCGCTGAAGGAGTTTTTCGAGCCAGGGTAATAAATACACTGTTATGATTCTGCTCTCCTTGCAGATTTGAGCACTGGTCACATGACCTATCATAAATGATTTGCATACAGGATCCTCTCCCCTCTGTATCAGTCTATGATTGTTAGTTTGTTTTCTGTAAGTGATATCTGTAACTTGTATGTAGCCCCTTCTCATGTGCAGCACCATGGAATCAATGGTGCTATATAAATAATAATAATAATACTTGTAGGACCTTGCAGAGCAGATAATTTTCCTGATTCTGTCAAAGTCTGTTCAGTAAAGCAGGAAATGAATTAAGTTTGTAGTTGGGAAAATCACTCATGAGCTGTCACATGACAACGGCTTAAACTATCAAAACTGTCAAATACAGCTAAATGCTAAAGTGTGTATATTACACATTGTTAGGATTGGATATGCTATAATATTGCTTTCTTATTACTGAAGGAAGTGATCCTTCAGCGTAACTGCACATTTATTCCACAAAGAATCGAACCAGTTAATTGCTGATTGGAGCTCTTGTTTGTTGTAGCTTATTATTGAGGGACCCTTGTAGCAAAATTATATAGCCCAAACAAGAAAACCTCTACACACCTGGCATGCCCATCTATCGGCCATTCATTTACCCCCTGCAGGGAAGATATATGAAAAATAGAATCTTCCCATGAGCTACTATATGAGTAATATTTAATAAGCTGCTAAATTAGTACATGACCGACATTACTATAAGTTCTGCTTTCAGTGAAAAAAGGAAATAATAAAAAAACTAAATAAAAATAAACAAAAATGAGAGTAAAAATAACTCTTATAAATTACTATAAATTATCACTTCAACCACATTTCAGTTTGTAAAGCCCACGATGTAACGTTGCGAGCCCCAAAAATCAGTTGTAGGAGAGTCGTGTAAATATATATTTTATTAGAGAATTCAGCAAATCTTCAGCAATAAAACAGCCGCAAGCAGCTGTAGATGTGTGAGGTCTGAACAGTTCATGCTAAAATAGAACAAATTGTGAAATTAGCACAGTGCGTAGAATTTACTCCATTACTGACATAATTGCTTATGTGGGTTCGTCTTACTAATGATGTGTTATGAGTGAATGGGATGAACAAACATTTTAGGGACCGTACGTAATCACAAGGTCAGTGTAATTTTCTTACCAAGTATAATCAGAGATGGTAGTGAAGAAGGTCTTGAGTAGTCAACTAGATGAGAAGCTAGAAGCCAACATGCACTTGATCAGCATAGCTGGGGGATTTATCCAAGGGGGGAACAAGGCATCTCAATTAAATAGTGTAGTAACATGCAGTAAATTGCTACATAAAATGCAGATAGCTGGAGGAGATTGAATAGATAGCGATAGATAGATAGATAGATAGATATAGGATAGATAGATAGTAATGATGAGCAAGAATACTCGGTAATGCTCGGTACTTGTGGTACTCGACGAGCGCAGTGCATTTCGGGGATTATTCGGCGGGAGCTTGGGTCCCCCCCCCCTCATGTGCACCAATCAACATGCATGGATTGTCTGTAATGTAATGCCGCAGCCGTCTTGGTTCTGGCATTACAGTGATTGGCTGGCCACACAGAGTCATCAGGTCTATATCAGACTGCCCTGCTCATCCCAGTCAGCTCCGGAATCACCAGTGTTGGAAGACTTGCTGCAGCGATAGGGACAGAATAGGTGGGGTATCAGTTACTGTGGGTAAAACATTGTTGAATCCACATATCTATCTAAACCAACAGTCCTACAAAGGACTGATTACAGTGGGGTATATAGATATCAGTGATGGGTAGGCAAGCAGTGTATGTGGCTATATACATTATAAATCAGTGCTAGGCAACAGGCAGTGTATGTGGGTCTATAGATATCAGTGCTAGACAGGCAGGCATTGTATGTGGCATACTTTATTGCATACAGCAAGAGGATCCATTCCATTTCTGTCTACAGCTGCTGCCTATTACAGATATTGACCGTATATACATAGCCCCAGGTATCAGTGGTCAGGAATAATTTTTTGGCATTTTAGTCCTGATTATTTTATACAAAAGCAATCCAGAGCACACATTTTTTTCTGCATTTGGTTGTTGACACTGCAGAATACACTCAGATCCTTTTCATAGTACAGTGTGAAAATCCAGCTATTTTAAATGGGTTTGCCTGTCCCAGCAATCACATCTGAGTGCGCAGAAAATTTTGCCATTTTTGTGGTACTGTAAATTTTTTTGGGAGTATCTTATACAATTTATTGACATCATTTTGCTGCCAAAAAAAGTTTTTTACAGGGCAGATATTTTCCACGGGGTTTTGTCCACCACATGGATCGCATATCATTGTGTTTAAAATTGTGCCATTTCAGGCCTCAATAGAATTGTTTTTGTTGTGTCTTAGCCTACTTATTGACACAATTTTACTGGCCAAAAAAATACAGGCCAGATATTTGAAAGTGCGGTATTTCTGTCATATGCCTCATCTATCTCTGGGCTTCAAATTGTGGCATTTCAGGCCTACATTGAACTGTTTTTGCTGTGTGCTACTCTAGTTAGTGACACTATTTTGCTGTGAAAAATAAAAATACAGGCCACATATTTTACAGTGTGGAATCTCCGTCACACGCCTCATCTATCTGTGTGCTACAAATTGTGGCATTTCAGGCCTATATTGAACTGTTTTTGCTGCGTGATACCCTAGTTAGTGACACTGTTTTGCTGTAAAAAATTAAAATACAGGCCACTTATTTCACAGTGTGGTATCTCCATCACACACCTCATCCAACTGTGGGCTACAAATTGTGGCATTTCAGGCCTATATTGAACTGTTTTTGCTGTGTGATACGTTTGTGAGTGACACTGTTTTTTGCTGTAAAAAAATAAAAACACAGGCCACATATTTTACAGTGTGGAATCTCCGTCACACGCCTCATCTATCTGTGTGCTACAAATTGTGGCATTTCAGGCCTATATTGAACTGTTTTTGCTGCGTGATACCCTAGTTAGTGACACTGTTTTGCTGTAAAAAATTAAAATACAGGCCACTTATTTCACAGTGTGGTATCTCCATCACACACCTCATCCAACTGTGGGCTACAAATTGTGGCATTTCAGGCCTATATTGAACTGTTTTTGCTGTGTGATACGTTTGTGAGTGACACTGTTTTTTGCTGTAAAAAAATAAAAACACAGGCCACATATTTTACAGTGTGGAATCTCCGTCACACGCCTCATCTATCTGTGTGCTACAAATTGTGGCATTTCAGGCCTATATTGAACTGTTTTTGCTGCGTGATACCCTAGTTAGTGACACTGTTTTGCTGTAAAAAATTAAAATACAGGCCACTTATTTCACAGTGTGGTATCTCCATCACACACCTCATCCAACTGTGGGCTACAAATTGTGGCATTTCAGGCCTATATTGAACTGTTTTTGCTGTGTGATACGTTTGTGAGTGACACTGTTTTTTGCTGTAAAAAAATAAAAACACAGGCCACATATTTTACAGTGTAGTATCTCCGTCACATGACTCGGCTATCTGTGGGCTAAAAGTTGTGGTATTTCAGGCATCCATTCTACTGCTATTGCTGTGTGTTACCCTAGTTTTTGAAACTATTTTCCTGTAAAAAAAAAAACTAAAACTCCAGGCCACACATTTTACAGTGTGGTATCTCCGTCACACGCCTCATCTATCTGTGGGCTACAAATTGTGGCATTTGAGGCATCCATTCAAGAGTTTTTGCTGTGTTACCCTAGTTCTTAAAACTATTTTCCTGTAAAAAAATAAAAATACAGGCCACATATTTTACAGTGTGGTATCTTCCTCACACACCTCAACTATCTGTGGCCTACAAATTGTGGCATTTCAGGCCTCCATTCTACTGTTTTTGCTGTCTGTTACCCTAGTTCTTGAAAATGTTTTCCTGTAAAAAAAATAATAATACAGGCCATATATTTTACAGTGTGGTATCTCTGTCACACACCTCATCTATCTGTGGGCTACAAATTGTGGCATTTGAGGCATCCATTCCAATTTTTTTCATGTGTCTTTCTCTAGTTATTGACAGCAGTCTGCTGAAAAAAATTGTTACTTACAGGCCAGATATTTTAAACTGTAGTTTTAGCCCATTTAAAATGGGCAAGGTGCAAGGCAAGGGAGGGGGAAGTGGATGTGATGGTGCATGCGGAGGCCGAGGCCGTGGGCAAGCTGGAATTGTACCACAACAAACACTCACATCTTTTCGCCCAACCTTCCTGTCCCAATTACTAGGGGATCGCAGCAGCACACCACTAGTGAACCCAGAGCAGTGTTAAAAGGTTGTTGGTGGGATAGGGAATAATGCTTCCAGTCACTTTGCCACCACCATCCTGTCTTCCACACGGTCAAGTTTGAGTAGTCATGAGTCTGGACCACATATTCCTCACCCTGATCATCCTTCCTCCCACCATTCCGAGTGCCTGGAGACAACTTATCTTACACTTGGACACTCTGAAGAGCTGTTAACTTTTACATTTATAGATTTGGGCCTTTTGCCTGGTCCACTTGAAGTAGGGCAAGATGAGATCGAATGTAGTGATGTCCAAATATTTGAGCAGCAATGGTCACATGAAGGCAATGGTGGGAACGTGTCACAAGAGGTGGATGATGAGGAGAGACAATTGCCAGAAAGTCAGGAGGAGGACCAGGGTGCAGAAGTGGAAGACGAAGTGGTGGTTGATTTAGTAACTGACCCAACCTGACAGGAGGACATGCAGAGTGAGGACAGCAACACACAGGGGGAGGGAGGCATAGCACACCAACAGGCAGGAAGAAGCAGTGTGGTGGCTGCAAACAGAAGGTGGGCAACCGTTCCTCGTAACAACAACACGATGTTGGCAGTACAACTATTAGGTCTTCCAAAGTCTGGTTGTTTTCTAAAGACTCTGCTGATAACCCCAAACAGGCCATTTGCACCACCTGTCATGCCTGCATCAGCAGGGGTAGCAAAACTACCAGCCTAACCACCACCAACATGATCAGGCACATGGCGGCAAAGCACCCGACTATGTGGGCCGAACCCCAGGGTCCAGGAACACTGCCTGAAGGTTACATCACTGCTTCTTCCCCTGTTGTGCGTGGAAGTCAATCCCCTATCCATGGTGCCTGCGAAGATGCCTCCTGCCCTGCACCTGTTGTTGCACACACTCAACTATCACCATCATCAAGCATGTCCACGTCCTTGTCCCAGTGCAGCGTTCAGTTGAATATACCCTAGTCCTTGGAACGCAAACATAAATATGCAGCCAATGCCCCATAGACCACAGTACTAAATTAACACATTTCTCGTCTACTTGCACTCAAAATGTTGCCTTTTAGGCTCATGGAGATGGAAGCTTTCCACAACCTCATGGCGGCTGTCCCAAGGTACTCGGCCCCCAGCCGCCACTATTTCTCCCGGTGTGCTGTCCTAGCATTACACAAGCACGTGTCCCAAAACATTTCCCGTGCCCTCAACAATACTGTTACTGGGAAAGTCCACCTAACCATGGTCACGTGGACAAGTGCTTGTGGGCAGGGATGGTACATCTCACTGATGGTACACTGGGTTAACATAATAATAATAATAATTTTTATATAGCGCCAACATATTCCGCAGCGCTTTACAGTTTAACAGTTTCAAAACACAAGTCATAAGTAACAACTTTAACAATACAATAATTAAAGCAAAATAAAAAGACCCTGCTCGTGAGAGCTTACAATCTACAATGAGGTAGGGGAGATACAAAGTACAGGTGTGTATTTACAATGGTGCATTTACAATAATGGTCCAGCAATCTTGAGGGAGTGAGGGATGGATAGAGAAAGTGAATGGGCTACTCATGCACACTTACACATATAATGATTTTGATTAGTGAACGTGATAGGCGGCTCTGAAGAAATGTGTTTTGAGTGAGCACCTAAACCTATGCAAATTGTGGATAGTCCTTCCTAATTTCTTGGGGTAGAGCATTCCAGAGGATTGGCGCAGTGCGGGAGAAGTCTTGGAGTCGGGAGTGGGAGGTACGAATTTGTGCAGAGGTTAGTCGAAAGTCGTTTGCAGAGCGCAGCGGTCGGTTAGGCAGATAGACAGAAATGAGGTAGGAGATGTAGAGGGGGTGCTGCACTGTGGAGAGATTTGTGGGTGAGAACAAGTACTTTGAATTGGATCCTATAATGAATGGGCAGCCAGTGTAAGGACTGGCGAAGAGCGGACGCGTCCAAGTACCGATTAACCAGATAGATGACCATAGCTGCTGCATTAAGTATGGACTGGAGAGGGGATAGTCGAGTAACAGGGAGGCCAATTAATAGAGCGTTGCAGTAATCTAGGCGGGAGTGGATCAATGCTACAGTGAGGGTTTTTGTTGTTTCCATGGTGAGAAAAGGGCGGATTCTAGAGATGTTATAGACCCATGTTAGAGATGAACATAGTGGAAGCTGTGACCCACTTGGACCTTGGGATGGAACACGTCCTCCTGACGCCGAGGATTGCGGGTCCTACATCAATCAGGGTTGCCCCCACAGTCTGCATCTCCTGCAACTCCTCCTCCTCTTCAGCCTCCATCTCCAGAATGACCACATCCGTCACAAGCTGGAAGCACTGCAGCACTGCCTCAGCCAAGCGGCAATAGGCTGTGCTGGAGCTAAAATACTTAGGCGACAAACCGCAGAATGCTGAAGAGTTGTGGACAGCTCTGAAAGTGCAGGCAGATATTTGATTGACAACTCGACACCACTGAACATACAGCTAGGCATGGTCAAGTGTGACAATGGCCAGAACCTAGTGGCAGCTCTGAGGCAAGGTGAGCTCACACACGTACCATGCCTGGCTCAAATGCTTAACCTCGTTGTTCAATGGTTTCTCAAAATCTACCCAGAGCTGCCGGATCTGCTTGTGAAAGTACGCCGCTTGTGTGCCCATTTTAGAAAGTCAGCTCCAGCTTCTGCTACCTTTGCCATGCTTCAACAGCGTTTGCAGCTTCCAGCTCACCGACTGGTGTGTGGTGTCCCCATGCATTGGAACTCTACACTGCACATGTTGCAATGTATTTGTGAACAGAACAGGGCAGTTGTTAACTACCAGCATCAACAAGGCTGTTGGTATTCAGTTCAGACTCCACACATAAGACCTCAGAAGTGGACATGGATGTCAGACATATGTACCATCCTACAAAACTTTGAGAAGTTAACCAAGATGGTGAGCAGCGATGAAGCCATAATTAGCGTCACCATCCCGCTTCTCTGTATTCTAAAAAGCTCTCTGCTCACAATGAAAGAGGATGCATTGCAGGCTGAGCACGACGAGATGGAGCAAGGAACCATACAGGGTAATTACACACAGCCCAGCCTCATGTCATCCCAATGTGGATTGGTTGACAATGAGGAAGAAGAGGAGGAGGAAGAACAGGAGCTACTTTCATGTGCTATAGATGATACGACAAGCACAACTGTCATACCGTCTTGTTATGAATGGGTCACCAAGGAGGAAAAAACAAAACAAGCTAAGTCACAGAAAACCAGAGAGGTTGGTAACTATGCATATTGCAGATCCCTGATCCTAACCACACAACTAGCAGCAGCCGTGGAGCGTTCCTACGATGAGCCTAGACGCTTTGTCACAGCCGGAGGACTAAATAAGCCTAAAGCAAGAAAAGGGGAAAACTAACTGCCCCAGAGCAGACCCCAAAGGAATAGATAGCCCCCACACATGTATTGACGGTGAAACAAGATGAAGGCACAAACACAGGCAGGAAAATAGGCTGAGCAAACGATGGGGCCAAACTAACTAGAGAGGAAAGGAAAGGAAAGACACTGTCTGCAAACTGCAAAAAACCCTACAAAAATAATGTCCAACACTTCTGATAGCAAAATTAACCCTGAAGTCACTAGACTTCTCCCACTATATCAGTACTCTGAAATATTCTGAGACAGAGCAAAAAGAGACCAAACTAGTAAGGGCCAAAAAGCAAATTGGCAAATACAGATAAATAAGAGTGGAAATTCAGCACAGCCCCAGCCAGGGCAGGCTGACCACAAAAAACTGAATAGACCAACAAAATCAAGTGTGAACATTAGCAGAAAAACTTAGCTTTAGATGACTGGAACAGAGCTGAAAACCAAGAGCTGACAAGCCAGAAGGAATCACCAGCAACTGAATAGGGCGTCGGCTGTCTTAAATCCAGTCTGAGATTCCTGATGTCCAGTCGTCATCCTCCTTATCAGGTGTCAGATCTCCACTGATTAAATCAGCCTCACTACCTCCTGTTACCACCAGAGGGAGCCTGGAAGGAGAACTCACAACTGGTAGACCAGAAAATGAACTCACAACAGTACCCGCCCTTGAGGAGGGGTCACCGAACCCTCATTCACGCCACCAGGCCGATCAGGATGGGCCCGGTGAAAAGCACGAACCAATCTATTGGCATGAATATCAGAAGCAGAGACCCAAGAATTATCCTCCTTGCCATAACCCTTCCATTTGACCAAATACTGGAGTCTCCGTCTAACTAAACGAGAATCCAATATTTTCTCTACCTCATATTCCTCATTGCCTTCAACCAACACAGGGTCAGGAGATGCTGCCATAGGAACCACTGGCTCAACAAACCTCATCAACAGAGATTTGTGAAATACGTTATGGATCTTGAACGTAACTGGAAGAGCAAATCGAAAACAAACAGGATTAAGAATCTCCAAAATCTTATAAGGTCCAATAAATCTTGGCTTAAATTTTGGAGATGCAACCTTCATAGGAATATTCTTAGACGACAACCAAACCATATCACCCATTTTAAACCGGGGGCCAATGGTCCTATGCCGGTTGGAAAATCGCTGGGCCTTTTCCTGAGAGAGTGACAACTTATCCACCACTTGGTCCCATATCTTCTGCATTCTCTCAACCACAGTGTCCACACCTGGGCAGGACGAAGATTCCACTTGCCCTGAAGAGAATCGAGGATGAAACCCAAAATTACAGAAAAAGGGTGACATCAAAGTGGCAGAACTAGCTCTATTGTTCAGCGCGAATTCGGCCAAGGGCAAAAATGAGACCCAATCATCCTGATGAGCAGATATAAAACATCTTAAATAAGACTCCAAGGTCTGGTTTGTTCTCTCAGTCTGTCCATTGGTCTGGGGATGAAACGCGGAGGAGAAGGATAACTGAATTCCCAGATTGGAACAAAAGGCTTTCCAGAATCTGGAAACAAACTGGACTCCTCTGTCGGACACAATGTTCTCAGGAATCCCATGTAACTGAACCACCTGTTGTAAAAATCAGGGTGCCAACTCAGCGGAAGATGGCAACTTTGGAAGTGGTACAAGATGGACCATCTTCGAAAATCTATCACAAATCACCCAGATAACAGTCATTCTCTGAGAGACGGGAAGATCCAAAATAAAATCCATTGAGATATGGGTGAATGACCTCTTGGGCACTGGCAGGGGCATCAGCAAACCACTAGAACGAGAACAGGGTTTAGACCGAGAACAAGTCCCACAGGACTGTACAAAATTCCTGACATCACGAGATAAGGCGGGCCACCAAAAAGACCGACTCACCAAATCTCTGGTACCAAAAATACCTGGATGACTAGCCAATGCGAAGCAATGAATTTCAGACATCACTCTCTTTCTCCACTGGTCAGGAACATACAATTTTCCCATAGGGCAACGCTCAGGTTTATCCTCCTGAAATTCCTCCAGGGCGCATCTCAAATAGGACGAAATGGCAGAAAGAACTACCCCCTCACCTAGGATGGTAGTAGGCTCGGTCACATTAAGAGAATCGGCAAAGAAACTCCTAGAAAGGGCATCTGCCTTAACATTCTTAGTTCCTGGAAGAAAAAAGACCACAAAATTAAAAAGCGTGAAAAACAAGGCCCATCTAGCCTGTCTAGGATTCAAGCGTTTGGCCGACTCCACATAAATCAAAATCTTGTGATCGGTGAGGACCACAACTTGATGTCTAGCTCCCTCCAACCAATGTCTCCACTCTTCAAATGCCCACTCATTGGCCAACAATTCCCAATTCCCCACGTCATAGTTGCGTTCAGATGGGGAGAACTTTCGAGAAAAGAAGGCACAGGGATTCATCTTAGAAGTCACAGGGCCTTTTTGGGACAAAACAGCTCCTGCACCAATCTCAGAAGCATCTACCTCCACCTGAAATGGAAGTGAGACATCAGGTTGCCGTAAAACTGAAGCTGAAGTAAATCTCCGCTTAAGCTCCTGAAATGCTGAGATAGCCTCAGGAGACCAATTCAGCACATCAGCGCCCTTCTTGGTCAGATCAGTCAGTGGTTTGACAATACCAGAAAAATTACCTATAAATTTACGATAGAAATTTGCAAAACCCAAAAACTTCTGGAGAGCCATCAAAGAAGTAGGCTGAACCCAATCATAAACGGCCTGTACCTTGGCCGGGTCCATTTCAATAGTTGACGGAGACAAGATAAATCCCAAAAATGAAATCCTCTGTACACCAAAAAGGCATTTAGATCCCTTAACAAACAGGGAATTTTCCCTCAAAATCTGGAACACAGTCCGGACGTGTTCCACATGAGAATCCCAATCACTAGAAAAGATCAAAATATCATCCAGATAGATGATCAAAAACTTATCCACAAAGTCACGGAAAATATCATTCATAAAGGACTGGAAGACAGAAGGGGCATTAGTGAGCCCAAAAGGCATCACCAGGTACTCAAAATGTCCCTCTGGAGTATTAAGCGCCATCTTCCAATCATCCCCGTGCTTGATGCAAATAAGATTATACACCCCCCTGAGGTCAAGCTTAGTAAACCAGCAGGCACTCTTAACTCTGGAGAATAAATCAGACATCAGAGGTAACGAGTACTGATATTTAACCGTCATCTTGTTAAGGGAACGATTATCAATACACGGTCTTAATGAACCATCTTTCTTGGCCACAAAAAAAACCCCAGCACCTAAAGGTGACGAGGATGGTCTTATATGACCCTTCTCCAATGACTCCTTAATATAGGATCGCATAGCATCATGTTCGGGTACTGATAAGTTGAAATCCGACCCTTGGGAAATTTACACCCAGGCATCAACTCAATTGCACAGTCATAACTCCTATGAGGAGGCAAAGACGCAGACTTACTCTCACTAAATACATCAGAAAAATCGGCCAGATAATCAGGAATATCATGAGACTGAGGAGAGGTGGAGAAAACAGGAGGGTCCCTAAGAACACACTGACAACCCCAACTCATCACAGTCCCAGATTTCCAATCCAAAACTGGATTGAGTTTGCAACCAGGGAAAACCCAGAACAATAGTATCATGCAAATTATGCAGTACCAAAAATTTACAATTTTCTTGGTGGTCTGGGGTAACTCGCATTATCACCTGGGTCCAAAACTGAGGTTTATTCTCCGCTAAAGGAGTAGCATCAATACCCTTCAAAGGAATAGGCGTCCGCAGAGGCGTCATAGAAAAACCACAACATTTAGCAAAGTCCAAATCCATCAGATTCAACTCTGCTCCTGAATCCACAAAAGCCTTAGTGGTAAACGTGGATAAGGAGTAGATCAGAGTACTTGCCAAAAGGAACTTAGTTTGTACACTGCCCACAGCAAATGTGTGTGCAAAACGTTTCTCTCGTTTAGGGCAGACAGAAATAGTATGAGAGGCGTCAGCACAGAAAAAACACAGCTTATTACGCCTTCTAAACTCCTGACATTGCGCCCTAGACAAAGCCCCATCACATTACAAAGGTTCAGACGTTTGTTCAAAAGGTGGCAGCGCCTCCCGTGTAGTTTTACGTTCACGTAAACGCCGATCAACTTGAATGGCTAATGACATAGAATCATCCAGACCAGAGGGAACAGGAAATCCCACCATAACATCTTTTACGGTCTCTGATAAACCCTTCCGAAAGAGAGCTGCCAATGCACTATCATTCCATGTAGTAAGGACCGAACACTTTCAGAATTTTTGACAGTATAACTCTGCAGAATCCTGACCCTGGTTTAATGCCAACAGGGTTCTCTCAGCATGATCAACAGCATTAGGTTCATCATACAACAACCCCAAGGCTTGAAAAAATGCATCCACATTAGTCAGAATAGGATTTTCAGGTGTCAGAGAAAAAGCCCAATCCTGGGGATCGCCGCACAGCAAGGAGATGACAATTTTAACCTGCTGCACAGAGCTCCCCGATGAGTTAGGCTTCAAGGCAAGAAATAATTTACAATTATTCTTAAAATTCAGAACTTTAGACCGATCCCCGGAAAATACATCAGGAGTAGGGATCTTAGGTTCAGCAGCATGTGACTGTATGAGGTAGGTAGAAATTCCCTGCACTTGAGCAGCAAGTTGCTCCACACGATCAGACAATTGCTTAATCTCCATTAGGAAGAAAAAATCCTGCTACAGCCCCAGAAAAAAAAGGAAAAGATAAATAAAAAATTCTGACATTTTTTTTTTCTTCTTTTTTAACAACTTTCTCCTGCTTTTGAGTACCCTAGAATCTGCGGTATGGCTGGTGATTCTGTTATGAATGGGTCACCGAGGAGGAAAAAACAAAACAAGCTAAGTCACAGAAAACCAGAGAGGTTGGTAACTATTCAGATTGCAGATCACTCATCCTGACCACACAACTAGCAGCAGCTGTGGAGCGTTCCTACGATGAGCCTAGACACTTCGTCACAGCCAGAGGACTAAATAGCCTAAAGCAAGAAAAGGGGAAAACTAACTGCCCCAGAGCAGACCCCAAAGGAAAGACAGCCCCCAAACATGTATTGACGGTGAGACAATATGAAAACACAAACACAGGCAGGAAAATAGGCTGAGCAAACGATGGGGCCCAAACTAACTAGAAAGGATAGGAAAGGAAAGACACTATCTGCAATCTGCCAAAAACCCTACAAAAATAATGTCCGAAACGTCTGATAAAAAAATTATAGACTTCTCCCACTATATCAGCACTCTGAAATATTCTGAGACAGAGCAAAAAGAGGCCAATCTAATAAGGGACAAAAAGCAAATTGGCAAATACAGATAAATAAGAGTGGAAATTCAGCACAGCCCAAGCCAGGGCTAGCTGACCACAAAAAACTGAATAGACCAACAAAATAAAGTGTGAACATTAGCAGAAAAACTTAGCTTGAGCTGACTGGAACAGAACTGAGAACCAAGACCTGACAAGCCAGAAGGAATCACCAGCACCAGAATAGGGTGTCGGCTGTCTTAAATCCAGTCTGAGATAACTGAGGTCAAATCGTCATCCTCCTTACCAGGTGGCAGATCTCCACTGATTAAATCAGCCTCACTATCTCCTGTTACCACCAGAGGGAGCCTGGAAGGAGAACTCACAACTGGTAGACCAGAAAATGAACTCACAACACATGACCCTTCCAATCCACCAAATAAAACTTTTTGCCCAGCATCATCTTGCATCCCACAATGCCATTGACCTCAAACTCATCAGATGACAGGTCTGATGTCCCGGCAGATGGCTCAGAAAACCGGGACATGTGAACCGGCTTAAGGAGGGACACATGAAACGTGTCAGAAATAGCCGAGTGTGGTGGCAGTAGACCACAGGATTGATCTGCTCAAGGACCTTGAAAGGGCCAATATAGCGCAGTGCAAACTTAGCAGATTCAGGCCGCAGCCTGATGTTTCGGGCAGAAAGCCACACTAAGTTGAAGTCCAGGGGCGAAGGTCAGAGCAGGACGCCTGTGTACTTCAGCGGAGGCCCTCATTCTCTCCTTGGAGGCCCAGATAGCATCCTGCGTGCGATCCCAAATGTCACGTGCCTCCACCACCCAGTCTGCCACCCTAGAGTCGGTGGATGACACGGGCATGGGCACGGGGACGCGCGGATGCTGGCCGTAATTTAAGAGGAATGGAGTCTGACCGGTGGAGTCGGCCACAGTTTTGTTCAAAGCAAACTCTGCCCACTGCAGTAAGGGTGCCCAGTCATCCTGCCTGGCCGAGACAAAATGTCGCAGATATGTCACCAGGGTTTGGTTGGCTCTCTCAGCCAAACCGTTCATCTCGGGATGATAGGCCGAGGAGAGATTTAGCTCGATGCTGAGCAGAGAACAGAGCTCTCTCCAGAACCGAGACGCAAACTGAGGACCCCGGTCGCTGACAAGCTTATCCGGCATGCCGTGCAGGTGGAAGACATGTTTAATAAACAACACTGACAGGCCCCGTGCAGAAGGCAGCCGCTAGAGTGGCACCAGATACACCATCTTGGAGAAATGATCGGTGACCACCCAAATGACGGTGCTGCCACTAGACTTGGGCAGACCCACCACAAAGTCCATACCGACCATCTCCCAGGGCCTGTCCACTACCGGCAGGGGATAGAGTAACCCAGCGGGCCACTGCCGAGATGACCGATTCTGGCAGCAAGAGACGCACGCCTGAATATAGTCCCTGATGTCATGGGCCATATGCGGCCACCAGTACGTCCTTGCCAGGAGATCAAAGGTCCGTTTGGTCCCAAAATGTCCCCCCACCCTGGACGAATGAGCCCAAGAGAGGACCTCCGGTCGCAGATGGGCAGGGACAAAATTCTTGCCTGGAGGTACCGACTCGAGAACAACCGGAGCCACGGTCCTCAGGCTCTCCGATGGGACTATCAGCCGAGGCTCCTCCTCCTCCGATGACACCACGGAGTGAGAAAGAGCGTCTGCCAGGATGTTCTTCTCCCCGGAGAGAAAACGCAGGGTGAAATGGAATCGGGAGAATAACAAGGACCATCTGGCCTGGCGAGATTTCAGCCGCTGGGCTGTCTGTAGATAGACCAAATTTTTGTGGTCAGTGAACACCTGGAAAGGGTGGTGAGTCCGCTCCAGGAGGTGTCTCCACTCTGAGAAGGCCAGCTTCATTGCTAGCAACTCCCTGTCCCCGATGGAATAATTCCTCTCCGCTGGTGTGAAGGTCTTAGAGAAGAAGCATGGGTGCTTCCGACCTTGCGAGTCCTTCTGTAACAGGACCACTCCAGCACTGACAGAAGAGGCATCCACCTCCAGAATAAAGGGCTTATCTACATCGTGGCGATGTAGAATGGGAGCGCTAGCAAAGTGGGATTTAGTAGAAGCGAAGACCTTGGAGACAGTTTCCAACCACAGTTTGGGGTTTGCACCCTTCTTGGTGAGGGCTACCAAGGATGCTACCAAAGCTGAGAAATGGGGAATGAATTGGCGGTAGTAATTTATGAACCCCGTAAAGCGCTGCACCGCTTTGAGAGAATGGGGTTCTTGCCAATCCATCACCGCCTGTAGTTTGGCAAGATCCATGGCCAAATCCTGGGCAGAGATGATGTAGCCCAGGAAAGGCAAGAACTCTTGCTCAAACACACATTTCTCCAACTTGGCGTAAAGGGAGTTTGCCTGCAGGTGTTCAAAAACTTTGCTAACATCTCTCCGGTGGGAGTCAATATCTGGAGAGTAAATGAGAATATCGTCCAGATAGACTACTACCGAGGTGGTAAGCATATCCGGGAAGATATCATTCACAAAGTCTTGGAAGACTGCTGGCGCACTACATAGCCCGAAGGGCATCACCAGGTATTCATAGTGCCCATCTCTGGTGTTAAATGCCGTCTACCATTCGTCCCCCTCATGGATACGAATCAGGTTATAGGCTCCTCGCAGATCAAGCTTAGTAAACACTCTCGCTCCCCGTAGCCTATCGAACAGTTCCGATATCAGGGGTAGAGGATACTTGTTCTTAACGGTTATGGCGTTAAGACCCCTGTAATCAATGCACAGACGTAATTCTCCATTCTTCTTTTGGACAAAGAAGAATCCCGCTCCCGCCGGAGACACCGACTTCCTAATGAATCCTCTTGCCAGATTCTCCCTGATATACTGAGACATGGCTTCTGTCTCTAGGAGAGATATGGGGTAGACTCGACCCCGGGGAGGCTCAGCACCGGGCCAGAGGTCAATAGGACAGTCGTAAGGGCGGTGCGGCGGAATGGTCTCCGCCGCCTTCTTGGAGAAAACGTCTGCATACTGCTGGTACGGCTTGTGAAGCGAGGAGAGATCTGCGGGAACCTCAGAGGTAGCGACCTGTACGCAGTCCCTCAGACACCTACCCTCGCAGGACTTGCTCCAACCGAGGATTTTTCCTGAGGACCACTCTATGTGAGGAGAGTGAGCTTGTAACCAGGGAACTCCTAGGAGGACCTGGTCTATACCTTCGGGCATAACAAGAAGAGACAGCTTCTCCTGATGAGAAGGAAACAGTGAGAGTCTCAGTGGAGCCGTCTGGTGGGTAATTTCAGACGGGAGTGTCACACCATTCACCACTCTGATAGTGACTGGTTGAGGTAGCAGGACCAGGGGGATTGCGCGTTGTTGGGAAAAGGCAGACGGCATGAAATTGCCCTCCGCCCCAGAGTCCTCACAAACATCCACAATCAGAGTGGAAGAAATGAACTCTAATGCCCCTTTAAACAGGAGCTTGGAGGAGAAAGTCGCTGCGTCTAGTAGGCCCCCTCCGATAACCACTAGACGTGAGCATTTCCCGACTGGTGTGGGCAATGGTTAGCAACGTGCCCAGTCTGCCGACAACGGAAACAGACTGGAGATACCCGTGCAGGCCGGGACTTGGACCCCTGTGGGACACCTCCATTGCCTCTGGAGGCTCGGGTGGCTGACCGGGAGATTCCAGCGGTCTAGCAAAATTTGGCGCCAACCTATATCGTTGGCTGGACTTGGAGCGCTCCAGCCCTCGCTCGGTGAAGCGAACGTTAATTCGGGTGGAGACCGTAATGAGCTCCTCCAAAGTGGTGGCACTTCCCTGGTAGCCATGGCGTCTTTGACATGATCAGCCAGGCCTCTCCAGAATATAGGTATGAGAACCTTATCTGGCCACTCCAGCTCGGAGGCCAGAGTTCTGAAGAGGATGGCATACTGGCTGACCAGAGACAGGCTCGGTTAGGGCCAGCAACTGAAGTGCGGTGTCGTGCGTGACCCGAGGTCCCAGGAACACCTGCTTCAGAGTGAGCAGAAAATGGGTGGCACTCTGTACCAGGGGATCCCCACGATCCCACAGCAGGGTGGCCCATTCCAAGGCCCTGCCCGACAGGAGGGAGATCATAAACCCACCTTGGCCCGCTCAGAGGGAAATTGTGTGGCCAGCAACTCCAGGTGAATTGAGCACTGACTCACGAAACCCCTGCATGATGCACTATCACCAGAGAACTTTTCAGGCAGCGGAAGGCGAGACAAAGTCGGGGCAGGGCTGGCCGTTGAGACACGGGCGACAGCCTCTGTAGCTGCTTGAACAGCGACTGAAGTAACATCCGCAGCGGAGGTGGAATGCTCTAGCGCTGCCAACCTACCCTCCAGCTGCTGGATGTACCTGTGCAGTCGTTGTTCGTCCGCCATTACTAGCCAGACCCTGGCGCTAGGATAATGTTAGGGCTGGCGGAACGCACCAAATTATAATTAATAGTAGGTGTGTTCGCAGCCCGGGGTCCACCGTGTAGAGGTGGTACACTGCTGCTAGGTAATGGCGGAAGAATAGAGCGGCGTGAAAACTGTCACACATAGGTTACGTCACCCAATGTAAACAGGAACGAACTCTGTTGACTCACAGAGCCGCACAGCCGCTGAACGCAAATACCGGAGCCTGTTTAGTTCACAGAGCCCGGCCAAAAAGGGCACAGAAAGCGGCCACAGAACTCTACCCCAGGACACAGGGTTAGAGTTCCTCTAGGCCCTCTGAGTGCACGATGTCGCTGCCGCAAACGCCGCTATAAACCCTGGCTACGGAGTGTGGAGCACGTGCACTGTGGCGTGCCGAGTCACTGATGGGGACAAATGCCTGACTCCGACTCTGCCCTACCTACACCTAACAAAGAGCAAACAGATGAACAGCAAACTAGGGCACACAAATCACCACATTACCAGACGGAGCTCTTTATCTGAAGTATTGCGGCATATGATTCAGTCAAAAAATGGAGGTGCTTGCATGAAAAAACATGAATATTTCAATGTGAAGCAAAAAAAGAAGAAATATGCAGCACTCACCAATGTAGCTGAAAACTGTGAGTCTTTATTTCACATATTTTCCATCAAATGTGTGGACATGCAGGACGTGGAGTAATGCTAGGGGAGGGAGGTGCCAGACAACGGCCGTTTCGCGATTACTCGCTTCTACGGGTCCAGGTGGACCCGTAGAAGCGAGTAATCGTGAAACGGCCATTGTCTGGCACCTCTCTCCCCTAGCATTACTCCACGTCCTGCATGTCCACACATTTGATGGAAAATATGTGAAATAAAGACTCAAAGTTTTTCAGCTACATTGGTGAGTGCTGCATATTTCTTCTTTTTTTTCCTACCTACACCTAAGCCTGGGTGCTAGCAGGCTAGGCTGCACAACACATGCGTACCAAGGGTAGGGGTTTCATAATGAGTCAGTCACCAGAGACATTCATACGTGCATACATCACTCACTCCTCATGGTCAGAAAATACAGAGTATCCTAGCGCATGGCCGAGCGGCCATGTGAACCTTTTATAGCCACGAGCATCCGGGACCTTCCTGGCTTCTCGGATAGACTAATCCGAACAGGAGCAGGACCTGAGCACGTGAACTTCGATCTCCAATGGGAGATCACTCCACGGGCATGCTCAGTGGCCCGACATGAGGACTTAGTCCCTGGAGAATCTTGCTGCTTAGCAGCCTGCATTGCCATAGCTGTGCCAGAGGTGGCAGCAGCAAGCAAACCCACGGAGGTGGTCTGGGCGGAGTGCCGAGACCGACGATTTTGCTGAGCAACTTCCTCTGCGGCTGGGGAGGAATGGGATACCGCCGGGAGCAGGTTTTGGGATTCCCGCTATGCAGCAACAGGAACCCGACGCCTAACAGATAGCTTGTATTAGTCCGTGATACCAGCCGGTAGACAGTAGTGTGTGAGGAGCGTACACCGCTATACGGTGTCTGTATGGAAAATTGTCAATTTCCGTCTATTTTTATACGGATTGACACACGCTGTCTCTGTATAGTATTGACCGTTATCAAACAGCAGATATACGAAACTGTTTGAAAAGTGGACAGCTCTATAAGATGTAGGTCTGGAAAAATGGAAAATCTCCTCGGTTTGTTTTTCCAGAGTCACACACAGCTTGTATTAGTCCGTGATACCAACCGGTACACGGTAGTGTGTGAGGAGCGTACACCGCTATACGGTGTGTGAAAAAATGAACGCTCGGTAACTCACCAGAACAAAATAATAAAAGTTGGAGTACTTTGAAAAAATCAGTTTGAACAGCAGTGTGCACAAAGCAATGCAGCTATCAGGTAGCCTTAAAATGCAGCCTAATCACCACCAGCGCTGCTGCACACAAAAAAATTCCTCCCCTTTCACTGCACACTAACTGTACAGTGAAAAGCGCTATCAGCAGAAGCAATTTTTTTTTCTTCTTCCCTGCCTAACGCTCTCCCTTATTCAGAATCAGCAGCAGCACCTCTCCCTATTCTAAGATCGGCAGAAGTAAGATGGCGGTCGGCGGCGGTCACGGCCTTTATAGCCACTGTGACGCCACACAAAGCCAGCTGCTGCCCATGTCATCGCGTTGCCCACAGTGTGCGTTCTCCATCATTGGCTGAGAAAAGGCGCTGGAAGCATTGTTTGAAACGCGACTTTGGCGTTCGGCTCGGCAACCTCATGGCCGACCTCACGCTATTGTCGGGTTTCGATCGTCGAAACCCGACTTTAGCTAAAGTCGTCAATTTTTTAATTTGAGCAACCCGTTTAGCTCAACTCTAATTGTAAAATGATAAAATGACGTTTCTCATTGAAAGCATTTGTCTTGGTTGAAAGCAATGCTAAAGTTCAAAAATGCATTAAAAATGCTACGTGTGAACATAGCCCAAGTGGTGGAGGAACATTTTTGTTTTGGGTTATTTATTTTGCCTTGCAGACAAATCACTACCCTGGAAAGGATGTTCCTTAACATATTTCCCAGGAAAATCCATTTTGGTTTAGTTTTTGTATGTTTTATTGTGCGCCTGTTAAAGTGGCGTAAGACAACATTGTTCACATTTGTGACCTGGGAGTCAGAAATGCTTCCAGGGGTATTCCCCATGATGTTCCCATGTCATTTGAGCACTGTTCCCATCGATTTCAGATATTTTTAGACCCTAAATTTACCCCCGGGGCAGTTGCAGCAAAACTGCTGTTTTCCCAAAAACTTACATTGGGCTCGTTGCTTGGGTCGAGCAGCCGAGCATTCCAATTTTTTCGACTGGAGCAACAAGCACCCAAGCATTTTAGTGTTCGCTCATCACTAATAGATACAGTATATAAGAGATAGATAGATAGACAGACAGACAGACAGATAGATAGATAGATACGAGATAGATAGATATGAGATATGATAAATAGATAGACATGAGATTGAAAAATAGATATGAGATAAAAAAATAGATAATAGATTGATAATAGATAGATATATGATAAATAGATAGATATGAGATATATAGATAATTCATAGACATTAGATAGATAGATCGATAGTGTGAGGCAGTGACCGGTGTTATATGCGAGGGTGGCTATTTGTCCCCCAGGATGCGCACAGCAGTGTATTGAGACTCTCTCACAAATCACTTAACCATCTGCTCACTCTTTCTATCTTCCTTCTCCTAGTCGCAGGAGACATTGCTCACAACCCTGGTCCCTCATGTTATATAAAGTCAAATCCCCCAACTGCTACACTCAGAAACCCCTCTAATCTTATTAATATTCCCTGCATGCCATCTATCTCTCTTAATTGTGCACTTTGGAATTCTCGCTCAGTGTGTAACAAACTCTCCTTCATTCATTACTTTTTCCTTTCTAATTCTCTTAACCTCCTGGCTCTTTCTGAAACCTGGATCCAGCAGTCAGACACTACCGCTGCTGCTGCTCTTTCATAAGGGGGACTACTTTTCTCTCATACCCCAAGATCAGACAATAGAGCAGGTGGAGGCGTTGGTCTGCTCCTATCACCAAAATGTACCTTTCAGGTTATCCCTCAACTACCCTCACTAGTCTTCCCTTCTTTTGAGGTCCATGCCGTCAGACTCTACACCCCCTTCTCCATGCGAGTGGCGGTGGTGTATCGTCCTCCCGGCCCCTCCCATCAGTTCCTGGATCATTTTGCCACTTGGCTTCCACATTTTCTCTCCTGTGACATCCCTACCCTCATCATGGGAGATTTCAACATCCCCATTGCTCTTCCCCTCTCCCCATCTGCTACTCACCTTTTATCTCTAACCTCCTCGTTTGGCCTTTTACTAATTCTCCAACACATGAAGATGGAAACTCCCTTGACTTGGTTTTCTCTCGGCTTTGTGCAGTGGATGATTTTGCAAACTCCTCTCTCCCGCTCTCTGACCACAATCTTCTTTCATTCTCTGTCAAGAACTGCCAGGCTGCTCAGGTCACCCCCACTGTCCATACTTATAGAAACATACAGGCCATTAACACCCAGAGACTTATGAAGAACTTGCAGTCTTCATTGGCCCCTATCTCCTCCCTCTCATGTCCTGATTCTGCACTGAAGCATTACAATGAAACACTTCAAAGTGCCCTGGATGAATTTGCACCCCCTATAAATAGAACACCACAACACAGACGGCGACAACCCTGGCACACCCTGCAAACACGTTTCCTGCAGCGGTGCTCCAGGTGCGCCGAACATCTGTGGAGAAAATCCAATCTACACGAAGATTTCATCCATTATAAGTTTATGCTTAGAACATACAACACTGCCCTTCACCTCTCCAAACAAACCTATTTCAACACCCTCATCACCTCACTGTCCAATAACCCGAATCGTCTCTTTGATACTTTTCATTCTCTACTCGACCCAAGAGTACAGGCCCCAACCACGGAGCTCCGAGCTGACGATCTGGCCAATTACTTCAAAGAAAAAATTGACCAGATTCGACAGGAAATTATCTCCCAATCACCTCATACCATGCACTGTCCTCCCTCCCCCACTGCATCTAGCTCACTCTCTGATTTTGAACCAGTCACAGAAGAAGAAGTAAGCAGGCTCCTTGCAGATTCTCATCCAACCACTTGCATCAGTGACGCATTTCTGTTGTGAACTAATTTTCTGGTTTACCTCTGGCTTCTGGTAAGGGTGGTGGAGCTGGCTGTGTTGACATAGGAGTCGTGAGTTCTCCATCTGGGCTCCCTCTAGTGGTGACAGTAGGTAATGAAGCTGATCTAAATGGCAGAGACCTGCCACCTGAGGAGGAGGACTGTGAGTGGAAATCAGAAATCTCTGACTGGATATAAGACAGCCGACTCCCTAATTTTGTGCTGGTGATTTTTTCCTGCCCTGAGGTTCTGGTTTCCAGCTCTGTTCCTGCCTTCTCAAGCTAAGTGTGCTCTGCTATTTTTTCCCATGAGATTTGGTCTGGTTTACTCAATTTTTGTGGTTAGCCAGCCCCTGCTGGGGCTGTGCTGAATTTCCATTCTTATGTCTCTGTTTATCCCAGTTTGCTTTTTGTCCCTGATCAGATTGGTCTCTTTTTGCTCTGTGTTCAGAAAATACCAGAGTGCTGATAAAGGGAATTGAAGTCTAGTGACTTCAGGGTTTTTTGTTATCAGAAAGTGTTGGACATTTTTTGTCAGGGTTTTGTGCATGATTGCAGACAGCATCTTTCCTTTCCTGTCCGTTCTAGTTAGTGTGGGCCCCATCGTTTGCTCAGCCTATTTTTCTATCTGTGTTTGTGTTTTCATCTTGTCTCACTGACAATACATGTTTGGGGGCTGTCTATTGCTTTGGGGTCTGCTCTGGGGCAGTTTAGATTTCCCCTTTTCTTGCTTTAGGCTTATTTAGCTCTCCGGCTGTGACGAGGCATCTAGGATCATCGTAGGTACACTCCACGGCTACTGCAAGTTGTGTGGATAGGATCAGGGGTCTGCAATCCGCTTAGTTACCAACCTCTCTGGTTTTCTGTGGCTTAGCTTGTTTTTGTTTTTCCTCCTCGGTGACTCAATCATAACAGAATCACCAGCCATACCGCAGATTCTAGGGTACTCAAAAGCAGGGAAAAAAAATTGTAAAAAAAAAAAAAGTGTCAGAATTTTTTTTTTTATATTTATTTATTCCTCTTTTTCTCTGGGGCCGTAGAAGGATTTTTTCCTTAATGGAGATTAAGCAATTGTCTGATCATGTGGAGCAACTCGCTGCTGAAGTGCAGGGAATTTCCGCCTATCTCGCTCAATCACATGCTGTTGAACCAAAAATCCCTACTCCTGATGTGTTTTCTGGGGATCTATCTAAATTTTTGAATTTTAAGAATAATTGTAAATTATTTCTTGCCTTGAAGCCTAACTCATCGGGGAGCTCTGTGCAGCAGGTTAAAATTGTCATCTCCTTGCTGCGCGGCGATCTCCAGGATTGGGCGTTTTCTTTGACACCTGAAAATCCTATTCTGACTAATGTGGATGCATTTTTTCAAGCTTTGGGGCTGTTGTATGATGAACCTAATGCTATTGATCAAGCTGAGAAAGCCCTATTGGCATTGAACCAGGGTCAGGATTCTGCAGAGTTATACTGTCAAAAATTCCGAAAGCGGGCGGTCCTTACTACATGGAATGATGGTGCCTTGGCAGCTCTCTTTCGCAAGGGTTTATCAGAAACCGTAAAAGATATTATGGTGGGATTTCTTGTTCCCTCTGGTCTTGACGATTCTATGTCATTAGCAATTCAAGTTGATCGGCGTTTATGTGAACATAAAACTACACGACAGGTGTTGCCACCTTTTCAACAAATGTCTGAACCTATGCAATGCGATAGAGTTTTGTCTAGGGTGCAACATTTGGAGTATAGAAGACGTAATAAGCTGTGTTTTTTCTGTGGAGATGCCTCACATATTATTTCTGTCTGCCCTAAATGAGAGAAACGTTTTGCACACACATTTGCTGTGGGTGGCGTACAACCTAAGTTTCTTTTGCCAATTACTCTGATCTGCTCCTTATCCACATTTTCTGCCAAGGCTTTTGTGGATTCAGGAGCAGCTTTGAATCTGATGGATTTGGATTTTGCTAAACGTTGTGGTTTTCCCATGATACCTCTGTGGACGCCTATTCCTTTGAGAGGTATTGATGCTACTCCTTTGGCGGAGAATAAACCTCAGTTTTGGACCCAGGTGATAATGCGGGTCGCCCCAGACCACCAAGAAAATTGTAGATTTTTGGTACTGAATAATTTGCATGATACTATTGTTCTGGGTTTTCCCTAGTTGCAAATCCATAATTCAGTTTTGGATTGGAAATCTGTGTCTGTGGTGAGTTGGGGCTGTCGGTGTGCTCTTGGTGACACTCCTGTTTTCTCCACCTCTCTCCAGTCTCATGATGTTCCTGACTATTTGGCTGATTTTTATGATGTATTTAGTGAGAGTAAGTCTGCGTCCCTGCCTTCTCATAGGAGTTATGACTGTGCAATTGAGTTGAGGCCTGGGTGTAAATTTCCCAAGGGTCGGCTTTTCAACTTATCTGTACCTGAACATGAGGCTATGCGATCTTATATTAAGGAGTCGTTGGAGAAGGGTCATATTAAACCATCCTCTTCACCCTTAGGTGCTGTTTTTTTTTTCGTGGCTAAGAAAGAAGGTTCATTAAGGCCTTGTATTGACTATCGTTCCCCTAACAAGATTACGGTTAAATATCAGTATCCGTTACCCCTGATTTCTGATTTATTCTCCAGAGTTAAAGGTGCCTGCTGGTTTACTAAGCTTGACCTCAGGGGGCGTATAATCTTATTCGCATCAAGCATGGTGATGAATGGAAGATGGCGTTTAATACTCCGGAGGGACATTTTGAGTACCTGGTGATGCCTTTTGGGCTCACTAATGCCCCTTCTGTCTTCCAATCCTTCATGAATGATATTTTCCGGGACTTTGTGGATAAGTTTTTGATCATCTATTTGGATGATATTCTGGTCTTTTCCAGTGATTGGGATTCTCATGTGGAACATGTTCGTACTGTGTTCCGGATTTTGAAGGAGAATTCCCTGTATGTTAAGGGATAGAAATGCCTTTTTGGTGTACAGAGGATTTGATTTTTGGGATTTATTTTGTCTCCGTTAACTATTGAAATGGACCTGGCCAAGGTACAGGCCATTTATGATTGGGTTCAGCCCACTTTTTTGAAGGCTCTCCAGAAGTTTTGGCTTTTGCTAATTTTTATCGTAAATTTATAGCTAATTTTTCTGGTATTGCCAAACCACTGACTGATCTGACCAAGAAGGGCGCTGATGTGCTGAATCGGTCTCCAGAGGCTGTTTTGGCATTTCAGGAGCTGAAGCAGAGGTTCACTTCTGCTCCGGTTTTATGGCAACCTGATATCTCACTTCCATTTCAGGTAGAGGTAGATGCTTCGTAGATTGGTGCAGGAGCTGTTTTGTCCCAAAAAGATCCGGTGACTTCTAAAATGAATCCCTGTGCCTTCTTCTCCCGAAAGTTCTCCCCATCTGAACGCAACTATGATGTGAGGAATCGGGAATTGTTGGCCATGAAGTGGGCATTCGAGGAGTGGAGACATTGGTTGGAGGGAGCTAGACATCAAGTTGTGGTCCTCACTGACCACAAGAATTTGATTTACCTGGAGTCGGCCAAGCGCTTGAATCCTAGACAGGCTAGGTGGGCCTTGTTTTTCACGCGTTTTGATTTTGTGGTCTCCTTTCTTCCAGGCACTAAGAATGTTAAGGCAGACACCCTTTCTAGGAGTTTCTTTGCTGATTCTCCTATTGTGACCAAACCTACTACCATCCTAGGTGAGGGGGTAGTTCTTTCTGCCATCTCGCCCGATTTGAGACGTGCCCTGGAAGAATTTCAGGAGGACAAACCTGAGCGTTGTCCTATGGGAAAATTGTATGTTCCTGACCAGTGGAGGAAGAGAGTGATGTCTGAAGTTCATTGCTATGCGTTGGCTGGTCATCCAGGTATTTTTGGTACCAGAGATTTGGTGAGTCGGTCTTTTGGTGGCCCGCCTTATCTCGTGATGTCAGGAATTTTGTGCAGTCTTGTGGGACTTGTTTCCGGTCTAAACCCTGTTCTCATTCTAGCGGGTTGCTGATGCCCTTGCCGGTGCCCAAGAGGCCATGGACCCATATCTCAATGGATTTTATTTCTGATCTTCCTGTCTCTCTCAGAGAATGACTGTTATCTGGGTGATTTGTGATAGATTTTCTAAGATGGTCCATCTTGTACCACTCCCAAAGCTGCCATCTTTCTCAGAGTTGGTGCCCTTGTTTTTACAACAGGTGGTTTGGTTGCATGGGATTCCTGAGAACATTGTGTCGGACAGAGGAGTCCAGTTTGTCTCCAGAGTTTGGAGAGCTTTTTGTTCCAAGCTGGGAATTCAGTTATCCTTCTCTTCTGCATTTCACCCACAGACCAATGGGCAGACTGAGAGAACAAACCAGACTTTGGAATCCTATTTGAGATGTTTTATATCTGCTGATCAGGATGATTGGGTCTCATTTTTGCCCTTGGCCGAATTCGCCCTAAATAATAGAGCTAGTTCTGCCACATTGATGTCGCCCTTTTTCTGTAACTTTGGGTTTCATCCTCGATTTTCTTCAGGGCAAGTGGAATCTTCAGCCTGCCCAGGTGTTGACACTGTGGTAGAGAGAATGCAGCAGATTTGGGACCAAGTGGTGGATAAGTTGTCCCTCTCTCAAGAAAAGGCCCAGCGGTTTTCCAACCGGCATAGGACCATTGGTCCCCGGTTTAACGTGGGTGATATGGTTTGGTTGTCGTCAAAAAATATCTCTATGAAGGTTGCTTCTCCAAAGTTCAAGCCAAGATTTATTGGCCCTTATAGGATTTTGGAGATTCTTAACCCGGTTTCTTTTCGATTGGCTCTTCCAGTTACGTTTAAGATCCATAACGTGTTTCATAAGTCTCTGTTGAAGAGGTTTGTTGAGCCAGTGGTTCCTATGGCGGCACGTCCTGACCCTGTGTTGGTTGAAGGTAATGTGGAATATGAGGTAGAGAAAATACTGGATTCTCGTCTGGCCAGACGGAGACTCCAGTATTTGGTCAAGTGAAGGGTTATGGCCAGGAGGACAATTCTTGGGTCTCTGCCTCTGACATTCAGGCCAATAAATTGGTTCGTGCTTTTCACCGGGCCCATCCTGATCGGCCTAGTGGCGTGGATAAGGGTTCGGTGACCCCTCCTCAAGGGGGGGTACTGTTGTGAACTCATTTTCTGGTTTACCTCTGGCTTCTGGTGAGGGTGGTGGAGCTGGCTGTGTTGACAGAGGAGTCTTGAGTTCTCCATCCGGGCTCCCTCTAGTGGTGACAGTAGGTAATGAAGCTGATCTAAATGGCAGAGACCTGCCACCTGAGTAGGAGGACTGTAAGTGGACATCAGGAATCTCTGACTGGATTTAAGACAGCCGACTCCCTAATTTTTTGCTGGTGATTTTTTCCTGCCCTGAGGTTCTGGTTTCCAGCTCTGTTCCTGCCTTCTCAAGCTAAGTGTGCTCTGCTATTTTTTCACATGAGATTTGGTCTGGTTTACTCAGTTTTTGTGGTTAGCCAGCCCCTGCTGGGGCTGTGCTGAATTTCCATTCTTATGTCTCTGTTTATCCCAGTTTGCTTTTTGTCCCTGATCAGATTGGTCTCTTTTTGCTCTGTCTTCAGAAAATACCAGAGTGCTGATATAGGGAATTGAAGTCTAGCGACTTCAGGGTTTCTTGTTATCAGAAAGTGTTGGACATTTTTTGTCAGGGTTTTGTGCATGATTGCAGACAGCATCTTTCCTTTCCTGTCCTTTCTAGTTAGTGTGGGCCCCATCGTTTGCTCAGACTATTTTTCTATCTGTGTTTGTGTTTTCATCTTGTCTCACTGACAATACATGTTTGGGGGCTGTCTATTGCTTTGGGGTCTGCTCTGGGGAAGTTTAGATTTCCCCTTTTCTTGCTTTAGGCTTATTTAGTTCTCCAGCTGTGACGAGGCGTCTAGGATCATCGTAGGTATGCTCCACAGCTACTGCTAGTTGTGTGGATAGGATCACGGGTCTGCCATCAGCTTAATTACCAACCTCTCTGGTTTTCTGTGGCTTAGCTTGTTTTTGTTTTTCCTCCTCGGTGACTCAATCACAACACATTTCCGTCACATCTCCTCCAGTCCTTTTCCCCTGCTGTCACCCCTCACCTAACTAAAATATTTAACCTCTCTCACTCTTCTGGTATCTTCCCCTCCTCATTTAAGCATGCCATCATACATCCACTACTTAAAAAACCATCCCTCGACCAAAACTGTGCCGCTAACTATAGACCTGTCTCTAATCTTCCCTTCATCTCTAAACTCCTGGAACGCCTGGTCCATTCCCGTCTTATCCGCTATCTCTCTGATAACTCTCTTCTCGACCCTCTCCAATCCGGTTTCCACTCCTTACACTCTACTGAAACTGCCCTCACTAAAGTCTCTAATGATCTACTAACAGCTAAATCAAATGGTCATTACTCCATGCTAATTCTCTTGGATCTCTCTGCAGCATTCAACACTATGGATCATCAGCTCCTCCTAACTATGCTACGTTCCATTGGCCTCAAGGACACCGTTCTCTCCTTGTTCTCCTCCTATCTCTCTGACCGCTCCTTTACTGTATCTTTTGCTGGTTCCTCCTCCTCTCACCTTCCCCTTACTGTTGGGGTTCCTCAAGGATCGGTGCTAGGCCCCCTCCTCTTCTCCTTGTACACTGCCCCTATTGGTCAAGCAATCAGTAGATTTGGTTTCCAGTACCATCTCTTTGCTGATGACACCTAATTATATGCTTCTTCTCCTGACATCACACTAGCCTTTCTAGAAAACACCGGCGATTGTCTAAACGCTGTGTCTAACATCATGTCCTCACTATATCTGAAACTGAACCAGTCAAAAACTGAACTCCTTGTGTTTCCTCCCTCTACTAATGTACCTATACCCGACATTGCCATTTCTGTGTGTGGCTCCACTATTACTCCCCAGCAACATGCCCGCTGTCTTGGGGTCATACTTGATTCTGAGCTTTCCTTTGCCCCCCATATTCGATCAATGGCTCGCTCTTGTCATCTGCACCTCAAAAACATTTCTAGAATTTGACCTTTTCTTACTTTTGACTCTGCAAAAACTCTTACTGTTTCTCTTATTCATTCTCGTCTTGACTATTGTAACTCTCTTCTAATCGGTCTCCCTCTTACCAAACGCTCCCCTCTCCAATCTGTCTTGAATGCTGCAGCCAGGATCATATTCCTCACCATTCGTTACACTGATGCCTCTACCTTGTGCCAGTCATTACACTGGCTACCCATCCATTCCAGAATTCAGTATAAACTTATTACCCTCACCCACAAAGCCCTCCATGGCTCAGCACTACCCTACATCTCCTCCCTTGTTTCGGTATACCACCCTACCCGCGCCCTCCATTCTGCTGATGACCTGAGGTTAGCATCCTCTATAATCAGAACCTCCCACTCCCGTCTCCAAGACTTTACATGTGCTCCGCCAATTCTTTGGAATGCACTTCCCAGGTCAATACGATTTGTCCCCAATCCCCACAATTTTAAGCGTGCCCTGAAAACGCATTTATTCAGACTGGCCTATTGCCTCAACACATTAACCTAATCTATCCCTGTGTGGCACAGCCAAAAGCTTTACCATAACCAGGTTCCCCGCATCATGTTCCCACATGCTTTATGCATCCATTAGCCCTCTGTGTCTGTACTGTTACACACTTAACATTATGGCTGGTCCATACAATCAGGGCAAATGTTACCACCCACTTTTCGTGTCTACCTCTTTCCTCATAGACTGTAAGCTTGTGAGCAGGGCCCTCATTCCTCTTGGTATTTGTTATAATCTATGTGATTATTGTTATGCTGTAATGTCTATCGTCTGTACAAATCCCCTCCGAAATGTAAAGTGCAGCGGAATATGTCAGTGCTATAGAAATAAAATGTATTATTATTATTATTATTGAGGCCGCAGGAGTGCATTGCAGTAACAGGCATAGCTGTGATTGCAATGCAAAATAAAAGTGCAGTAAGTGTGGTCTTGGGCAAGCTATTTGTCCAAGGCAGATTTAAGAAAACCTGCTCTGGGCTTTTATTTTTGAAACGGACTACAGGATGGTAGTGGGGCGGTCCGTTTCCTTCCTGGCCGTGTTTTCCATGTGGCCTACGGCCACAGGTTGCTTGTAAAGCCCCCTGCAGCAAAGGGTTGAATGTGTCAGTCTTGTTTTGCAAACCTGCAGAGCAGAAGGCTCTGCCATAGCATCAGCCTGTGTGAAGCAACACGGAGCCAAGCGGATCCAAAAAGCCTGGCACCCCTCAGCGTACACGGCGGTGCAATCACCCACGGTAACCGGTACAGATTACGGACTATCTTGTTTCTCGACTGCAATCCGGAGGATACTATTTACTTTCTGTTTTGTGAGATAGGTAGAATGTTTCGACTGTGACCAGCTTTTCTCAAGGCATGAGAAAGGCTGGTCACAGCCAAAACATTGCCACACCATATGGGCTAATAAAGTCCACATTTTTTCATCATTTATTGGAATGCTGCCTCATTTTTTTTATCTATTTGTATAAATAATGATAGATAGATAGATAGATAGATAGATAGATAGATAGATAATTGTTTACAGTTGCCCTTTATGACTCGGTTAAGTAGCATAAGAGGACTAAAACAACCTGCCACTTGCCTTTAAACATCTGAAAGGACTAAGACTTAATTGCCTTCACAGTTTAGATTGTAACTAGTGTCATAGTTCCCCTTCCTTCTACTTCCCTTAAATGTTTGCTAATAGCCGAAGCATGTGAGGAAGTCATTTGACTTGTTGACCCCACTCATTTTGTTGAAGTCACGAAGGATGCCAAATGTGAAGCAGAAGGTTGTCAAAGATGAGTGAGATCTAAAAGAAAAAGTCTGAGCAGTAATACAAAGCAGAGGGGCTTCCCTTGGGACCTATTTATCTTTTAAGCAGTCTTGTGAACTGCTTTTTAGTATCAGGTGCATCATCTTGAGAAACCATTGTACATTCCAAGTAAAATTAGTTTAATGTTCCCACATAAAAAGGACCACAGCCAGGTGGCAGATCAATATATGACTACAATGTGCAAAATAAAGAGACCCTGCTTGCAAGAAGTTATGTGGACATTTATTAGGAATGCCTTTCTTATGTAAATCATGGGCATTTCTAAGCATCTGCTAATTTATGTGACAAGAAGATCCTTACAATTACATGACAAATTGCACCTCGCAAAATTGAATCATGCCAACACATTGAAGAATAATGTGTAGGCACAACCTCACTTAGCGTACAAGCCCCATATATATGCAATACATGTTTACATGAAGATAGATACAAGATGAAGAGTGTGACTGACATCAAACATCTGCACCGTGCCTCCAGAGTAAAGAGCGCTACATTCTTCATGCTTTCTACAATGCAGGTGTTCTTAACCTTGAATAATGGTTGATGTTGCCATAAAAAGAGGCATCCAGAAAACCTAATTGAACGGTGACAATCAATTCATTATCATATGCAAGTGCTGCCTAACGACCTGCATTTATACAATAATAAGCAGTCAGTCCTACCTACATGAAATAAGCCACTGACTTAAAAGACAAACATGCCTGATAGTGCCATACAGCACCACAATAATACTGTTGTTCAACACTCATAGCATACAGTACATAAGCATGTTATAATAGTATGTCCAAAAAATTAAACCGTAATGTATAATTCCTGTTTATGTGCTTCTCTTTACTTGATAGCCTAATCACATAACAAAGACAACCATATTGGTGACCATCCATAGTGTTCATACAATAGTGCCAGTCATAGTGTTGATATAAAAGGGGCATCATCAGTGTCCGGTAGTTATCTAACCTAAGCATTCTGTAACGCCTTTGGTCACTGTTGTTGTAAAAAGCCAGCAATACTGACATCTTAAGAAAAAGCTATAAAACAATAACAATGCAAATTATATACAATAATATATAGCTTCACAATATAAGAATAAAATGCTTAATATAATATGACACTGCAGCACCATGTTTAGATTGCAAATCAAATATGTATTCATAGGTAACTAACGGTGCTTGTTTTACTGATCTACGGTATCATAGAGCATGATCAGCTGCAGGTACACCATTAGTGGCACAGCTGTCACTAAGACGCCACTACCACCTCCAAGGCAGGTGCATGATGATGAACTTTTGGACTGAAAAGGGCCCATATATTGCGATCTTTCTATGTTCGCCCATGAGCATGATAGATCTAATTACCACAGTAAGACATATGTCTATACAAAATAACAACACTAAAGATGGGGTAAATTAGTTGTCCAAGACATGTCAGTGCCATTTTACTGACTAGACCGGATGGTGATGAGCTACTTGAGAGGGTATCCCTTCACTACACAACCGCTTTAACTTTCTGATAATCTATGTTAGCAGCAGATTAATCAGCGTAACATCCAGAGTCAGCAACACAGAATGTAGATTTATTCATATCCAGGTTGAAAAGCATACAGCATGAAATGTGATCAGTCTGGTATCTGCTGTGGCTTGCAGCATGGGAGCATTACAACAACAAGAAGGGAAGAGAAGGAGGGGGCATCCTGTCTGTTTTTTTTTTGTCACTGAACTTTGTTAACAATCTCACAATATGCACAATACATAAAACAGTAAAGTAGTTGTTGTTGCAGTACATACAGATCAATATGCATTATTCCAACACCCCCACTCAAAAACTACTTATCCTCTTAGTCCCAGTGTGGTCCTCAATTCTTGGAACCTGGCTTCTGAATTCTGAAACCATTGCTCGTGGCAATGGTTTTGTCATAATGTCAGCTGCCATTTTATCAGTTTCACAATAGACAAACTGAATTATGCCACGATCTATCAAATCACGTAAATAATGATGTCTGACGTCAATGTGCTTGGTTCTAGCACTGATCTTTTCACTGCATGCAAGTTTAATGCATCTTTGGTTGTCCTCATAAATCACCGTCGGCTGAGTTGACGGTGTGCCAAGATCATCCATCAATTGTTTTAGCCAAATGACCTCCTGGCTTGATTGTCTTTTTGCCCTGTGGCAGCTTGGTGAGTTTCCAAGTTTGAAGTTGATGAAGTGATTTGATTTCCTCATTAGCAGCATTGATCCACTTTGTTCTTTCATGGACAGGTAGTTCTTGCATTTCATCCCATGACTGCGGCTCTGATTCAGGTAGTGTCTTGACTATGTAGGACAGATGTTTAGCTGGTACACCTCTGTTTGATCTTGAAGATCTCCTGATTTCAGATTCACCTGATTTTTCTGTTGTTCCTTCAGTGGTTGAAGAATCCAGCCAGACCTCTACATCCTCCTTGTTATTGTCTTGTAATTGTGACTTCAGCTGGACTGCTGGCGTGATGTCACAAAACTTGGGGACACAAAGTTCTCATCAATCACTACATCTCTACTTATTGTGACCTTGTTTCCTTCTGGGTGTAGAATCCTATAACCTTTCTGGGTTTCACTGTAGCCTACCAGGATCCCTTCCTTAGCATGAGATTCCCACTTAGTTCACCTTTCTTTGGGAACATGTACAAGCTCTTTACTTCCGAATATTCTTATATGATGTAGTTTTGGCTTTCTGCTGTTCCATTGCTCAAACGGAGTTTTCTCTATAGCTTTACCTGGTAGTCTGTTCTGAAGATAGCAAGCTGTCATGATTGCTTCACCCCAATATGCTGTGGGCAGATTTGCATCAAACAACATACTTCTTCCACTTTCACAGAGTGTTCGGTTCCTTCTTTCCGCGACACCATTTTGCTCAGGATTGTACGGTACAGTGGTCTGAAATAGGATTCCATTTTTCTTTAAAATGCTCTGTGTCTCATTACTTGTGCATTCAATCCCATTATCTGCACGTAGAATCTTTGGAATTCTCCCAAATTTATTATATACCTCAGCTACATATACTTCAAGTTTCTCTGGAACTTCTTTCTTGCTGTGAAGCAGATGGACAACTGTATATCTTGAATGATCATCAATAAATGTGAGAAAATACCTCTTCTTCCCAGGAGTCTGAGTGCTCATTGGACCACAGACATCTGTATGTATTAAATCTAGTGTCTGTTCTGTTCTTGTAGTACTTCTCTTAGGAAAAGCTTTTCTAGACATTTTCCCATTGATGCAGCTAGTACATTTCATTATCTGCTTACATAGATCAATTGTAATGTCCTCAGCTAGTTGCTTTTGAACTAACTTCCTTATTGCTTCTGGGTCTCTGTGTGCTAGGCACCTATGCCATACATGAATGCAGTTATTGTGCCTTTCTTCCTGAGCAGTGTACACACACCCTTTGCATTTAAGCTGGTAAAGTTCATTTGTGATTTTTCCTTCTGCTAGTGTGTGGCCCTCTTTTGAGATGATGCAGCTAACATGCTTAAATGTAACTTCATTTCCTTGTTTTGTGAGTTTCTTCACAGATAGTAAATTACTCTCAAGACTAGGCACATAGAGCACATCTTTTACTGGGATCTTCTTGCTTTGTGTTGGTGAGATTTGACAATCAATATAACCATCTCCTATAAATTGTGAAGTCATGTACTGACCATTAGCCATAATCACTTTCTCTGACTTACTTTGGTTAAGCTTAGAAAAGAAGTCACTGTTATTAGTCATGTGACTAGTTGCTCCAGAGTCTATACACCATGCATGCTTTGATGTATTTACACTGACAGTAAATGCAGTTTCAGTATTCACAGAATCATTTTCTGCAGACACAGCACTTTTAACCCTTTGAAGACTGCTTTGCTTTTTCAGCTGATTCATTCTAGCTTTCCAGACTCTGCAGTCGGCTTTCAAATGTCCTGATTTCTTGCAAACAAAACATTCACGTGTTTCTTTTAGGTGCTTTCTGTTATCATTTAGATTTTGTGTCTGTAAAGCAGATTCTACTATGGTTACATAGAGATGCTACATATGCCATAAATAGAAAATTGAATACTTATCATGTTGCCAACACAAATAAACATACATTAACAAGTCCCTTTCCCTAGCATGATATCACCTGGTTTCTGAGGATGAACAAGCTACCGGGTAGGTTACATGGGACCCCCAAACCCACGCGTATCGACACAGTGATGTGTCTGTCGATACGCGTGGGTTTGGGGATCCCATGTAACCTACCCGGTAGCTTGTTCATCCTCAGAAACCAGGTGATATCATGCTAGGGAAAGGGACTTGTTAATGTATGTTTATTTGTGTTGGCAACATGATAAGTATTCAATTTTCTATTTATGGCATATGTAGAATCTCTATGTAACCATAGTAGTTATTGATAATATGGTATTTTTGATCCAAGGTCATGATTGTCATTACAATTGATTTGATAGACCCTAGGATGGTAACTAGCAGATACCTGGCATTATACTGAATGGTTGGCCTTGGGACCCATAGTATTTAACTATTTATCAAAATGACCCATTGTCTTTGTTTTGTTATCAGTGTCTGGTTGTTCAGACTTTTTAAATGTTTTTAAACAAAGTGTCTGTTTGTTGTGTCCATTAATAAAATTGATACTTTTTGATTATCATATCCTTGTGGTGATCCCTATTTGTGTGCATATACTTTTTTTCTTTATGTGTTTTCATGTCAATCCATTTATATGCACTAGGTGATCCCACCTAAATTGACATTGTGGATGGTGCCCGTTTATTCTATATCTTGTCATGTAAAGCAGATTCTGCATTGCATGTCCTGCTGTTTACACCTTCCGCTTTCCGCTTATATTCATCTATGAGCTTCCCTCTGACATACTCCAATGTAAGCTCATCATCTGGGCGCGCATCTAGTGCGGTTACAAGCATGTCATAGTTTTCTGGAAGACCACTAAGCAGTAATGCGGCTACATGAAAGTCCTTCAAATCTTGCCCAATGCCTCTCAGGCGTTCTACAATCTCTAGAATGCTTGTTATGTAGTCCTGCATATCCTGGCCATTCTGTAGTTTAGACTGGTACAATTTTCTCATGAGATAAAGTTTATTGCTTAAATTTATCCTCTCATGCACCTTTTGCAGCTGCTCCCACATTTCTCTTGCAGTTTCACTTTTACACACATGCACAATCTGATCATCATCTATACTGAGTGATATGGTACTTTGTGCTTTCTGATCCATCTCTATCCACTCCTGTGATACTGGGTCAGGTTTAGGCTCCTGTGTGTATTTCCACGCACCTTCTCTTATCAGCAGCATTTTCACTTTGAATTTCCAGGATTGATAATTCTGGTTAGTGAGACTTGGTAGTAAACTTCATGGAGTTGCTGCTGCTGGTGGCCATCTTTGCTATCTTCCTTTCTTTTCTTTTCTCTGTGCCCTGGGGATCTGGGACTCTAGGACTCTGGGACCATAACCTGTTAGCAGCGGATTAATCAGCGTAACATCCAGAGTCAGCAACACAGAATGTAGATTTATTCATATCCAGGTTGAACAGCTTACAGCATGAAATGTGATCAGTCTGGTATCTGCTGTGGCTTGCAGCATGGGAGCATTACAACAACAAGAAAGGAAGAGAAGGAGGGGACATCCTGTCTGTTTTTTGTTTTTTGTCACTGAACTTTGTTAACAATCTCACAATATGCACAATATATAAAACAGTACAGTAGTAGTTGTTGCAATACATACAGATCAATATGCATTATTCCAACAATCTAATTCATGAAGATTCATGAATTAGACGAGCTATGGCATAATGTTCCTGTCCAATCCCAGCTCAGGCCATTTTGGAGGAGCTAAGCAAAACTGGTGTGAAAAACACCAGACGTCAACATTTTTTGTGAAACTCCACTTTGCAGAAACTTTTCAAAGTGATTTATGACAGAATTGTATGTGTCCTAAAAGTAAAAATTTCATTTACACAATATACAGTATCTTAGAAATGTTTCTAGTGTTAGTTTCCTATATTCATCTGTATAGTATGCCTTACCCATTTACTTACATTATACTGCCTTTAGATCTTCTTCTTACTTACAGCTTCTCCATAATTTCACAACTCACAATGAAGACAACACATAGTAATCTAAAATCCTTTACATTTTAACGCTGTAGATATTAAAAGTTTTCTGATCATAAGTTCCTTTTTCATAGGGACAAGGTGGAGTGTTCTAGCTACACTATAGTGCTTTCCTGTACAGTAAGTTTTATCCAGGCAGTTATTTAGAGTGAATCCATTCCAAAATATGCCTCAAACTTAGCTTAAAATTTTTTTGAAAGACTCTTCCTTATTCATTTCAATGTTGATTCTCTGTGCTGTTCAAGTGTAGGGGTATGTGAAAAAAAACCTCCATTCTTTTAAGCTTCTTATGCTCCTAATGTGTATATGTGTATATATATATATATACTGTGCATATATATATATCATTGCTATGTGCTATCGTGATTCAAACCGTATTGTGAGGTAACGTCTATATTTCCTGTTACTGTTTAACCTATGTATATAACAGGGACAGTACAGTTAGGCTAATGCCCACTAGATGGGGCATGGAGTTCTTTATCCAGGTAGTATAGTGTTGATGGTTTAGAATAGGATGGGTTAGCTGGATAGGAATAGGGGGGACTTCTTGGCTAGAGCAGTTAGGGCAGGGGTGTTCAAACCCTGTGGACGGTCTAAGTTGCCCGGGGTTGTAAAACCCTCATTTGACATGAACTTAAGTGCTCAGGATCCTACACAGACTACTAGCAACATTCAAATAAAGTGCCCAGCTATCCAGGAAAGAGGACCAAGCACAGCAGCAAGGTCAGGGGGATAGAGTTCCCCAGTGAAAGAATTGAGAGGAGCAAAGGGCAAACAGACGGGCAAATGTTCATTATGTGGCGGCTCGCAGCTTGGGCGCATTCTCTAGGAGCTGGGGCGAAATGGCAGAGGAAAGTGGAGCACCTACCAGGGCCATGGGATACTTAGTACCAGGCCGCTTCTTAAAGGGGCAATGTCACAGTGGCGGCGACCCGGTCCGTGGCCCTGGGTGTCTATTAAAAGGGGATATTTACAGGGGAAAAATAAAGAGTTTGTAAAGTGTTCGTGGTGCCACCTGTGGTTTCTGGTCAGAGGTGACCAGTGCTGCAGTGCAGATTCTCTGGGACTGATGGTGTGATGCAGCAGAGTTGGAATAGCTCTCCACAGGCAGAGCTATTGTCCCTGGGCAGTAGTTGTAAGATGAAAGTAATAGGTGATGGTGATGTTAGATGTAGCAGTGCTGTGTAGGTGACGCAGGAAGAATGCAGAAGACACAGATGGGTGCAGTTCCAAAGCTTTACTCACAGTTCTGGTGTACACAGATGCCCACTTGGTACTGTGTCCTCCAGGTGAGGGGTCCAGCAAACTTCCAGGCAGATAGAGATCACCCTTCCAGCCCTCCCTTCAGTATGTGCCTTTCCTGGCCATCTCTCAGTGTTACTTTCCCGCCTCTTCCTACACAACACCTCACAGTCAGTGTCCCAGGCCAGCAGCCGTGGACCCTGTTGGATAATATACTCTCTGCATTTCCTTGCTCAATTATCGCTGCCTTTACGGAGAAGATAACTGTGGTTAGTGGCTGAGGTACCTAAAGGTGCCACAGCTGTCGGCTTTCTAGCTGAGTCCGTTGTCCACTCCACTAGGCTTGGGGCCGAGACCCTTCTGCGACTTGATCCCTACACCTGACGTGACGTCCATCAGTGTGGAACAAGCCCCACAGGCAGAATGTCCACTGCTCCATGCCTCTAGGATCACTTACCTCTTACAGGGAGCTTCCTTCAGTCTCTTTTCCTCCAAGCAGCTCCTCCTGTTACTTTCACCTTCTCCTCATGTTCTCTCTGAACTGCTTTGTCTTCTCCTGCTCTCTTCCTACTAGCTCCACCCACCTCCCAACATTCTTTCCTTCCCAGCAGGGATGAGATCATCCTCCAGTAGGGTCCATCCAAGGTGCCCTGCTACTACTGGGTGTGTGTTGGGTGCAGGTGTAAGAGTACTGTCATGTGCCTCCACCTTACCTGGGAAGTGGGATGCAGTACCTCTGTGGTGTCTGAACCCTCAGGGGTGCCACAGAAGCACCAGTGATAGTGAGTACGGACAGAAGGGACACTGGTAATATGAACAAGTGGCTACGACCCGACCTCGAGCTGCGTAAGATAGAGCGTAAAGAGGGGAAAGCTGCTATGGAACGTAACAGAGATTTTACTATCCATAATGATTGTAATCTGGATGAGCTGCGAAGAGACGTCAGTAAAGTTCTGCATTGTGGGTTAAGCTTGGACTCTGTCTTTATTTGTATGCAAGGGACCGAAAGTAGGCTTGGACGGCAGAGGGAGGACTCTACCAGCACCGTGAGTACTGATCGTGCTATGCAGAAAATGTTGTACCATTTTCCTGAGGGCCGGGCACCACAGTACCGGACTGTTCAGCCACGCCTATGGTCCTGTGCTTTCCTCACACATATGTAGAACTTTTTGAGCATTTCTTCTGCTTTGGGCTTTGAAAATCACCTGGTTGAATAAATTAAAATGCATGTGGCTTCCCTAATCGGACCCTGATGGAGTCCAGTCCAATCTAAACTCAAAACTCCAAATCTAAAGGCTGCAAAAAAAAAACTTTTCCAAAAGTCTTCAAAAACTTTTCAGAAAAAGAAGTACTCCCCAAAAATTGTTTCCTGAAGCATTATTCACTTAAAAAAAACAAAAACTACCTACGTCTGCACATTACCTAACTCACCTGCTGTCAGGAGACTGTTATTCACTTGCTATGCAGGAGACTGAAGTTCAGCACCTTTCCAATGCGCAGGAATGCATCCCTGAATCAGAGATGTTGATCACAATGTTGAGGCATGTCCTATCGCAATAATATATATTTGTTATGCTGCTATCACAAAACTGATGGTCACCTTGTAAAAACTAATGAATGTTGATATTTTTAATTTTCTATTAATAAAATATTTTCGAATTTCTGAATTTTTCCAGTAAACCCAGAAGAAGCCAGAAGCCTGTTCTCTCTCTTATGGATGATATGTTGTCTATATCACATTCCAGTTGTTGGGAAAACAACAGCTGTGCTTCAACCTTTTTAAAAAAAATTCCCTGACCTCCAACTGAGGCAAGCTGGGAATAAAGAGAGAAGATCTTTGCATGGGATGCTTGTGGCGAAAAATAGGATTTCATAATGGATTAAAAAGTTGGCTAACAAACACATTTGCGGTTATTCTACATGATAATCTATGTCAAGATGTGGCTTTTATGAGTATTTGTTTTGGAGGAGTGGTTAACACATGTTCTAGAGCTGCTTCATGTCCAAACTCATGAGCATTGTAAGTGTCAAAGTTATGTTACAAGCCATGTGTTTTGGTTCTGTTACAGTGGGAACACAGTTAGAGCCTTGTTAAGCAGGGTATGTCATGGTTACAATGCTAAAGGGAGCCTGGGAGGCATATCTCATCAATAGGAATGATGTGATGATGAACAAAGAGAATTTATATGCATTATGTACATTTCCTGGACCAGTTGCAGCTTACTCTTTGCAGTTTGACTGATAACAGTATTAGGTCAAATCATTTAACAGACACGCTACCTCCATATTTTTTCAAGGCTTTGTCACATTTGGCCTGTGAAAATGTTTCCATCATTTAGATATTAAATAGTATGATATATGTCTGGGCAATTTATCACCTGGACAAGTAATAGATTGGAGCAGGAGGTCATTTGGACGTATTTGTTTCATTAACATTTTTGCTATGGCAGTCTGCAACATCAGCCATTCACAAAAGCTTGGGAGGTCTTGTTGAGTAATGACTTTCATAGTACTGAGGAAGTGCATGCTGGACTGTATTTTTCACCGATTTTGTGCGTACACATTTTATACACATGGGCCATAGGACATCAACTCTATCAGACACACATGTTGGATCTGACATGTTTCCATGAAATGTCAGATGAAGAAGTTTCATTCTAAGAAATACTTTTGTATGAAATACTTGTCTCAGTTGTGCTAAGCGTATTAAGAAAACATTTTGGCTCTGGCACCAACTATACTGTATTTCTGGTTTCTATACTTTCTGGGAAACACATGAAAATATAGATGTAACCAACAAATTATCTGGGAGCATGAAAAAGAGGACAATTGTTTTGGTTGTCTTCAACATACACCATGAAATACCGATAAGAAGGCATCCACTGCTGTTTTTCCAAGGCAGGACTTGACAAACCCCATTTTAAGCAAAACTATTGTCTGTCATCTGATGTATCTATCACAGTGCAATTGACAGAAGAGGTGAAAGACCTGCAGTTATAACATGAGTTCATGACCATAGGTGCACAGATAGTGCACTCATGAAAGATATCTCTGACATGGGACTCTGAAGATAACAAGTGAACTGCAGGATCCTGGAGATGCAGCTCCCTGTCTTATAAGGATGGGAACAACATGTGCATCAGGTAGTGGGGGGTTCGGGGAGAATACTACTGCAACTGAGAGGCGGATTGAATGCTGTTGTGAAAAATGGAGGGTTGGGTAGGGTAGAAAGCTGATGCTGCTGCAAGTGGGGAGAAGTGGAGTAGCTGTTAATAAGAGAAGGATTGACTTGTAGGACCATGCTGCTGTCAAAGTGTCAGATGTGGCTAAGGGATAATGCTGCTGTAGTGATACAGTCATGTGCAGATTACATTTACTTTAGGATTTTCTGCATCTAGTGTAGTTTTAAATATCACAATAACCCAGGTGTTATGAACATAACACACACTCAGTCACAGATAATGGAAAAATGAAAGGCCTACCACAGATAATGGAAAAAGGAAAGACATACTACAGAGACACCACACACACACCCAACTGTCCCTGTAAAACTGTAAAGACCCTAGCTGCACAACTCAAAAACATCATCTCAGACCTGGCTCCCTAAAAAGCCATTGAGGGGTTACTTGTACCTCCTGGGGAATGAGAGGGGAGGTTCCAACACACTGCCAACAAGAAGAGAGCAAAATGTGCAGGAAAATATGAAAACCCATGGTGAGAAAATTAAAACACTTTCATATAAGGTAGTAAGGTTAAGCTAAGGAGAGCCAAATAATAAATGGAACAAGAATAACCTCCAAGAAAACTAAAGAGCTGAATGGAAGAAGAACTTTAAAGGAAAAGAAACAGACTCTCTGTAGGAATTCAACATGAGTTTACCATGCAAGGTAAACCCCTTAGCTGAAGGGTTGGAACTCCTAAACCCAAGTCCACCTAGAGGTATGGTCAGCATAGAAGAACAGTGATGGGTGAACATATAAAACCCAACTCAAAATATGATAGGGCAGGCCAAGATTGGAAAATGGAATAAACCTGGAGCAGAGCAAACCAAGACACACAGACAATTGGAACCATCAGCATTTGGGCAGTGATGACATGGCAATAGCTCAGCATACATGCATGTAATGTGGAGAGATAATCAATCAATCAAATTTATTATCGCCAAGTACATATTACATATATACAAGGAATTCTTTGTGGCAAAGAGGCAACATAATATATAACAACAGATACAACAAGTAACATCTAACAAGACAGATACAGTATATAGTCTACACATGACGATTTAATTGTTGAACAGAGAGTGGATAGAAGCTGTTCATATGGCGGTTGGTACTGCATTTGGGGACTCTGAAGCGACGTCCTGAAGGGAGTAGTTGGAATGAGGAGTGTCCCGGGTGAGAGGGATCGGATGAAATTTTCAATGCGTGGGATCGAATACTCTTATCATAAAGATCCTGGATTTTAGGCAGGGGGGAACCTATAATTCTCTCTGCTGTTCTGAAAGTCCTTTGTAAGCAGAGTTTGTCATGCGCAGTGGCTCCCCCATACCAGACTATCAGAGAGGAACAAATCACAGATCTGATGACAGCATTAAAGAATAAGATCAGCAGATTCTTAGACAAACCATATCTTTTCAGCTGATGCAGGAAGAACATCCTCTGTTGTGCTTTTCTTATAACAGCATCCACGTTTTTCCCCCATTTAAGATCATGAGAGATGATAACACCAAGGAATTTGGTCTCTGTGACCCTAAGAACCACTTCGTCATGGATGTAGATTGGAAGTATCTCATGTTGATCTTTCCTAAAATCCACAACCATCTCAGCAGTTTTTTTAGTGTTGAGTACAAGATTATTGGCTTTACACCAGTCACATATTCTTTCCACCTCACTCCGATACAAGTCTTCAGCATTTCCCCTGATGAGACCAATCAGTGTCATATCATCGGCAAATTTCAAGATTTTTACTGAGTCTGCTGAAGAGATGCAATCATTCGTATAGAGAGAAAACAGTAACGGGGACAAAACACACCCCTGAGGTGCCCCGATGTTTGTGACCAAGGTGTCCGAAGTGAATGGTCCAACTTTTACACTCTGTATCCTGGCTGTCAGGAAGTTATAAATCCACAAGCATAAGTTGAGAGGGACTCCAAGAGCTACCATTTTCTTATGAAGTAAATTCGGATCAATGGTATTGAACGCTGAGCTAAAGTCCATGAAAAGAATCCGGACATATGAGTGCCGTTCATCTGTATGATCCAAAATGTACTTCAGTGCCAGATTGACAGTGTCGTTTGCCGAACGATTCTCCTTATAGGCAAACTGAAGCGGGTCCCATAGCTTCTGCGTGAATTTTATCAGGTGGGACATCATAATTCTTTCGAAGACTTTCATAGCTACAGATGTGAGTGCTACTGGTCTATAGTCGTTCAACTCAGAGGATCCCACTTTCTTGGGGACAGGGATAATTGTGGAATTTTTCCAACACTGAGGTACAACGCACTCTTTCAGTGACACATTGTATATATTTGTCAGTATAGGGGCAAGCTGGGTAGCACATACTTTCAGACACATTGGAGATACACCATCAGGGCCAGGTGCCTTTTTGACCTTAAGTCCCTTCAGGATGTGTATCACCTCTGCCTCGGAGATCACTACTTGGGTGTTGCACAATGAATGATCTTTATATGAACAGACTGAGGAGCTTAGAGATGAATAGCCACTGTGTGTAGAGCTTGCCTCAAATCTGCAGTAGAATTCATTTAACTCTGCTGCCAGACTTCTGCTGGGGTTCACTATAGTGGGGTGGCTTTTATAATTGGTGACCTCTCTTAATCCTCTCCATGCAGATCTAGTATCTTTTGATGAGAACCTTTCCTCCAGAATCTTTGCATACTCGTGTTTGGCTAACTTGATCTCTTTAGATAGCGAGTTCCTAAGTTTCTTGAATTCAGTAATATCGCCTGCTTTATAAGCCTCCTCTTTTCTCTTACGGATCAACCTGACTTTATTTGTAAACCACGGCTTGTTGTTTCCCGGAAAGTGGACAGATTTGGATGGAATAAACGTGTCTTCACAAAAACGGATATATGAGGACACTGCATCAACCCATTCATCCAGACCCGAGCATGTTTCCTGGAATACCTCCCAGTCCGTGCATTCAAAGCATGCTTGCAGTTGCAATTTTGCCTCCTCAGACCATGTCTTCTTTGTATAAACTGTAGGTTTGGATGTTTTCAACCTTTGCTTGTAGGCTGGAATTAAATGAATTAGACAATGATCTGAAAAGCCCACTGCTGCTCTCCTCACTGCCCTGTAGGCCCCTTTTAAGACAGTATAGCAGTGATCAAGCGTATTGTTCTCTCTCGTGAAGCAGTTTATATGTTGAGTAAATTTGGGGAGATCCAGGTTGAGTTTTCCTTTGTTAAAGTCCCCCATTACGATCACAAATGCTTCTGGAGATCCTTTCTCCCATTCTGATATTTTGCAAGCTAATTCACCAATAGCAGCTTTAACAGATGCTTGAGGGGGAATATATACTGCAACCAGAACCATAGATGAAAACTCTCTTGGAGAGTAAAATGGTCTACAATTGAGTGCAAGGTACTCTAGATCTGGAGAGCAGCCTTTTCCCAGTATGTTAACATCACAGCACCAGCTAGTGTTGATGTAGAGACATACCCCACCCCCCCTTTGTTTACCTGAAGCTACACAATCACGGTCAGCTCTGTAGATAACAAAACCAGGTAGATCCAGACTACAATCAGGGATGGTGTCATTCAACCAGGTCTCAGTAAAACAAAGAGCAGCTGAATTGGCCATATCAGATCTCATGTTACAAAGTAAGTTCAGTTCCCCCATTTTGTTAGATAAGGAACGGACATTAGCCAATTGTAGTGAAGGAAGAGCTGTTCTGAACCCTCTCCTCCGAAGGCGTGCCAGGATGCCTCCTCTCCTACCTCTCTTGCAGTACACCTCCACAGGTTTCACAGAAGTAATGGATTTTATGTACTCAATTGTTGAATTAGCAATCATGCTCCAAGAAGGGGAGTCCATGAGAAATTGCGGATGATTCCAGAATAATAAATCGTCCCTTGAAATCATAAGAGTAGGTTTACAGAGTGCAGTGGCCATGACTACACTCAGCTTGTAGCTATAAAGACTGAACAGTCACAGCTTAGCAGAGTTAAATGTGCAACTTTCCATAAAGGGTGCTCCCAGCACTGCTGGGTGGAGGGCATGGGTGCAACAAGACAGGGACATCAGGGGAAACACCAACAGTTAGTCCAAACCTGCCCAGCTCACCCTTTCAGCTCCACCTGGATCACAAGATCTCCAGAACATCTCCAGCACCGCACACTCCACCAGCTTTCCTATCCCGGGATCATCTGCATGCTGGAAATGGGTACAAGGCAGGTAGCCAGCAGCTTCACTCTCTCCCAGCTGAAACCAGGCACGGAGCTCCACGAGGACAGAAAGACACCGGTCCCAGCTGGTCGCAGTCTCCACACTACTCCCAGCTCTGCCGAATCCTGTAGCTCTACAGCTCCATGTGGACCACAAGATCTCCAGAACAACTCCAGCACCGCACACTCCACCAGGTTTCCTATCCTGGGATCATCTGCATGCTGGAAATGGGTAATGCAGCACAGAGTGGTTCTATAAGCAATAAAGATGTAAGTTCCTATCTGCTGCAGAGCTGATATCGTAGCCACCGCGTCCCTCTGCCCCAACTTACATTTCACTTTGCTTCTTCTTGGGGGGCGACAATGCAGTTCTATGCAGAAAATCTACATAAAACTCATACTTGCAAGATAAATTGACAAGTTGTAGATTTAAAACATGCACTGCAGGTTAACCAATTGTCCTAACTTACCGTAGATTTTTTCCCCATTTTCTAGTTCTTTACATGGTAAAGTCAATGTTGTCATTCAAAACTACAATCCTTATCTTCATTGTTGTTCCTTCATACTCCCTCATAAAAAATATTTTAGGCTGACCTTCAAGCCACGAATATACTTCTGTCTTCACCTCTTCATCAGATGTGAATCTTTTTTCTCCTAAGGCATCTGTCAGGCAATTAAACAGGTGATAGTCTGATCCCATCAGAATCAGTTCATGTGCATGATGTTGTTATGAGTCGTGGATGTGAACGGGGCATAAGACTCCTTCATAGCTGACATTTATGCGACGTTTCTTAAACTTCTCTATCCATTCATATCAACTTTTTCACGATAAAACATTGTGTTCAGAATTTTTGATAAATTTTAGCACTAGACATGCCCTCAGACCCAAAAAAAACAAATAACTGCACTTTGGTTCAACAAGTGGGAAAGCCATTGTTTTTCCCACCAGTCACAAATAAACTGAAGTAACATGTTCAAACCTGTATATCAGTGACTAAGGAGAAAGCGACATTAAATAGAAAGCGCTGACAAGAGCGGCGATCAGAAGTTTTAATATAACCAGAGTGCAGATAATTTTTTGACTCACCCTCATGGAAAAACTGATATATCTTGGATGAAAGCAAGAAACCAGTGTGCAAAAATGCAAATTGGCAGGAAAGGGTTATTGTTGCTTCATAAAGGTTTACTCTTTTCCTGATGTGGTTATTTTCAACTGATATACATGATCAGTGACCCTGAAGAAGCAGATGATTGCACAAGAAAAGACTAACTACTCTGTATGTATTTGGAATTTCAGTCTCAATATCATTTGGAACTCCTCTTTCATATTCCTACAATGATGTGTAATTAGATATAATTTTCTTCCTTATGTGATATGATGCTGCGGTCTATATTTGAAATTTACTGTCTTGTTTCTATTTAATGTGAATGTAGATAAACATTCTAAAAATGTCTCTTATTTGCTTAACCACTGTACGAATGATTACTTTTTAGGGATGAGAGATTAAAATGCTTGGATTCTCGTTTCGAGTAACAAGTATACTGGGAGTCAAAGGGAAAGCCGGCAGACCTTACAAAGAGGTCTAGGGGGCAGTAAAAAGAGAAACATAGTAACATAGCAAGGCCAAAAAAAGACATTTGTCCATCCAGTTAGCCTATGTTCCGTCAGAATAAATCCCCAGATCTACATCCTTCTAAAGAACCTAATAACTGTAAGAAACAATATTGTTAAGCTCCAGGAAGACTTCCAGGCCTCTCTTGAACCCCCCGACTGAGTTCGCCATCACCACCTCCTCAGGCAAGGAATTCCAGATTCTCACTGCCCTAACAGTAAAGAATCCTCTTCTATATTGGTGGAAAAACCTTCTCTCCTCTAGACACAGAGAATGCCCCCTTGTGACCGTCACATTCCTTGGTATAAACAGATCCTCGGAGAGATATTTGTATTGTCCCCTTATATTATACATGGTTATTAGACCACCCCCTCAGTCGTCTTTTTTTTATAGACTAAATAACCCTAATTTTGCTAATCTCTCTGGGTATTGTAGTTCCCCCATCCCCTTTATTTGCTTTGTTGCCCTCCTTTGTACCTGCTCTAGTTCCATTCTATCCTTCCTGAGTACCAGTGCTCAAAACTGTACAAAGTACTCTATGTGCGGTCTAACCAGGGATTTGTGCAGAGGCAGTATAATTCTCTCATCTCGTGTATCTAGACCTATTTTAATGCACCCCATGATCCTGTTTCTCCAGGTAATTATATCATTAACTAGGATCCCCAAGTTCCTCTCCATATCAGATTTACCCAGTGGTTTCCTGTTCAGTGTGTAAGGCTGGAGTCACACACAACGATTAAAAAATCTGTCCGATTTTAACGGTCCGAAATCGCACAAAGGTTTCTTCACCATGGCTCTGTCTGTGATCCGATTTTCCAGCGTAGAACCATTTTTATTCGCATGTAAGCATCCATTTGACATCCATCTGGTGAGATTTTCTCGCAGACTTGCAAAATGGACATCTAATGGAGCCCTATGACAGGTTTTCAAACACAAAGGAAAGAATAGATATAGACACGTAGAATACATATATATATATCTAATATATAAAGCTCAAAGTGTGTATGTATGTGTGTGTGTATGTGTGTGCATGTGTGTATGTCCGGGATAGGCATCCTCACCGTCGCAGCTACAGCCACAAAATTTGGCACAGTCGCACGTCTGGACCCCGAGAGCGTCCTAAGCTATGTTGTGAGGTGAAATTTTGAGGCGTTCCAATTCACTAAACAATTTTGCCCCTATCTACATACTGGGGGAAAAAGTGTGTGCGCGTCAAGCCCCACCCCTCATTGTGATGTCATTATGCCCCTATTTGCATACTGGGGAAGCAGTGTGTGCGTATCAAGCCCCGCCCCTCATTATGATGTCACAATGGTTGCCATGGCGACCCTGATGTAATCATAGATTGCAAGCCCTGCCGCCGCTCATTATGATGTCATAATGGTTGACTATGGGATGGAGGATGTGTGATGGGTATATGGGGACGGGACTATGTGATGGCGGATATGTATATGGGCACGGGACTATGGGATGGAGGATGTGTGATGGGTATATGGGCACTTGACTATGGGATGGAGGATATGTATGACGGGTATATGGGCACGGGACTATGAGATGGCGGAGATGTATGATGGTTATATAGGCACGGGACTATGGGATGGAGGATATGTATGATGGGTATATGGGCATGGGACTATGAGATGAAGGATGTGTGATGGGTATATGGGCACTCAACTATGGGATGGAGAATATGTATGATGGGTATATGGGCATGGGACTATGGGATGGAGGATGTGTGATGGGTATATGGGCACTCGACTATGGGATGGAGGATATGTATGATGGGTATATGGGCATGGGCCTATGGGATCGTGGATATGTATGATGGGTATATGGGCACGGGACTATGGGATGGAGGATAATTATAATTTGCTATAACTAACCACAGTTAGTTACTATGCCCTGGCAGCGCCGGGCTCTTCAGCTAGTATATATATATATATATATATATATATATATAATTCATGCAGTTCTTCATAGCAGAATAGCCACTGTAATGAATTGCCGGCTTTTTGTAAAGGAAACCGGGTGCGATTTTATCGCAACTCACATATCTGTTCCGTTTGTAATCCGATTTTTTTATCGCCCCCGTAGACTTGCATTGGCGAGTCCGATCCGAAAATTGGTGACAATCGCAGCATGCTGTGATTGTCTCGGTCCGAGGAAACATTCAGAAAAAAAATCGGATGATGGGAGCTGCCCCATAGAATAACATTGGGATGAATGCAGTGCGATTTTTTTATCGCATTGCATTCGTCCGATTTAATCGCTAGTGTGACTCTGGCCTAATGATGATATTGATTCCTTCTCATGTGTATAACCTTACATTTATCATTGTTAAATCGCATCTGCCACCATTCGGCCCAAGTTTCCATCTTATCCAGATCCATCTGTAGCAGAATACTATCTTCTCTTGTATTGACTGCTTTACATAGTTTTGCACCTTTTACCAGATCGTTAATAAATATGTTGAAGAGAATAGGTCACAACACCGATCCCTGTGAAGCAGGCACTGAGAAGCCTCCTGCCCTGCCTGTCAGATCGCGGATCTGACACAGTGCAGTGCAAAGTGTCAGATCAGCGATATGACTTTACACAGTAATGTCCCACCCTGGGACAATGTAAAAAAGTTAAAAAAAAAATAAAAAATCATTTAAAAATAATTTTTTATAAATTCCTAAATAAAGAAAAAAAAATTCCCCAATAAATTCATTTCTTTATGTAAATAAAAAAACAATAAAAGTGCACATATTTAGTATCGTCGTGTCCATAACAACCCCCCTGATTAAACTGTCCCACTAGTTAACCCCTTCAGTGAACCTATTCCCCAAAAAAAAAGCAAGGCAAAAAACAATGCTTTTATCATCATACCGCTGAACAAAAAGTGCAATAACAGATGGTTATAAATAAATATGGTACCGCTAAAAACGTCATCTTGTCCCGCAAAAAACAAGCCACAATATAGCATCATCAGTGAAAAATAAGAAAGTAATAGCTTGCAGAATAAAGCGATGCAAAAATAATTATTTTTTATATAAAATTGTTTTTATTGTATAAAAGCGCCACAACATAAAAAATGATATAAATGAGGTATCGCTGTAATCGTACTGACCCGAAGAATAAAACCGCTTTATCAGTTTTACCACACATGGAATGGTGTAAACACCCCTTCAAAAGAAATTCATGAATTGATGGTTTTCGTTCATTCTGTGTCCCAAAAATCGGAATAAAAAGCGATAAAAAAAAGTAATGTGCCCGAAAATGGTACCAATATAAACGTCAACTCTTCCCGCAAAAAATGAGACCTCACATGACTCTGTGGGCCAGAATCTGGAAAAATTATAGCTCTAAAAATGTCGTGATGCAAAAACTATTTTTTGCAATATTAAGCGTCTCTTAGCGTGTGACAGCTGCCAAACATAAAAACCCGCTATAAATAGTAAATCAAACCCCCCTTTATCACCCCGTTAGTTAAGGAAAAATAATAAAATTTAAAAAAATGTTAGGGTTTGGGCTAGGGTTGGGGATAGGGTTGGGATTAGGGTTAGGGGTGTGTTGGGTTTAGGGTTGGAGTTAGAATTAGGGGCTTTCCACTGTTCAAGCACATCAGGGGCTCTCCAAACACGACATGGTTTGTGATCTCAATTCCAGGCAATTTGTGTGACATATCTCTCTGATTTAAGGGCATAGAAAATTAAAGTTTGAAAATTGCTAAATTTTCAAAATTTTCACCATATTTCCGTTTTTTTCATAAATAAACACAAGTCATATAGAAGAAATTTTACCATTAGCATGAAGTAAAATATGTCACGAAAAAACAATCTCAAAATCAGCGGGATCCATTAAAGCTGTCACGATCCATTTTTGGATCTGTGTCAGAGTCTGTACTCTCTTATATAAACCTTTTTCCTTTCTGGCTCTCGCGGGTTAATGTGGGCTTTTGCCCCCGGCTTAGTGTCTCTGCTGCTGGGGTCCCCCCCCCCAATGGCTGCTGGTGTTACTATATGTTTAGTTAATCAGCAGGTATTACCACTCCCTCCTTCCCTTTATAAGGCCACCAGCTGCTGCAGATCACGGTTGGTAATACTGGTCATTTGCTAACCAACCTTGGTGAAAACTGGACCTACCTGGTGCAGAGGGGGCTCAGCTTTTCTGGAGCAGTGGTGATGCTGCTGGATACTGATCGGGTGCCTTACACTCACACCCCCACAATTCAGGTGGTGTGAGTGTGGTGACACAGGGGGATGACTCTGTTGTCAGTTCCTGGAAGAGTTCACCATCTTGTGGCAAATGTGTGTGTGGCAATAAACATTCAGGTCCGGACCTGTGTGAGAACGAGTATGTATGGGTGTCCACCAAAAACATCGGGTGGAAGTGTGCTGCAGGGGTCTGGAGTTCTCGGGTGATCGGACCGTATCGGGTGTCGGCCATTCTCGGCCTGGGGACTTACCAGCTGGAGTTACCCCCATAATGCCCATACACAACTCATTCCCCAGGTCGGCGCTCTGGAGATTTGTGGTGCCTCTGGAGCATACGTTGTCACCTCAATCAGTCCACGTTTGCCATGAACCTGAGAGTCAGGTGGTTGTTGAGGTGAACTCTGGTGGATCAAGGCGTCCTCACCGTAGGTGTTTTTCTGATGAGGTGCAGTGTAGAGGGCCCTAGAAGGTTAATTTGGGTTTTTGCCTCCGGTAGCCGATGGTGTTACCCCAAATTTAGTGAGTCTGCTGCTGGGTTCCCCCCCTCGGTGGCCACTGGTGTTACTACATGTTTAGTTTGTCAGCAGGTGTGACCACTCCCTCTATCCCTTTATAAGGCCACCTGCTGCTGCAGATCACTGTTGGTAATACTGGTCATTTGCTAACCAACCTTGGTGAAGACTGGACCTACCTGGTGCAGAGGGGGTTCAGCTTATCTGGAGCAGTGGTGATGCTGCTGGATGCTGATCGGGTGCCTTACTCTGCTTCAGGGAGCATTGGCAGCAGATAAAGCTAAGTTTTGGTTTTTAGTTGCTTTAACCCCATGGTGTCTGTTTTATCTTTCCTTTTGTGTTATTGGTGCAGTTCACTTTATTCCCTGTCTCACCTCCTGAGGAGGGGGTTGAGGATTTAGCTCAGGGCTAAACAGGAGATAGGGACAGGTCGGGGACTTGGGCTTCACTACTATCAAGTGTACCCCCAAGTTAAGGAGAGTCAGGGCACCCCCTTTAGCCTGAGAGGCAGTTCAGGGGCCCTGGTTCCACGTTTCCTGTTTCCCCACAACTGCCCCGTGACAAAAGCGTTTCAGAGTTATAACCTCATAACGTGACAGTGGTCAGAATTGTAAAAATTGGCCTGGTCATTAAGCTGCAAAATGGCTTTGTCACTAAGGGGTTAAACATTTCCCATTTATAATTTGTATTCTCATTTCTGAGGACATTGTCCCAGTCAACCAGATTAAGGGCATCTCTAAGCTGGTCAAACTTTGTCTTCCTTAAGTTCAGTGTTTTTGTGACGCCCTGACAAGTCTCCCTAGTGAAAGACAAGCGAAACTGTACAATATTGTACAGTTCAAATGGATGAGAAAATTGCTGAATGGAGGGATAACAGCATGGGGAATACTACTGGAAACATCTCTGTCCCTCAGATCACTGCAGAGAACAAGGGTGTCACATTTTTACTAAACTTAAAGAAGTGACAATAAAACATCCCAAACTGACGAGATATTACATTTTACAGGAAAAAAACGTTACAGTATTTTTCGTATTAAAAGATGCTCTGAATTATAAGATGCATCCCAAATTTTGAGGAGAAAAATAGGAATTTTTTTAATAAAATGGTAGTGCTTCTTATAATCCATGCGTCTTATTGCTTACCGGGGGTGGTGGTTGTAGTGAAGCGGGGTCCCAGAGTCGCTGATGGAGGAGGCAGGAGTGGGGTGATGCTGCAGGCCGCAGGGTGGGATGAGGGGGTGTCTGATGTGCAGTGCCGCTGCAGGTGTCCAGTGCTGCGGGTGTCCGGTGCTTCATGAAAGGCCAGAGCCCCCCTCAGTTCCGCAGTTTTCTGTGTGGTGGACTCCGGGAAAATGACCGCCAGGGGGCGGCGCATGCGCAGATGGAGATCTCGGCATTAAGATCTCGGGAGATTAAATTTCGGCGCTGACAGTGCAAAGCCCCCTCGCAGCGGCGGACACCCCGGGCAGCACTGCCGTATATATCCCCTCATCCCAGCCTGCAGCAACGGTATTGGTTAGGTATAGATGCATTATAAGATGCACTCCCATTTCCCCCCCAAATTTGAGGGGAAAAAGGTGCGTCTTATTATGCGGTAATTTTTTTTTCCTGTATAATGACTTGCATATAAGGCAAAATTTAAAAAGGATTTAACGAACAATGAGGCTTATATAGCAACAAAATGTACCCAAGCAGATGTAATGCCCTATGGGTGAGCAATATGATACTCGTAAATTTTGACCAAGTTTTTTTGAGGCTTTTATAGGAAATACTAAATGTACCTAAGTAGATGCCATACTCTATGGTTGAATAATATAATACCAATAAATGTTGAACAATTTTTTTGTAGCAGCAAAACGTACCCAAGAAGATAAAATACCCTATGGGTGAGCAATATAATACTGCTAAATTTGGTACAAGTTTTTGGAGGGTTATATAATAACGAAATGTACTCCAGATCATGGAATAGTCTATAGATGAGCATGATAATACCAATATATTTTTGAACACTTTTTTTGGCTATTACAGTGCTCCTCACTACACTGTGTGCAGACTTATTAGGCAAATGAGTATTTTGATCACATCATCCTTTTTTTACATGTTGTCCTACTGCAAGCTGTATAGGCTTTAAAGCCAACTGCCAATTATGTAAATCAGGTGATTTGTATCTCTGTAATGAGGAGGGGTGTGGTCTAATGACAACACCCTATATAAGGTGTGCTTAATTATTAGGCAACTTCCGTTCCTTTGGCAAAATGGTTCAGAAGAAAGATTTGACAGACTCTGAAAAGTCAAAATTTGTGAGATGTCTTGCAGAAAGATGCAGTATTCTTGAAATTGCCAAACTTTTGAAGCATGATCACCGAACAATCAAGAGTTTCATGGCAAATAGCCAACAGGGTCGCAGGAAGCGTGTTGATAAAAAAGGCACAAAATAACTGCCCATGAATTGAGGAAAATCAAGCGTGAAGCTGCCAAGATGCCATTTGCCACCACTTTTGCCATATTTCAGAGCTGCAACGTTACTGGAGTATCAAAAAGCACAAGGTGTGCCATACTCAGGGACATGGCCAAGCTAAGGAAGGCTGGAAAACGACCACCTTTGAACAAGAAACATATGATAAAATGTCAAGACTGGGCCAAGAAATATCTTAAGACTGATTTTTGTAAGGTTTTATGGAGTGATGAAATGAGGGTGACTCTTGATGGGCCAGATGGATGGGCCCGAGACTGGATCAGTAAAGGGCAGAGAGCTCCACTCTGACTCAGACACCAGCAAGGTGGAGGTGGGGTACTGGTATGGGCTGGTATCATCAAAGATGAACTTGTGTGACCTTTTCGGGTTGAGGATGGAGTGAAGATCAACTCCCAGACCTGCTGCCAGTTTCTGGAAGACACCTTCTTCAAGCAGTGGTACAGGAAGAAGTCGGTATCGTTCAAGAAAAACATGATTTTCATGCAGGACAATGCTCCATCACATGCATCCAAATACTCCACAGCGTGGCTGGCCAGTAAAGGTCTAAAAGAAGAAAAAATAATGACATGGCCCCCTTGTTCACCTGATCTGAACCCCATAGAGAACCTGTGGTCCCTCATAAAGTGTGAGATCTACAAGGAGGGAAAACAGTACACCTCTCGGAACAGTGTCTGGGAGGCTGTGGTAGCTGCTGCACGCAATGTTGATCATAAACAGATCAAGCAACTGACAGAATCTATGGATGGAAGGCTTTTGAGTGTCATCGTAAAGAAAGGTGGCTATATTGGTCACTGATTTTTTTGATTTTGAATGTCAGAAATGTTTATTTCTAAATTTTGTGTTGTTATATTGGTTTACCTGTTGAAAATAAACAAGTGAGATGGGTATATATTTGGTTTTTATTAAGTTGCCTAATAATTCTGCACAGTAATAGTTACCTGAAAAAAACAGATATCCTCCTGAGATAGCCAAATCGAAAAAAAACCCACTCCAACTTCCAAAAATATTAAGCTTTGATATTTATTAGTCTTTTGGGTTGATTGAGAACATAGTTGTTGTTCAATAACAAAAAGAATCCTCTCAAATACAACTTGCCTAATAATTCTGCATGCAGTGTATTATTGACACCCATTCATTTTTTTCATAGACTGTACAATATCTTCAGGAATAAATTTAAATGTACCAAAGTTATATCCTCAGGATTTTTTAATTAGTGGTACAAGGTATTACAACAATAAAACATTATTTTTCAACTTACATGTTGCAATTTCAAAGAAGAAACATTATAACCAGCATGTGCAGCAATAAAGGCACCCCTAATTATTACTTGTTTGCACACCTTTAGCATTGATGACAACCTCCAGATGTTTCTTGTAGCCATCTATAAGCTTCTTGCACTTCTCAGCTGGTATTTTCTTCCACTATTCCTTTGCGGTTTGTTCAAGTTCTTGAATATTTGCAGAGTTCTTTTTCCGAATGGCAGATTTCAGTTCGCTCCAAAGATTGTCAATGGGATTGAGGTCAGGACTCATTGCTGGCCTTTCTAAAACAGTCCATTTTTTCTTTTTTAACTATTCATGTTTACTTTTGGATGTGTGCTTTGTGTCATTGTCTTGCTGGAGGACTTCAGTTCAAGCAGTTTTCTTATACTGGGTAGGACATTTTGCTCTAAAATCTCTTAATAATTCTCTGATTTCATGATTCCTGTGATATGGTTAAGGCCTCCAGAATCATATGCAGCAAAGCAACCCCACAGCATTATGGCTCCTCCACCATGCTTGACTTTTGGTAGGGTGTTCTTTTCCTTATAAGCTTCATTGCGCCATCTGTAAACAAACTGTTGTTTTGCATTGACAAAAAGCTCTATTTTTGTTTCCTCTGTCTACAGAACATTTTCCCAAAGGATTATGGTTTGTGAAGGTACTCTTTGGCAAAGATCAGTCATTCATTTTTATGTATTTCCTGTGAAACAATTGTCACATTTTTCTAACATTAGTGCTCTACCAAGCTGATATTTGTGCGACTTGATTGTGGCTGGGAAAAAAAAGAACTGTGGCATGCGGTATCAGGGCTCCATGCACCGCAGGCTTTCAAAGGTCCCTCACCCATCACATCTTAATTAAAACTTAAAATCAAACCTCTAAATGCTGGCCCAGACCCTGATGCCTCATGCATGGCCCATGGCATACCGCTGCTGTGACACTGTCAAATTTGTTCTATGGTTGAATTGATCACTAGTAAACTACCTGTGTTAGTATCCTTACATTTTTCTACCAATAGCAGTCTATGAAATTGATGTTTGTGGCACCTGAGTGTGGCTGGGATAAAAATCTGTTTGAGTTGTTGCCTGAGGTATCAGCGCTTCCAGCAAAGAAGGCTTACACTGCTCCATCAAACACCTCATCTTATTGGAAATTTCAATTCAAAGATCTAAATGCTGTCTCAGACCCTGATACCTCATGCATGGCCCATGGCTGACTGCTTCTGTGCCATTATAAAATGTTCTACTATGGATCAATTGATCAGCCAAATACCTATGTTACTATCCTTACATTTTTCTAACATTAGTGCTCTACCAAACTGATATTTGTGCCACCTTAGTGTGGCTAAGCAAAAAAGCAGTTTGAGCTGTTGCATGAGGTATCAGGGCTCCCAGCAAAGCAGGCTTATACCAGTCCCTCACTCACCTTGTCTTAATTTAAACTTAAATTCAAACCTCTAAATGCTGGCCCAGACCCTGATATATCATGCATGGCCCATGGCTGACTGCTGTGATGATCAATTGATGCCACTTTTCCTGGTGTATGCCCCTAATTTTTGGCAAAGTTTGGACTCCCAAGTTGAGTCTCCTTCATGTGTGTTGCATGAATTTATCAGAGCTCTCAGAGCACCAGGAATACACTTTTCACTCATTCACCTGTTACTGATTAATGTTTCAGCTAGTGATGAGAGAGCATGCTCGCCCCTACTCAGTACTCGCCCGAGCATCTCCCTGCTCGAGGAGCTTGGGTTCCCTCCCTACATGTTTGGCACTCTTTAGAGAGTTAGTGAACATGCAGGGATTTTCTGCCACACACTAATGCCGCAGCCATGTTGGTTGTGGCATTACAGTGATTGGCTGGCCACACAGCATCATCAGGTCTATATCAGACCTGCCACCGCCAAGCTTGTCACAGTCTACTGTGGAATCAGATAGTGTAGGGAGAGGTGCTGCTGAGCTAGGGAGAGATTTGCTTGTTTCTTAGTGTTGGTATACCACAATATATTATACACATATCAGTCTCAACTAACAATCCGTCTGAGGACTAATCCAGCTGCATAGATTGCGGGCCCTAGGTCAATCAGGGTTTCCCCCACAGTCTACAGCTCCTGGACCTCCTCCTCCTCTTCAGCCTCCATCTCCGAAATGACCACATCAGTCACAAGCTGGAAGCACTGCAGCACTGCTTCAGACAAGCGGCAACAGGCTGTGCTGAAGCTAACCGCACAATGGTGAAGAGTTGTGGACAGCTCTGAAAGAGCAGGCAGATCTGTGGCTGACACTGATGAACCTACAGCCAAGGCATGGTTGTGTGTGACAATGGCTGGAACCTGGTGGCAGCTCTGAGGCGAGCTCACACACGTACCATGCCTGGCCCATGTGCTTAACCTTGTGGCTCAGTGGTTTCTCAAAACCTACCCGGAGCTGCTGGATCTGCTTGTCAGAGTACGCCGCCTGTGTGCCCATTTTAGGAAGTCAGCTACAGCTTCCACCGCCCTTACCTTGCTTCAGCAGTGTTTGCAGCTTCCGGCTCACTGACTAGTGTGTGATATCCCCACGCATTGGAAATCTACTCTGCAGATGTTGGGAAGGATTTGTGAGCAGAAGAGGACAGTTGTTGACTACCAGCATCAACAAGGCCATCGGTATTCAGTTCAGACTCCACACATAAGTCCTCAGGAGTGGACATGAATGTCAGACATATGTACCATCCTATACATCTCAAAACGTCCAAAAATTAATTACCACCTGCAAAAATGCATCATTAATCAAATCCACTATAAGTATACAGAGGAATAGAGGCAAAGGTAAATCAGTACTCTGTTTTAAAATTCCAATAGTTTATTAAACATTAACTCCATAAAAATAGAACAAGGGAATTTCACATAAATACTACAGGCAAAGCAAAAAACAAAGACTATATAAATTGAGGGATATACAGTTAGGAAAGCGCAATGCATTCAAATAAAGAACTGGTACTCAAAAGACAAAATCCAATAAAGTGCCTAATGCAATAAATTAATGTCAGAATACCCACTGCATTGTATAACAGAATGCAAAGTGCCTAGTGCAAGAAGGTGCTAACAATATTGCGCTATAAGTAAACGCTCATAACCTAAACTGAATCTTATCCTCTACTTACACATGTGTGAGTCCTGGTGCAAACGCCTGCAGCAACCCCGACAGCGCCGTTTCGCCGTACCAGCTTCCTCAACAGGGGGGCATGTGTGTTTTCATTAGGTTGCCAGGCTTTAAATATCCTCATAACCAGCTGACATTAATGTCGGCGTCTCCACCTGACAACTGCGCATGCGCCAGTCCTTGGACTTCTTCCATCATGAACAGTGACTTCCTGCTCTTCATGCTTGGAATGCAAGTGTGGAACGCTATGCATCACTACTGGGAGCGAGGCAGGAAGTCACAAAGTCGTCCTGACCAGCGCATGCGCTAACCAGGCACTGACATTTTAATGATGTAAACATCTAAATGTGGGTGATAAGGGCACACTGTATGATGTTGGCTAATAGAAGAATTAATTAATTAATTAATTAATTAAATACGGGCAACAGAGATATTTCATGGGAAGCTCCCCTGCTCCCTCTGGTGGTTACCGAAGGTAGTGGAGCTGGCCAGATTGACAGAGGTCTGCCACATGATGATGATGATGATGATGATGATGATGATGATTGGAGATTTGGGGTTACTGATTGGAGTATTTAAGTCTGCAGACTTCCTGCAATCCCTGCTGGTGATTGCTTTCCTGTGCATTCAGAGGTCTGATGTCTCCTGCCCTGATCCTGCATTGTTCAGCTGAGTGGTTTATTTGCTAATCCTTTGCATCTGATCTGGTTTTGTCTCTCTCTGCTTGTTGTGCGGGTTCAGCTTGCTCCTCTGGGGGCTGTGCTGGACCACCGCTCCATATGTTGCAGCCTGTGTTAGTTTGTTCAGTCCCCTGTTGTATTGGTCTCTTTTGCTTTGCTTCCAGTTCATAACGGAGTGCTGATATAGTGGGGGCGAAGTCGTGTAACTTCAGTGTTATTTTGTACATCAGATGTGTTGGATTTTTCAGGGTTTTTGTGTGATTGCAGACAGTGTCTTTCCTTTCCTGTCCTGTCTAGTCAGTTTGGGCCCCATCGTTTGCTCAGTCTATTTTTCTGCCTGCGTTTGTGTTTCATCTTCTCTCACTGACAATATATGTTTGGGGGCTGTCTTCCTTTTGGGGTCTGCTCCGGGGCAGTTTTGGTTTCACCTTTCTTACTTTAGGCTTAGTTAGCTCTCTGGCTGTGCTGAGGAATCTAGGGCATCGTAGGTACGCTCCACTGCTACTGCTAGTTGGGTGGATAGGATCAGGGGTCTGCATTCCGCTTAGTTACCAACCTCTCTGGTTTTCTGGTGGCTTAGCCTGTTCCTGTCATCCTCCTCAGTGACCCATTCATAACACCTCGCGTTCTCAAAATTTTGGGTGACAGTCATTACTGGTGACACTTCTAGACCCACGCTACAATGAGAACTTTCGATCTCTTATTCCTGAGGTGTACAAGTCTACTAAAATGGGGCAGTACCAGAAGGCCCTTGTTGTGAAATTATTATAAAAATTTCCATCTGAAAACGCTGGCAGCAGAGGTCACAGTTCATTGGACAACCAAGGAGTATGTACAAGAAAGACACAACTCCAATCCAGTAGAGGCAGGGGAACACTGTCATATTTCTGGGAGAGCTTTCTCAGACCCTCCCATCGCACTGGCCCTGAGGCGCGGGGTACTCTCACAAGGAGTGCAAAGTTTAGGAAGATGCTGAGGGAGTACCTTGCTGACCGTACCAACATCCTCTGTGATTCCTCTGTTCCTAATAATTATTAGGTATCTAAGCTGGACACATGGCATGAACTGGCTCTCTAGCGTTTTGTTAGAGTGGGTTTTTAGTGCTACTGGTGGAATTATAACTAATAAGGCCGGAATCACACATGCGAGAAACTCGGGCGAGTCGAGCATCTTAATGCCTGGCACTGCCATTGGCACTTGGGAGCGGAGCGTGCGGCTGCATGGAAATACATTCAGCAGGACGCTCTAATCCGAGTGCCGGTGGCAGTGCGGGGTATTAAGATGCGAGACTCGTCTGAGTTTCTCACAATTGTGATCCCGGCCTTATAAAAATGAACAAGGGCTGGATTGGGCCAGACTTCTGAATATCACCAAATGATAGCAGCGTAAAATAAACTCAAATTCAGTGTCTCTTTTTTGGGAGGTCTATTCCCATGCACCTCTTAACACCAACACGTGGGTATACGCTTCCTGATTTTGGCTATTTGCTGTTGTACTCCTCATCTTTATCTCCACCACTATATCACCAGGGAGACCATGGTCCCTGATGCAACACCCATATAATTGTTTTAAAGGGGGTTTATGATGCCCATAAAAAAGTGTTATACAGTATGTTCATGAATACTACTCAGGGGTAGATGTTTGTCAGCCCATACACTTAGTTCATGGGCATTACAAGTATAGGAGACCCACTCCTTTCTAATGGGAACATTTTTTTATGAGGCCCTCCTCCACGTCTCTTCCAAGGGGAATTGGAGTGCTTCCAAATTTTTGGCAGCCCTTGCATGCACTGCATAGGCAAGCACTATCTGAGACCCAGTTCCTAACAATGGGAACATTTTTTTATGAGGCCCTCCTCTACGTCTCTTCAAAGGGGCATTGAAGTGCCTCCAAATTTTTGGCAGCCCTGCCACTCACTGCATACAGAATTACAGTATAAATCAGATAGATATAGTTTGCCTATCTAGTAGGTACTTCCAAAAATTACATAGAAAAATGTAGAAAAAGCTGGAAGCTTTTTTTTACCATAAAATTAATCCAAAATGTATTTAAATCAATATATGCAACAATGCAAAAAATGTATAGAAAGGGGAACAACATATACAAAAGAAAATTCTCATAAATCAATAAAATGATTTATTATTTATCCCCTGGATAAAGCCAAGTGCGTTGGGGTGCCCGCTGCTTTCAGGTAGAGATATAGACTCTTTATTTAGCACATTAACCCTTTGAGTTACCGATGTCTGATCTGGCATTAGCATTTCCATAGGAGATTAGACCCTTAAATTGTCCACTGGATGCCTTTGGAACATTTTCTCACCTATTTTGCATATGCACTTTATATAAACCTTTCTAGGAAAAGGGGATTAAGCCCTCTATTGATTCCCTTCTAAGAATCTCTCTCATTATTGCACATGCACTTTATTGCTCTGTTTTTTTGAGAATCTCTCCTACTGTTGTATATGCATTTTACTGATTTATGAGAATTTTCTTCATTGTTGCATTTGCACTTTATTAACCACACTAAAGGTTAACTAGTGTTACAGTTATCAGTCATTGCTCTTTAGGCCTATAAACACATGATCAGGAGGCATTTTTCTTTGCACCTTAAAATCACTGTTTTTTACTATTTAGACCCATATATCTTTGCATTCTTGTGCAATGAACATGTTTTGTCTATCTATACCATGAATTTTTTTGCGGCATTTTTTTTGTACATGTTGTTCCCCTTTCTATATATTTTTTGCATTGTTGCATATATTGATTTAAATAAATTTTGGATTAATTTTATGGTAAAAAAGCTTCCAGTTTTTTCTTCGGTTTTGTCACAATTACAGTATAGGAGACCCTCTGTTTAATTATTTTGAACAACAAAGCATAGCCGGCTTATGGATCTTTAAGAATATTGTGGGCCGACTGCTGGTCCTTTAAGAATAGACTTACATTGGGTTCGTTACTCGGGTCGAGCACCCGAGCATTCCAATTTGCTCGACCCGAGCAATGAGCACCCAAGAATTTTAGTTTCAGCTAAAAATGCTCTCCCAAGCACTGTCCCATGCACCCATGCTGCGCAGTTATACTATTTGTACTCTGGGTCAATTGATGCCACTTTTCCTGGAGTATGACCTGTTCGGGAAGCTTAACAGGTTTTTCAAGATTTATGTTTATTTTGCCATAGCAACATAGAAAATAATAAACCAATAATGACAAACCAAAAGTCCAATGCCACCAAAGGCTTATGCAAAAAAGCATATAAATCAGGAGTGCTATCCATTTTTTTATCAAAGTGCAGATAAACATTTTTTATACTCATACCGATTTGATGTGAGAAGAAAATCGAACCATGCTGCAATTTCACTCTGTAAATCGATGAGACTCACCCATTCAAGTCTAAGGGTGCAAGAGAAAAACGAATGCCATAGTATAGCATCAAAAATTTATGAATACATTCAAATTCTGTAGTATAGGGAACTGTAAATGGTCCTGTAAATGATTAATAGCTGCTGAAGTAAAAACCAACTTCATACGGATGACAAGTCAAAAGAAAATTGTTTCACTTTTCTTGATGAAAATTGGACCAATTTTTTACTGTTGTGTGTTCCTGCCCCTATAACAATACAATTACACCCAGTATACAGGACAGAAGTGGCACTGTGCAGTGTATATATAGTGATGGGTAGAGATGAGCGACTTTGCCTTTTTTCGGGTCGAGTCGGGTTTCATGAAACCCGACTTTCTCAAAAGTCGGGTCGAGCGAAATCGGCCGATTATCGTGAAAAGTCGAAGGCCAACTGAAACACGAAACCCAATGCAACTCAAAGGGGAAGCAAAGTCAGCAGGGAGTGGAGGACATTAAACAGACCTACAGTGCCCATTTGAATGGCAAAAACATCAATTTTTATTACTGAAGCTTGTCAACCTTAATTTACTTCATAATAATAGTTACGCACTGAAAACTGGGGGTTATTTGGCTAAAGTTGTTGGGGGGGTAGGGCTGGCTCCAGGTTTTCATGTGCCCTGGGCAAAAGAGCGCCCCTTTAACACATACCACAACTCATGATGCTCCGATACGGCAGAGAAATAGCGGTATAGTACAATGAAAAATACTTCACTTTTTACATCTCATGACTGATATCTATTTTAAATTCTCCAATAGCTCCAAAAACGGACAATATATAACTCCATACTGTATTATGGGCACCGCATAGTGCACTATACAGAGTAATGAGGCCCATATATTTCTCCATACAGAATCATTGGTCCCATATAATGTTTGAAACAGTATATGATGAGCTCCACATAATGCAACAGTATATGTTGGTCCCCATGGATGAAGCTCCACTGTCTTATGGGTCCAAATAATGCTCCATATATAATGGGCCCCATTTCTAATGCTCTAGTGTATAATGGGCCCTGTAAATGCTGCTCCAGTGTCTGATGTCCACCTTTGGAATGCTCCAGTGTATGGTGGTCCCCATATATCATTCTCCAGAGTATAGTGCTCCCCAAAAAATGCTGTCCCAACATTGAAAACAATTAAATAAGTCTCCTCACTAGGGAATCCCTGTACTAGTCTGGACTCCTCGTCGTCCCCATCTTCTATCTCACTGCACTTGGCTGTTTAGGCAGAGGGCGTACAAACGTGATGTCATTGCGCTCTCTGATCAGAATATCACTGTCAGGACAAGCGGAAGACATCATGGCGGTGGAGAAGGGAGAGGTAAGTATTTCAACTTTGCAAGTGCTGTGGTCCGGAGCAAGCAGGGGGGGCCCACTTGTTGGCAACGGCACTGGCACAGGGCCCCTCATAGTACGGTGGTGTGTCTGATGGCGGGTGGGCCCTCCCCTCCGCCCTCCCCCACCGGCAGAGACACTTTTGCGTACTATGAGGGGCCCTGTGCCAGTGCCGTCGCCCATGAGTATGCCCCCCCACCTGCTCAAGGAACCTGCACTTTCATCTGCACCTTCCTCTTTGTCACCGTGTAAGGTGGTATAGTATGCGGGAAGGGGAACCTGAGTTTCATCAGGGTCAGATTCTGGCTGTGTAGAATGCGAGGGGAATGTAGTGGTCTGGGTCAATGTACCAGCAGAATCATCTAGCAGTGGCTGGGCATCAGTGCACTTGTGGCGTCCCCAGGAGTACGGTCGCCACAGTGGCATTACCTTCCTCCTAGGGAGTGTGATGTCATGCTTGGGAGCAACGAAGGATCTCTCTAGCAGTTAAACCAACACACAACACATTTCCCACTCCAGGCCAGCAGGGAGACCTCTGAACCTGACTGCTGAGGAGCTGCTTTCTGTGGTCGGGAGGAGGTAAGTTAGGGCACTCTGTGCAGGGAAGGGGAAGTGTGTGGACGTGAGAAGGGGAGCTGGAGGATGAGCAGAGTTAAGGCTCACTCCTAGCTTGAGCGCATGGTCCGGATTCCGGTCTCGGAGTTTGTAGGGACACTGACATTCCTGCAGCAGAAACCAGAGGAAGTAGCAGCTGTAAATGCTCTGTACCCAACTAAGGCTCGGAGGCCCCAGCATCGACGTATGGGAGCCAGAAGGGAAAGGCTACGGCTGCCAGCCATACGAGAAAGTTCTAAAAGAGAGTCAACAGGGGGAACTTCATTGAACTTAGCACTGCGAATACCTCAGATAAGCGCTAGAGTGGAGGCCACACTACCTATCTGTGGAGAGAGAATTCGAAATTGGCTTTCAGGCTGACCAACTCCTTCTCCATCTGTACTCTGGGTCCTGGATGGCACTTACCAAGTACAGGTAAAGGAACTGCACGACTGTGTCTGTCATCTTTCTCCTGCGCCTGACGCACGGCTCTGCTACATCCTGCACTGCACACCATCTACCAACTCTTTCATCTGCCCTGCGACTACGGCCCTACCTGGGCAGGGCTTCAACATCTTAGCTGCACCACAACATCTGTCCCAGAGAAGTGATACTGCAGCGCTGGTCAATCTAATCAGAAACCACTGGTGGCGTCACGCATCATTCACCTATAAACGTAATTCACCCCTTTGCATGGACGCCCAGGGCCACGGAACGGGTCACCACCACCGTGACACATCCTTGTGAGACACCGGCCCTGTACCAATTAACCCCACTGCCCTGGCTGGCCACCCACACTCCATGTCAGATTCATCTTGGACTTGGGAATTCACGATTTGACTTGGTAACCCAGGCATGGTATGATAGAAAGAGCTGCATGGACTAATGTGAAGTGTGGCCTGCTGCATCATTCACTTTTGGTGGGGGTGAAGGACACAAGGAAAGTGGTTCTTCCTGACCTGGAGCCAGCACTTGACGACTCAGTGCTTGCATTTTTTAAAACTTCAGAAGAGGAGGGAATATTTGCTGGAGTCTGTTTCGGCAATGTAAGCCAAAACCAGTTCCTCATGCTACGGCTTTAAAAGCGGTTAACCTACTCCCAGAAAAGGTAGCCTTCCAGGCGTTCCGGAGCCAGACCATGATGCAGGGTCAACACCTCCTGCCTTAGCTGCTATTGTGCTTTTGCCACTACCAGCAGATGCACCACCACCATCAGCACCAGCTGGCCCCCCATGCCCATGGCCTCTTACATCAAACTTCAAAATTTTGCAGAAAATAGACCCAAAATAACATCAGATATATGGCAATGTATCAGCAGCGTACAGCTCTATTCATTCAAAGGATAATTGTCAATCTCCCTATATATTCCATCAGTCACACAGAGACGCTCACAGGCTCAGTATGGATTAGACAAGAATATAAAAATTAGACAAAGTATACAGTATCATCAGATAGCCGGTATATATACTGTAGTATAGCTTAAACATTCTAAATCTCTGTAGATATTTGAGGAGGCACACACTGACACTCTCAGGCTCAGTATTGGATTACAACACAATCTAAAAAGCCGTAAAATGGTAATGGATCTCAAGAGTACAGCTGTACACAGTGTAGGGGTCATTGTTGTCAATCTCAGTATTTATTTCCACAGTCAGAAAATAACTCTCAATGGTCAGTTTGGATTAGACCAGAATATAACAAGCAGTAAATGGGTAATGTATCACAAGCGTAGAGCTGTATACAGTGTTGGGGTAATTTTTAAATGTACATCTAAATTGCAGGAGTAACCCATAGACACTCACACGCTCAGGATGGATCACACCACAATGTAACAAGAAGATCCGCAAGAAATAATCACACAGGTGGGACAATGTTACAGGTGTCAATGATACTCTTAGAGTGTTGGTTGGAGGAGGACTTCCTGGCAGAAAGGGTACAGTATCACCAGATACCATGTATATATAGCATACTTTAAACATTAATAATGTACATCTATATATCAGGAGTAGTTTTGAGCCACCCCACTAGTGTTTTTGTTCGTCACACAGAAGGCAAGTTCATCGAATGTTCGTCGAACGTTCGAAGAACACCGTCGAACCCCATTGAAAACAATGGCAGGCAAACACAAACACATACAAACACATAGAAAACAATTACAAAACACCTTTAAAGGTGTCCCAAAGCAGACAAAATGCTCAGAAGACAAAAATAACATATTGAAAAGGGCAACTACATTTAGAAAAGAGGTGGAGGAGTAAAAGGAGGAGGTGGAGGAGACAGATATAGGCTTGTCATGCCCTTATGAAGTCCAGAAAGGCTGGAATAAAAATATAAACTACAAACCAAAAAAAAAAAAATTCTGAAATCGAACACGATCATATACCGTCGGACTTCCCACCAATAAATTATGCCAACTGCCGATGGGGCGGCGTTATTCTCACGAACCTCCAAACAGCGTCCATGAAGGCAAAGTGTTTGGTTTCCGGGGGCTGTATGATTGTATGATTGCAAAGCTGAACCTTAAAGGTATGTCCAAAAGAGCACCACCAGGAGTGGCGCCTGTGGCTTAATTGGATTCCACCCAGGAAACCACAACCATACAAGCTACAGAAAAGATGGACAGATTGCAAGCTTTGTCGATTCTGTGTGTGGTGTGGTATGTCTGTTTGTAGTTGTGCTAGCGATTTCTCAGCTTTATTCCGTTAGCGACCGAGACTCCGGCATGCCCCCGTGGTACGCGTCAAGCTTACTAGACGGATATGCGAGGCTTTGGCACGCGAGATCGAGCAATAACAGGTCTATTATGCCCTTACATGTCTGGGGCTGAATGCGCACTACACTGAAAGGACCAGCTTTTGTCGCTTACAGGTGCTGATAACCCGCTGAACACTGTTAGTGATGGGGATCTGGGATTCCAAATATTCCCCGTGAAAGATGATTTCCCAGTAAGTGCAGGTCAACTGCAATTATGGAATTAGGCCTAACCGGCATTCCTGAAAAAATTACGTGTCCAAACTATAGGTGCTGTAGCTTGCTTAACAGCTCGGCATCCGTTCTCAGGCCCAGTATGGATTTGACCAGATTGTACTAAGTTGAGAAAGGGTACATTATCACTGGATAGCAGGTATATATAGCATAGTTTAAACATTAAAAACCTATGTCTATAGATCAGGAGGCAGGCTCAGACGGTCTCAGACCCAGTACGGCTTAGACGTGATTGGACAAAGGTGAGAAAGGGTAACGTATCACCGGATTACAGGTATGTATAGCATAGTTTACACATTAAAAACCTATGTTTACAGATCAGGAGGCAGGCTTAGACGGTCTCAGGCTCAGTCTGGATTTGACCAGCTTGTACAAAGTTGAGAAAGGGTACATTATCACTGGATAGCAGGTATATATAGCATAGTTTAAACATTTAAAATCTCCGTGTTCTCAGTATGGATTAGACAACAATCTAAAAAGTAGAAAAAAGGAAATGTATTTGAAGCATACAACAGTATACACTTTTGGTGATATTTTTAAATATATATATTTCTGTCTCAGTAAGACAGTCCAGCCTCTCCACAATAGGAAATGAGATGCATACAATTACTGACATAAAGTCTAGTGATTGCAGAAATCTAGGAATTAAGAATCACGGGAAAAACTTCCCTCACAATTCTCAGAGGCGATGCTGACCCTCAATTAATTTGTGTGTGGAGACAGCGAAAACATTTCTTTGTGAAGAAAGTGTTGCTGTATCGCAGTACCGATGATCTCATCAGCGTTACTCATCTCCATCAAATTTTTATCACAGGGAGAGATGTAAACATGGTGCTCACTGCCTATCATGATCTGTCAGGTAACTTTGGAGTGCAAAAGACAGAAGCCACAGGCCGTAGGCGATTCTATGGGATTGGCATGAGAGGGCACATGTGCTCCGGAATGTCACACATCTGTGAGTAGGAAAACTGTAAAAGCTGATGATAAACCACCACTGCATCTCATTGTGAGTCGACGTCCATAAGAAATGGAAGCCATTGATCATCTGAAGCTAGAGCCCAGCCAGCAGCCAGGGCATGTCTACGTCTTAACCATCATCTATCAGTTCATCAAATTTGTAGTGGCAGTCCCAGTTAAGGATTTGACAGCCCAGGCTACACAGCGGAGGAGCAGGAAGAGGTAAACATTGCAAATGCTGTGGCCCTGCCCAAGCAAGGGGGGCACACTCGTGGGCGTCGGTACTGGCACAGGGCTCCTCATAGTACGGCGGTGTGTCTGACGGCGGGTGTGCACCCCCACCATCAGAGACACTTGATTGCACTATGAGGGACCCTGTGCCAGTGCCCGCGCCCAAGAGTCGGCCTACCCACCTGTCCAGGGCAACGGCACTCACACGGTTGCGTGCGCTAGGTGGTGACCCCGGCCATGGGGGGGCAGCCCAGTTAGGGAGGTTTACAAAATGGCATATGTTGATGTGGGACATTCAGCTGCTGCTAAAGGCGAAATTGGTCAAGTCTGAGGAATAGGAGGACAAAAGCAAGCCATTTTTCTGGCAATGTGTCATCAGGGTAAGGTGGGACAAAATGCTTGGAAACCCATGAATGGTTCATTTTAATGAAGGTTAGATCATCCACATTTTCGGTCGAAAAACGGGTCTTTTTTTCTGTCAGGATTGATGCAGCTGCACTGAAGACTCTTTCCGATAGCACACTTGCAGCTGGGCAAGCGAGCTCCTGTAAGGCATATTGTGCCAATTCTGGCCAGGTGTCCAGTTTAGCGGCCCAATAGTCAAATGGGAATGACCTGTGAGGGAGAACATCGATATGGGACGATAAGTAGTTTCTAACTATAGTTACACTAACAACTGCTGTCTCCTGTCACTTTCAATCGATGCAATATTACCAGTCGTGTGAGCGGGACTTGAAAAATCAGTCCACAACATGGTCATGAAACCCCTGTCTCCAATGCCACTTCTGCTGTGTGCACCACGAACACCGCTTCCAAGCTGCCTCCGGCCCCTACGGCTCGTGTGAGAACCATCACCGCTGCTGTGTGCTGGAAATGCCTCAACCAACCGGTTTACCAGAGTTGCTTGTTTGTTAGCCAATATAAGGTCAAGGTTCTCCTGTGGCATTATGTTATGGAATTTGCCTTTATAGCATGAATCCAGGATGCTGGCTAACCAGTAGTCATCATCGTTCATCATTTTGGCAATGCGGGGGTCCCTTTTTAGGATCTGCAAGGCATAATCAGACATGTGGGCCAATGTTCCCAGTGTCAATGATGCACTGCGAGTGCTGGGTGGAGGAGCACTTTCTGGCAAATCCACATCTCTCCAGTCACGCACAAACCCTGTACCAGACCTTGCCAAGCCAAAATTTTCTCTAGCCCCACGAGAAGCATCCTCCTCCCCTAAATAATCATCCCCATCATCATCCTCCTCTTCTTCCTCCACCTCGTCCACGAGACTTCCCTGACCAGACAATGGCTGACTGTCATCAAGCCTTTCCTCCTCCTCTTCCTCCTCGGCTGCAGATGCCTGCTACTTAATGTGCGTCAAAGTTTGCATGAGCAGACGCATAAGTGGGATGCTCATGCTTATCATGGCATCGTCTGCGCTTACCAGCCCTGTACATTCCTCAAAACACTGAAGGAATTTACATAGGTCTTTCAGCTTCGACCACTGCACACCTGTCAACTCCATGTCTGACCTCAAAGTGCCTGCCCGTGTATCCTCCCACAAATGCATTACGGCCTGCCTCTGTTCGCACAGCCACTCAACCATGTGCAGGGTGGAGTTCCACCTTGTTGCAACGTCGATAATTAGGCGGTGCTTGGGAAGGAGGAGCAATCGCTGCAGATTCTGCATACGACTGGAGTGTACCGGCGACCATCGGATGTGTGAGCACAGTCTTCGGACCTTCTGGAGCAGGCCTGTTAACTCAGGATAATTATTGAGGAAGCACTGCACCACCAGGATCAAGGAGTGAGCCAGGCAAGGTATGTGTGTGAGTTTTGAAAGGGCTATGGCTGCCACAAAATTCCGGCCGTTATCACTAACTACCTTGCCTGCCTCAAGATGTAGACTGCCCAGCCATGGCTCAGTTTGTCGCTGAAAGTAGTCGGCCAGTACCTCCGCGGTGTGTCTGTCGCCCAAACACATCATCTTCAACACAGCCTGCTGACGCTTTCCACTAGCTGATCGATAGGGGGACACCTTGTGTGCAACACTGGCAGCTGCGGATGGAGCCTCGTGTGACTGCGCTCTGTGGATGAGCTTTCGCTTCTGGAGGAGGAGGAAGGTCGATCGCCTACAGCCAACTGTTATCTATACCGTGGGCTAGGCAGCACTGTCCCACCACCGCTGTCCCCTGTGGACCCCGCATCCACCACATTTACCCAGTGCGCAGTGATGGACACATAACGGCCCTGGCCATGCCTACTGGACCATGCATCGGTTGTGAGGTGCACCTTTCCACTCACTGATTGCTTGAGTGCATGGAGAATGCGGTCTTTCACATGAAGGTGGAGGGCTGGGATAGCTTTGCGAGAAAAGAAGTGGCGACTGGGTTGGTCATAGCGTGGTACTGCGTAGGCCATGAGTTCGCAGAAAGCTGCGCTTTCAGCCAAGCGATAGGGCATCATCTCTAACGAGATTAATTTGGCAATGTGGGCGTTCAAACCCAGTGTACGCGGATGAGAGGATGAGTACTTTCTTGTCCTACTCATAGTCTCTGGTAGGGTGAGCTGGACTTGAGAGCTGCATATGGTGGAACTAGCAGTGGACAAGGCGGACTGAGAGAGGGTTGATGATGGTGATGGTGTTCTTTCTGATTGCCTAGATTCAGTCTTTCGTTGATATAACATCGTGATTCCTTGACTGCTTTGGCCTTGCGACGACACCTCAACATTTGCTGCTGGTGGTGTGCTAACCGGTGGGCTTACAGTGGGGGAAACAATGTAGCATTGCTGACTACCTTCTATTGGGAGCAGGTGCACATGTGGTATGTGAGGTTTGGTAGTCCGTCCACGCTTGCAAGTGCATGGTGGTTAAATGTCTAGGCATGCAACTGGTATTCAAATTTCTCAGATTTTTCCCTCGGCTAAAGGTCTTTGCGCACTTCTTACAGATAACCTTTGCCTGATCATTAGGATTTTGTTCAAAAAAGTGCCACACTGAACTCTTCCTACTATGGAAGACATTTTGAGGCCTTGCACGCTGTGCTATTTTGACCGTCTGGCTAAGCTGTCCTGCAACTCTTTTGGTTTTTGTAACCCGTTTTTGGACTGCTCTGGGTCTGCCAGATAACAGCTGTTGCGATGTCAATGCCTGCTGCGGATGCTTCTCCTCCTCTTCTGAGCTATTGGCAGCGGCACCCACTTCCCGCAATGGATGCCAATCTGGGTCAACAACTGGGTCATCCATCACCTCCTCTTCAATGTCATGTGCACCTTCCTCTGTGTCACCGTGTATGGTGGTATAGTATGCAGGAGGTGGCAACTGAGTTTCATCAGGGTCAGATTCTGGCTCAGTACACTGCGAGGACAATGTAGTGCTCTGAGTGAATGTAACAGCAGATAAATCTAGCAGTGGCTGTGCATCAGTGCACTCCATGTCAGATTCATCTTGGCCTGGGTAATTCACGATTTGATTTGATAACCCAGGCATGGTATGTGAAAACAGCTCCATGGAGTAATCTGTAGTGTGGCCTGCCGCATCCTTCAATTTTGGTTGAGGTGAAGGACACAAGGAAAGGTGTGGTTCATGACCATGAGCCTCCAATGACGACTCAGTGCTTTTATTTTTTAAAACTTCAGAAGAGGAGGCGATAGAGCTGGAGCCTGAGCCAGCAATGTAAGCCAAAACTTGTTCCTGAAGCTCCGGCTTTAAAAGCGGTTTACCTACTCCCATAAAAGAGAGCCTTCGAGGCCTTGTGGAGCCAGACGATGATGCAGGCTCAACACCTCCTGCATTTGGTGCCATTTTGCATTTGCCACTACCAGCAGATCCAACACCATCATTACCTGCTGCCAACCCCCGCCCACTTCCATGGACTCTTCCACCACACTTCCTCATTTTTGGGGAAAATGTACCCAAAATACCACCAACTATATGGTACTGTAAAACAAGGTACAAGGTGTATATAGTAGTGGGGAGTATTTGAATCTCTCTACAGACTTCAGGACACAGTTGTATTCTGTCAGGCCCTGTGTATTTTACACCTCAAAGTAACAGACTGATTCTGGATGGTGTAAAAAAGGTGTATAAAGGACTGGGGAGAAATTGAATCTCTCTATAGACTTCAGGACACAGTTGGATTCTGTCAGGTCCTGTGTATTTTACACCTCAAATTAACAGGCTGATTCTGGATGGTGTAAAAAAGGTGTATAGAGGACTGGGGAGAAATGGAATCTCTCTTCAGACTTCAGGACACTGTTGGATTCTGTCAGGCCCTGCGTATTTTACACATCAAAGTAACAGGCTGATTCTGGATGGTGTAAAAAAGGTTTATAGAGGACTGGGGAGAAATGGAATCTCTCTACAGAGTTCAGGACACAGTTGTATTCTGTCAGGCCCTGTCTATTTTACACCTGAAAGTAACATGCTGATTCTGGATGGTGTAAAAGAGGTGTATAGAGGACTGGGGAGAAATGGAATCAGTCTACAGACTTCAGGACACAGTTGGATTATGCCAGGTACTGTGTATTTTACACCTCAAAGTAGCAGGCTGATTCTGGATAGTGTAAAAAAGGTGTATACAGGACTGGGGAGAAAAGGAATCTCTCTACAGACATCAGGACACAGTTGGATTCTGTCAGGCCCTGTGTATTTTACACCTCAAAGTAACAGGCTGATTCTGGATGGTGAAAAAAGGTGTATAGAGGACTGGGGAGAAATGGAATCTCTCTACAGACTTCAGGACACAGTTGAATTCTGTCAGGCCCTGAGTATTTTACACCTCAAAGTAACAGGCTAATTCTGGATGGTGTAAAAAAGGTGTATAGAGGACTAGGGAGAAATGGAATCTCTCTACAGACTTCAGGACACAGTTGGATTCTGTCAGGCCCTGTGTATATTACACCTCAAAGTAACAGGCTGATCCTGGATGGTGTAAAAAAAAAGTGTATAGAGGACTGGGGAGAAATGGAATCTCTTTACAGGCTTCAGGACACAGTTGTATTGTCAGGCCCTGTGCATTTTACACCTCAAAGTAACAGGCTGATTCTGGATGGTGTAAAAGAGGTGTATAAAGTACTGGGAAGAAATGGAATCTCTCTACAGACTTCAGGACACAGCTGGCTTCGGTCAGGCCCTGTGTATTTTACACCTCAACGTAACAGGCTGATTCTGAATGGTGTAAAAGAGGTGTATAGAGGACTGGGGAGAAATAGAATCTCTCTACAGACTTCAGGACACAGTTGGATTCTGTCAGGCCCTGTGTATTTTGCACCTCAAAGTAACAGACTGATTCTGATGGTGTGAAAAGGTGTATAGAGGACTGGGGAGAAATGGAATCTCTCTACAGACTTCAGGAAACAGTAGTATTCTGTGTTGTGAGTTCATTTTCCCCTTCGTCACTGAGGTCTGGTGAACTCCCTATTCTGGTAAAGGAAGGTAATGAGCCTGATTATCAGGCACCTGAGCCTAATGAGGATGACTGGCTGAGTGGAGTCACGGACTGGATATAAGGCCGCCGACGCCCTTCTGTCCTGCGGGTGATTTCTCTGTGGACTTCTAGGACACCAGTCTGATTCCTGCTCCTCTAAAGCTAAGTGTTCTGTTTTGCCTGTTAGCATTTGTGTTTTGTTTTTTGTTTTCCTTGCTTTTCTGTATTCTGCCATTCCCTGCTGGGGTGAGCTGAATCTCCTTTTGCCTGTAGCTCTGTCTTCAGATATTACTGAGTACTGACATAGCTTTTTTGAAGCCTAGCGTCTTCAGGGCCTTTTTCACTGTCAGTCTGTTGGCTCTTATTTTCATAGGGTTTTTCACAGATTGCAGACAGCAGCCTTCCTGTCCTTTTCTATCTAGTTAGCTTGGGCCCCGTCTTTGCTCAGTCTATCTTTCTGTCTGTGTTAGTGTTTTCATCTTGCTTCACCGTCATTATATGTTGGGGGCTGCCTATTGCTTTGGGGTCTGCTCTGGGGCAGTTTAGATTTCCCCTTTCTTTCTTTAGGCCTATTTAATTCTCCATCTGTGATCGAGGGGTCTAGGGCATCGTAGGAACCCCCCACAGCTACTGCTAGTTGTTTTGATAGGTTCAGGGGTCTGCAATCCGATAGCTGCCAACTTCTCTGGTTTTCTGGACTTAGCTAGCATTTCTGTTTTTGCCTCCAATGGTGACTCAATCATAACAGAATCACCCGCCAAACCGCAGATCCTAGGGTCCTCAATAGCAGGAAAGAATTGTTTTTTAAAAAAAAAAAAAAAAAGGTGTGTGTATATTCTTTCCTCTATATCTCTGAGGCCGTAGGGGGAATTTTTTTTCTCTCAATGGAGATAAATCAATTGTCTGAACGTGTGGAGCAGCTCGCTGCGGAAGTGCGGGGAATTTCCGCCTACCTTGCTCATTCGCATGCTGTTGAACCAAAGATCCCTACACCTGATGTATTTTTTGGGGATCGATCTAAATTTTTGAGTTTCAAAAATAATTGTAAATTATTTTTTGCCTTGAAGCCTAACTCGTCAGGGAGCTCCGCGCAGCAGGTTAAAATTGTCATCTCTTTGCTGCGTGGCGATCCCCAGGATTGGGCGTTTTCTTTGAAACCAGATGATCCTATTCTGACTAATGTGAACGCATTCTTTCAAGCTTTGGGGTTGTTGTATGACGAACCTAATGCTATTGATCAGGCTGAAAAGACCCTGTTGGCATTGAACCAGGGTCGAGATTCTGCAGAGTTGTACTGTCAAAAGTTCCGAAAGTGGGCGGTCCTTACTACCTGGAATGATAATGCCTTGGCTGCTCTCTTTTGGAAGGGTTTGTCAGAAGCCATAAAAGATACTATGGTGGGATTTCCTGTTCCCTCTGGTCTGGACGATTCTATATCATTAGCCATTCAGGTTGATCGGCGTTTACGTGAACGCAGGATTGCACGAGAGGTGTTGCCACCGGTTGAACAGACGTCTGAACCTATGCAATGTGATAGAGTTTTGTCTAAGGCGCAACGTCAGGAGTTCAGAAGGCATAATAAGCTGTGTTTTATCTGTGGAGATGCCTTGCATATTATTTCTGTTTGTCCTAAACGAGAGAAACGCTTTGCACACACGTTTTCTGTTGGTGGTGTTCAACCTAAGTTTCTGATCTGCTCCCTGTCCACATTTTCTGCCAAGGCTTTTGTGGATTCGGGAGCAGCGCTAAACCTAATGGACTTGGATTTTGCTAAACGTTGTGGATTTCCGATGACACCTCTGCAGACGCCTATCCCTTTGAGGGGGATTGATGCTACTCCTTTGGCTAAAAATAAACCTCAGTTTTGGACCCAGGTGGTCAAGCGGGGCGCCCCAGACCATCAAGAAAATTGCAGATTTTTGGTGTTGCATGGTCTGCATGATGCCGTTGTTCTGGGGTTTCCCTGGTTGCAAATTCATAATCCAGTTTTGGATTGGAAATCTGTGTCTGTGGTGAGTTGGGGTTGTCGGTGTGCCTTTAGTGAGGCTCCGGTTTTTTCCACCTCTCCTCAGTCGCATGATGTTCCTGACTATTTGGCGGACTTTTATGATGTATTTAGTGAGAATGAGTCTGCGTCCTTGCCTCCTCATAGGAGTTATGACTGTGCAATCTAACTAAGCCCGGGGTGTAAATTTCCCAAGGGTCGGCTCTTCAATTTATCTGTACCCGGGCACGAGGCTATGCGGTCCTATATTAACCCCTTCCTGACATCAGATGTACTATCCCGTCCATGGGACCCGAGCCCCTATGCCCATGGACGGGATAGTACGTCTAGCGCGATCAGCGGCGCCCACGTGTTGAGCGCCGCTGATCGCGGCCGGGTGTCAGCTGATTATCACAGCTGACACCCGGCACTATGTGTCAGGGGCAGTCACGGACCGCCCCCGACACGTTAACCCCTTGCACACCGCGATCAAGCATGTTAAAGGGAAGCATCGGCAGGGAGGGGGCTCCCTCCGTGCTTCCCTGAGCCCCCCACGGCAGCGCAATGTGCAGCGCTGCTGCGGGGGACTCCTTTCCTCCAGGCCCCCGGATCCAAGATGGCGACGGGGGCCTTCGGGAGCCTGGAGGAAGCTGGCTTCCTCAGTGCCTGCAAAGCGCAGGCATGAGGAAGCCTTGTGCACTGCCTGTGACAGATTGCTGATCTGTCACAGTGATCTGTGATGTGACAGATCAGCGATCTGTCACAGGACAGTGATGTCCCACCTGGGACTATGTAATAAAGTAAAAAAAAATTTAAAAAAAGTTTCAAAATAATTTAAAAAAAAAAATCGCCAAATAAATTAGTAAAAAAAAAAAAAAATATTCCCCAATAAATTCATTTTTTGAAAATAAAAAAAACCAAAACAATAAAAGTACACATATTAGGTATCGCCGCGTCCGTAACGACCAGCCCTATAAAACTGTCCCATTAGTTAACCCATTTAGCGAACCCCTTAAAAAATAAAAATAAAAAACGAAGCAAAAAATAATGATTTATTATCATACCGCCAAACAAAAAGTGCAATAACGCACGATCAAAAAGACGCATATAAATATCCATGGTACCGCTGAAAACGTCATCTTGTCCCGCAAAAAACGAGCTGCCACACAGCATCATCAGCGAAAAAATAAAAAAGTTATAGCTCGCAGAATAAAGCGATGCAAAAATAATTATTTTTTATATAAAATAGCTTTCATTGCATAAAACCGACAAAACATAAAAAAAGACCTAAATGAGGTATCGCTGTAACCGTACTGACCCGAAGAATAAAACCGCTTTATCAATTTTACCGCACGCGGAACGGTGTAAACGCACTCCCCCTCATGAAACGCTGGTTTTTGTTCATTCTGCGTCCCAAAAATCAGAATAAAAAGCGATCAAAAAATGTCACGTGCCCGAAAATGGTACCAATAAAAACGTCAACTCGTCCCACAAAAAATAAGATCTCACATGACTCCGTGGGTCAAAATACGGAAAAATTATAGCTCTCAATATGTGGTGATGCAAAAACTATTTTTACAATAAAAAGCGTCTTTTAGCGTGCGACAGCTGCCAAAAATAAAAACCGCCATAAATAGTAAATCAAACCCGCCGTTATCACCCCCTTAGTTAGGGAAAAATAATAAAATTTAAAAAATGTATTTATTTCCATTTTTCCATTAGGGCTAGGGTTAGGGCTAGGGTTAGGGTTAGGGTTAGGGTTAGGGCTAGGGTTAGGGCTAGGGTTAGGGCTAGGGTTAGGGCTTGGGTTAGGGCTGAGATTAGGGTTAGGGGTGTGTTGGGGTTCGGGTTGGAGTTAGAATTGGGGGTTTCCACTGTTTGGGCACATCAGGGGCTCTCCAAATGCAACATTGCGTCTGATCTCAATTCCAGCCAATTCTGAGTTGAAAAAGTCATATGGTGCTCCTTCCCTTCCAAGCTCTGCCATGCGCCCAAACAGTGTTTTACCCCCACATGTAGGGTATCAGCCTACTCAGGACAAATTGCAAAACAATTTTTGGGGTCCAATTTCTCCTGTTACCCTTAGGAAAATAAAAAATTGGGGGCAAAAATATCATTTTTGTGGAAAAAAATGATTTTTTTTATTTTCACGTCCGAGCGTTATAAACTTCTGTGAAGCACTTGGGGGTTCAAAGTGCTCACCACACATCTAGATAAGTTCCGTGGGGGGGTCTAGTGTCCAAAATGGGGTCACCTGTTGGGAGTTTCAATAGTTTAGGTACATCAGGGGCTCTCCAAACGCACATGACACCCGCAGACCATTCCATCAAAGTCTGCATTCCAAAATGGCACTGCTTCCCTTCCGAGCCCCGACGTGTGTGCATACAGTAGTTTTCTCCCACATATGGGGTGTCAGCGTACTCAGGACAAATTGGACAACAACTTTTGTGGTCCAATTTCTCCTGTTACCCTTGGGAAAATGAAAAAATTGGGGACTAATTGATCATGTTTGTGGAAAAAATACGATTTTTTTATTTTCATGCCCGGGCATTATATACTTCTGTGAAGCCCTTGGGGGTTCAAAGTGCTCACCACACATCTAGATAAGTTCCTTAGGGGTTCTCGTTTCCAAAATGGGGTCATTTGTGGGTGTTTCCACTGTTTAGGTACATTAGGGGCTCTCCAAAGGCAACATGACACCCGCAGACCATTCCATCAAAGTCTGCATTCCAAAACGTCACTACTTCCCTTCCGAGCCCTGACGTGTGTCCACACAGTAGTTTTCTCCCACATATGGGGTGTCAGCGTACTCAGGACAAATTGGACAACAACTTTTGGGGTCCAATTTCTCCTGTTACCCTTGGGAAAATAAAAAAATTGGGGACTAATTGATCATGTTTGTGGAAAAAATACGATTTTTTTATTTTCATGCCCTGGCATTATAAACTTCTGTGAAGCCCTTGGGGGTTCAAAGTGCTCACCTCACATCTAGATAAGTTCCTTAGGGGGTCTAGTTTTCAAAATGGGGTCATTTGTGGGGGGTTTCCACTGTTTAGGTACATTAGGGGCTCTCCAAAGGCAACATGACACCCGCAGACCATTCCATCAATGTCTGCATTCCAAAACGTCACTACTTCCCTTCCGAGCCCTGACGTGTGTCCATACAGTAGTTTTCTCCCACATATGGGGTGTCAGCTTACTCAGGACAAATTGGACAACAACTTTTGGGGTTCAATTTCTCCTGTTACCCTTGGGAAAATAAAAAAATTGGGAAATAATTGATCATGTTTGTGGAAAAAATACGATTTTTTTATTTTCATGCCCTGGCATTATAAACTTCTGTGAAGCCCTTGGGGGTTCAAAGTGCTCACCTCACATCTAGATAAGTTCCTTAGGGGGTCTAGTTTTCAAAATGGGGTCATTTGTGGGGAGTTTCCACTGTTTAGGTACATTAGGGGCTCTCCAAAGGCAACATGACACCCGCAGACCATTCCATCAATGTCTGCATTCCAAAACGTCACTACTTCACTTCCGATCCCCGACGTGTTCCCATTCAGTAGTTTTCTCCCACATATGGGGTATCAGCATACTCAGGACAAATTGGACAACAACTTTTGGGGTCCAATTTCTCCTGCTACCCTTGGGAAAATAAAAAAATGGTGACTAAAGGATCATGTTTGTGGAAAAAATACGAATTTTTTATTTTCACGCCCGGGCGTTATAAACTTCTGTGAAGCACTGGGGGGTTCAAAGTGCTCACCACACATCTAGATAAGTTCCTTGGGGGGTCTAGTTTCCAAAATGGTGTCATTTGTGGGGGGTTTCCACTGTTTAGGTACATCAGGGGTTTTCCAATCGCAACATGGTCTCCGATCTCAATTCCAGCCAAAAACGTCAAATGGCGCTGCTTCCCTTCCGAGCTCTGCCATGCGCCCAAATAGTGGTTTACCCCCACATGTGGGGTATCAGCATACTCAGGACAAATTGCACAATAACTTTTAGGGTCCTGTTACCCTTGGGAAAATAAAAATTGGGGTGAAAAGATCATTTTTGTGGAAAAAATATGATTTTTTAATTGTACCGCTGTACGTTATAAACTTCTGTAAAGCCCTTGTGGGTTCAAAGTTCTCACCACATATCTAGATAAGTTCCTTGGGGGGTCTAGTTTACAAAATGGGGTCACTTGTAGGGGGTTTCCACTGTTTAGGTACATCAGGGACTCTCCAAACGTGACATGGCGTCCGATCTGAATTCCAGCCAATTTTGCATTGAAAAAGTCAAACGGCGCTCCTTCCATTCTGAGCTCTGCCATGCGCCGAAACAGCCGTTCCCTCCCACAAATCAGGTATCAGCGTACTCAGGACAAATTGCACAATAACTTTTGCAGTCCAATTTCTCCTGTTACCCTTGGTAAAATAAAAAAAATTGAACCTGAAGTATTTTTTTTGTGAAAAAAAGTTAGATGTTCATTTTTTTTTTAAATATTCAAAAAAATTCCTGTGACGCACCTAAAGGGTTAATAAACTTCTTGAATGTGGTTTTGAGCACCTTAAGGGGTGCAGTTTTTAGAATGGTGTCATTTTTGGGTATTTTCTATCCTATAGACCCCTCAAAGTGGCTTCAAATGTGATGTGGTCCTAAAAATAAAATGGTGTTGTAAAAATGAGAAATCGCTGGTCAACTTTTAACCCTTATAACTTCCTAACAAAAAAAATTTTGGTTCCAAAATTGTGCTGATGTAAAGTAAACATGTGGGAAATGTTAGTTATCAAGTTTTTTGTGTTCCGTATCTCTGTGATTTAAGGGCATAAAAATTCAAAGTTGGAAAATTGCGAAATTTTCAACATTTTTGCCAAATTTCCGTTTTTTTCACAAATAAACACAAGTTATTTGAATGAAATTTTACCACTAACATGAAGTACAATATGTCACGAGAAAACAATGTCAGAATCACCGGGATCCATAGAAGCGTTCCAGAGTTATGACCTCATAAAGGGACAGTGGTCAGAATTGTAAAAATTGGCCCGGTCATGAACGTGCAAACCACCCTTGGGGGTGAAGGGGTTAAGGAAGCGTTGGAGAAGGGTCATATTAGACCATCCTCTTCACCCTTAGGTGCCGTTTTTTTTTTTGTGGCCAAAAAGGATGGTTCATTAAGGCCTTGTATTGATTATCGTGCCCTCAATAAAATTACTATTAAATATTAGTATCCGTTACCCCTGATTTCGGATCTATTCTCTAGAGTTAGAGGTGCTTGCTGGTTTACCAAGCTTGACCTCAGGGGGGCGTATAATCTTATCCGCATTAAGCAGGGGGATGAATGGAAGACGGCGTTTAATACTCCGGAGGGACATTTTGAGTACCTGGTGATGCCTTTTGGGCTCACTAATGCCCCTTCTGTCTTCCAGTGCTTCATGAACGATATTTTCCGAGACTTTGTCGATAAATTTTTGATTATGTACCTGGATGATATTTTGATCTTCTCCAAGGGTTGGGATTCTCATGTGGAACATATTCGGACTGTGTTCCGGATCTTGAGGGAGAATTCCCTGTATGTCAAAGGATCGAAATGCCTTTTTGGAGTACAGAGGATTTCATTTTTGGGATCTATTTTGTCTCCGTCAACTATTGAAATGGACCCGGCCAAGGTACAGGCCATTTATGATTGGGTTCAGCCCACTTCTTTGAAGGCCCTCCAGAAGTTTTTGGGTTTTGCTAATTTTTATCGGAAATTTATAGCAAAATTTTCTAGTATTTCCAAGCCATTGACTGATCTGACTAAGAAGGGTGCTGATGTGTTGAATTGGTCTCCGGAGGCTGTTGCTTCCTTTCAGGAGCTGAAGCGAAGATTTACCTCCGCCCCGGTTTTGCGGCAACCTGATGTCTCACTCCCGTTCCAGGTAGAGGTGGATGCTTCTGAGATTGGTGCAGGAGCTGTTTTGTCCCAAAAACGATCCTGTAACATCTAAAATGAATCCCTGTGCTTTCTTTTCCCGAAAGTTCTCTCCATCTGAACGTAACTATGATGTGGGGAATCGGGAACTGTTGGCCATGAAATGGGCATTTGAGGAGTGGAGACATTGGTTGGAGGGAGCTAAACATCAAGTTGTGGTCCTCACTGACCACAAGAATTTGATTTACCTAGAGTCGGCTAAACGCTTGAACCCTAGACAGGCTAGGTGGGCCTTGTTTTTTACACATTTTGATTTTGTGGTCTCTTTTCTTCCTGGAACTAAGAATGTCAAGGCAGACGCCCTCTCTAGGAGTTTCTTTGCTGATTCTCCTGTGGTGACCAAGCCTGCTACCATCTTAGGCGAAGGGGTAGTTCTTTCTGCCATCTCGCCCGATTTGAGATTTGCTCTGCAAGAGTTCCAGGAGGACAAACCTGAGCGTTGTCCCAGTGGAAAGTTGTATGTTCCTGACCAGTGGAAGAAGAGAGTGATGTCTGAAGTTCATTGCTCTGCATTGGCTGGTCATCCAGGTATTTTTGGTACTAGAGATCTGGTGAATCGCTCTTTTTGGTGACCCACCTTGTCTCATGATGTCAGGAATTTTGTGCAGTCCTGTGGGACTTGCTCCCAGTCTAAATCTTGTTCTCGCTCTAGTGGGTTGTTGATGCCTTTGCCCGTCCCCAGGAGGCCATGGACCCATATTTCAATGGATTTCATCTCTGATATGCCGGTCTCTCAAAGAATGACTGTTATTTGGGTGATTTGTGATAGGTTCTCTAAGATGGTTCATCTTGTACCACTCCCTAAGTTGCCATCTTCCTCTGAGTTGGTGCCCCTGTTTTTGCAACAGGTGGTTCGCTTACACGGGATTCCTGAGAACATTGTATCTGACAGAGGAGTTCAGTTTGTGTCTAGATTTTGGAGGACTTTCTGTTCCAAGCTGGGAATTCAGTTGTCCTTCTCCTCTGCTTTTCACCCTCAGACCAATGGGCAGACAGAGAGAACAAACCAGACCTTGGAGTCGTATTTGAGATGTTTTATTTCCGCTGATCAGGATGATTGGGTTTCATTTTTGCCCTTGGCCGAATTTGCTTTAAATAATAGAGCTAGTTCTGCCACTTTGATGTCACCTTTTTTTTGTAAGTTTGGGTTTCATCCTCGATTTTCTTCAGGACAGGTGGAGCCTTCTGCCTGCCCAGGTGTTGACACTGTGGTGGAGAGAATGCACCAGATCTGGGACCAAGTGGTGGATAAGTTATCTCTCTCCCAGAAAAAGGCCCAGCGGTTTTCCAATCGACATAGGACCATTGGTCCCCAGTTTAAGATTGGTGATATGGTGTGGTTATCATCAAAAAAAATTGCTATGAAGGTGGCTTCTCCTAAGTTTAAGCCTAGATTTATTGGACCTTACAAGATATTGGAGATTATTAATCCGGTCTCTTTTCGTTTGGCTCTTCCTGTCACATTTAAAATCCATAATGTGTTCCATAAGTCCTTGTTGAAGAGGTTTGTTGAACCAGTTGTTCCTGGGGTGGCACCTGCAGACCCTGTATTGGTTGAAGGTAACATGGAATATGAGGTAGAGAAAATACTGGATTCCCGTCTGGCTAGACGGAGACTCCAGTATTTGGTTAAGTGGAAGGGTTATGGTCAGGAGGATAATTCCTGGGTCTCTGCCTCTGATATTCATACCAAAAGATTGGTGCGTGCATTTCATCGGGCTCACCCTGATCGCCCTGGTGGCGTGGTTGAGGGTTCGGTGACCCCTCCTCAAGGGGGAGGTACTGTTGTGAGTTCATTTTCCCCTTCGTCACTGGGGTCTGGTGAACTCCCTATTCTGGTAAAGGAAGGTAATGAGCCTGATTATCAGGCACCTGAGTCTAATGAGGATGACTGGCTGAGTGGAGTCACGGACTGGATATAAGGCTGCCGACGCCCTTCTGCCCTGCGGGTGATTTCTCTGTGGACTTCTAGGACACCAGTCTGATTCCTGCTCCTCTCAAGCTAAGTTTTCTGTTTTGCCTGTTAAGCTTTTGGTTTTGTTTTTTGTTTTTCCTTGCTTTTCTGTTCTGCCATTCCCTGCTGGGGTGAGCTGAATCTCCTTTTGCCTGTAGCTCTGTCTTCAGTATATTCCTGAGTACTGACATAGCTTTTTTGAAGCCTAGCGTCTTCAGGGCCTTTTTCACTGTCAGTCTGTTGGCTCTTATTTTCATAGGGTTTTTCACGGATTGCAGACAGCAGCCTTCCTGTCCTTTTCTGTCTACTTAGCTTGGGCCCCTCTTTGCTCAGTCTATCTTTCTGTCTGTGTTAGTATTTTCATCTTGCTTCACCGTCATTATATGTTGGGGATGCCTATTGCTTTGGGGTCTGCTCTGGGGCAGTTTAGATTTCCCCTTTCTTTCTTTAGGCCTATTTAATTCTCCAGCTGTGATTGAGGGGTCTAGGGCATCGTAGGAACCCCCCACGGCTACTGCTAGTTGTGTTGATAGGTTCAGGGGTCTGCAATCCGATAGCTGCCAACTTCTCTGGTTTTCTGGACTTAGCTAACATTTCTGTTTTTGCCTCCTACGGTGACTCAATCATAACAGCCCTGTGTATTTTACACCTCAAAGTAACAGGCTGATTCTGGATGGTGTAAAAGAGGTATATAAAGGACTGGGGAGAAATAGAATCTCTCTATAGACTTCAGGACACTGTTGGATTCGTCAGGCCCTGTGTATTTTACACCTCAAAGTAACAGGCTGATTCTGGATGGTGTAAAAAGGTTTATAGAGGACTGGGGAGAAATGGAATCTCTCTACAGACTTCAGGACACAGTTGTATTCTGTCAGGGCCTGTGTATTTTACACCTCAAAGTAACAGGCTGATTCTGGATGGTGTAAAAAAGGTGTATAGAGGACTGGGGTGAAATGGAATCTCTCTACAGACTTCAGGACACAGTTGTATTCTGTCAGACCCTGTGTATATTACACCTCAAAGTAACAGGCTGATTCTGGAGGGTGTAAAAAAGGTGTATAGAGGACTGGGGAGAAATGGAATCTCTCTACAGACTTCAGGACACAGTTGGATTCTGTCAGGCCCTGTGTATTTTACACCTCAAAGTAACAGGCTGATTCTGGATGGTGTAAAAGAGGTGTATAGAGGACTGGGGAGAAATGGAATCTCTCTACAGACTTCAGGACACAGTTGAATTCTGTCAGGCCCTGTGTATTTTGCACCTCAACGTAACAGACTGATTCTGATGGTGTAAAAAAGGTGTATAGAGGACTGGGGAGAAATGGAATCTCTCTACAGACTTCAGGACACAGTTGGATTCTGTCAGGCCCTGTGTATATTACACCTCAAAGTAACTGGCTGATTCTGGATGGTGTAAAAAAAGTGTATAGAGGACTGGGGAGAAATGGAATTGTGGCGCCCCTGAGGCTCAGTCGCCACAGAGGTGCTGCACCTTCTCCTAAGGTGTGGTGCTCCACCAACTAGGTAAGTTGAGAACTCCTTTCCACACTCCAACACTCACACCCACACACAGGATAGTTCAGCAATGGACCAGATTGTGGCTCCCTGCTTAGAGGGTAGCAGAGCACCTTTCGTGGGTCCTTGCTTCGTAACACGATATGTGCTGGGAGGTGGGTGGAGTTAGATATAAAAGAGTGGGGAAGTTTATAATTACAGATCAGTCTGGAGTGCAGTCAGATGGGGCATCTGAGGCAGAGAGCAGGCTGACAGGACGTCAGCCTGACGGGAGGTCAAGGCGGAGGGTGAAGTGTGCAGACGTGTGGAAGGAAGCTGGAGGTTGAGCTAGGAAGGAGAGCTCTCTCAGTTTGAGAGCGCACGAACTGGAGCCTGGTCTCCACGGCTGTACGGATACTAAGGGTCCTACAGCAGAAACCAGAGGAGTAGGAGTCTGTAAATGACCTACTCCCATCTAAGACTTGAGGCATAACAGCAGCTTGCATAGAGAGCCAGGACTCAGAGAAGGGAGTCCCCAAGAGAGGCTACAGCTGTCTGCCGTGTAAGTAAGGTTCTTGGGATCATCTGACAGGAGGAACTTCAGAGTAACTTAGTACTGGAGTGCTACATTCAAACAAGCGTAAGGAAGGAGACTGCACAGCCCGTCTGCTGAGAGAGAATCCCTGAGTTGCTTCCAGGCTAGCCTGCTCCAATACCATCTGTAATCAGGACTGTTATGATTGAGTCACCGTAGGAGGCAAAAACAGAAATGCTAGCTAAGTCCAGAAAACCAGAGAAGTTGGCAGCTATCGGATTGCAGACCCCTGAACCTATCAACACAACTAGCAGTCGCCGTGGGGGGTTCCTACGATGCCCTAGACCCCTCGATCACAGCCAGAGAATAAAATAGGCCTAAAGAAAGAACGGGGAAATCTAAACTGCCCCAGAGCAGACCCCAAAGCAATAGGCAGCCCCCAACATATAATGACGGTGAAGCAAGATGAAAATACTAACACAGACAGAAAGATAGACTGAGCAAAGAGGGGCCCAAGCTAACTAGACAGAAAAGGACAGGAAGGCTGCTGTCTGCAATCCGTGAAAAACCCTATGAAAATAAGAGCCAACAGACTGACAGTGAAAAAGGCCCTGAAGATGCTAGGCTTCAAAAAAGCTATGTCAGTACTCAGGAATATTCTGAAGACAGAGCTACAGGCAAAAGGAGATTCAGCTCACCCCAGCAGGGAATGGCAGAATACAGAAAAGCAAGGAAAACAAAAACAAAACACAAATGCTAACAGGCAAAACAGAACACTTAGCTTTAGAGGAGCAGGAATCAGACTGGTGTCCTAGAAGTCCACAGAGAAATCACCCGCAGGGCAGAAGGGCGTCGACAGCCTTATATCCAGTCCGTGACTCCACTCAGCCAGTCATCCTCATTAGGCTCAGGTGCCTGATAATCAGGCTCATTACCTTCCTTTACCAGAATAGGGAGTTCACCAGACCTCAGTGATGAAGGGGAAAATGAACTCACAACAGTACCTCCCCCTTGAGGAGGGGTCACCGAACCCTCAACCACGCCACCAGGGCGATCAGGGTGAGCCCGATGAAATGCACGCACCAATCTTTTGGCATGAATATCAGAGGCAGAGACCCAGGAATTATCCTCCTGACCATAATCCTTCCACTTAACCAAATACTGGAGTCTCCGCCTAGCCCGACAGGAATCCAGTATTTTCTCTACCTCATATTCCATGTTACCTTCAACCAATACAGGGTCTGGAGGTGCCACCCCAGGAACACCTGGTTCAACAAACCTCTTCAACAAGGACTTATGGAACACATTATGGATTTTAAATGTGACAGGAAGAGCCAAACGAAAAGAGACCAGATTAATAATCTCCAAAATCTTGTAAGGTCCAATAAATCTAGGCTTAAACTTAGGAGAAGCCACCTTCATAGCAATATTTTTTGATGATAACCACACCATATCACCAATCTTAAACTGGGGACCAATGGTCCTATGTCGATTGGAAAACCGCTGGGCCTTTTCCTGGGAGAGAGATAACTTATCCACCACTTGGTCCCAGATCTGGTGCATTCTCTCCACCACAGTGTCAACACCTGGGCAGGCAGAAGGCTCCACCTGCCCTGAAGAAAATCGAGGATGAAACCCAAAGTTACAAAAAAAAGGTGATATCAAAGTGGCAGAACAAGCTCTATTATTTAAAGCAAATTCGGCCAAGGGCAAAAATGAAACCCAATCATCCTGATCAGCGGAAATAAAACATCTCAAATACGACTCCAAGGTCTGGTTTGTTCTCTCTGTCTGCCCATTGGTCTGAGGGTGAAAAGCAGAGGAGAAGGACAACTGAATTCCCAGCTTGGAACAGAAAGTCCTCCAAAATCTAGACACAAACTGAACTCCTCTGTCAGATACAATGTTCTCAGGAATCCCGTGTAAGCGAACCACCTGTTGCAAAAACAGGGGCACCAACTCAGAGGAAGATGGCAACTTAGGGAGTGGTACAAGATGAACCATCTTAGAGAACCTATCACAAATCACCCAAATAACAGTCATTCTTTGAGAGACCGGCATATCAGAGATGAAATCCATTGAAATATGGGTCCATGGCCTCCTGGGGACCGGCAAAGGCATCAACAACCCACTAGAGCGAGAACAAGATTAAGACCGGGAGCAAGTCCCACAGGACTGCACAAAATTTCTGACATCATGAGACAAGGTGGGCCACCAAAAAGAGCGACTCACCAGATCTCTAGTACCAAAAATACCTGGATGACCAGCCAATGCAGAGCAATGAACTTCAGACATCACTCTCTTCTTCCACTGGTCAGGAACATACAACTTTCCACTGGGACAACGCTCAGGTTTGTCCTCCTGGAACTCTTGCAGAGCAAATCTCAAATCGGGCGAGATGGCAGAAAGAACTACCCCTTCGCCTAAGATGGTAGCAGGCTTGGTCACCACAGGAGAATCAGCAAAGAAACTCCTAGAGAGGGCGTCTGCCTTGACATTCTTAGTTCCAGGAAGAAAAGAGATCACAAAATCAAAACGTGTAAAAAACAAGGCCCATCTAGCCTGTCTAGGGTTCAAGCGTTTAGCCGACTCTAGGTAAATCAAATTCTTGTGGTCAGTGAGGACCACAACTTGATGTTTAGCTCCCTCCAACCAATGTCTCCACTCCTCAAATGCCCATTTCATGGCCAACAGTTCCCGATTCCCCACATCATAGTTACGTTCAGATGGAGAGAAATTTCGGGAAAAGAAAGCACAGGGATTCATTTTAGATGTTACAGGATCCTTTTGGGACAAAACAGCTCCTGCACCAATCTCAGAAGCATCCACCTCTACCTGGAATGGGAGTGAGACATCAGGTTGCCGCAAAACCGGGGCAGAGGTAAATCTTCGCTTCAGCTCCTGAAAGGAAGCAACAGCCTCCAGAGACCAATTCAACACATCAGCACCCTTCTTAGTCAGATCAGTCAATGGCTTGGCAATACTAGAAAATTTTGCTATAAATTTCCGATAAAAATTAGCAAAACCCAAAAATTTCTGGAGGGCCTTCAAAGAAGTGGGCTGAACCCAATCATAAATGGCCTGTACCTTTGCCGGGTCCATTTCAATAGTTGACGGAGACAAAATAAATCCCAAAAATGAAATCCTCTGTACTCCAAAAAGGCATTTCGATCCTTTGACATACAGGGAATTCTCCCTCAAGATCCGGAACACAGTCCGAATATGTTCCACATGAGAATCCCAATCCTTGGAGAAGATCAAAATATCATCCAGATAGATAATCAAAAATTTATCGACAAAGTCTCAGAAAATATCGTTCATGAAGCACTGGAAGACAGAAGGGGCATTAGTGAGCCCAAAAGGCATCACCAGGTACTCAAAATGTCCCTACGGAGTATTAAACGCCGTCTTCCAATCATCCCCCTGCTTAATGCGGATAAGATTATACGCCCCCCTGAGGTCAAGCCTGGTAAACCAGCAAGCACCTCTAACTCTAGAGAATAGATCCGAAATCAGGGGTAACAGATACTGATATTTAATAGTAATTTTATTGAGGGCACGATAATCAATACAAGGCCTTAAAGAACCATCCTTTTTGGCCACAAAAAAAAACCGGCACCTAAGGGTGAAGAGGATGGTCTAATATGACCCTTCTCCAACGCCTCCTTAATATAGGACCGCATAGCCTCGTGCTCGGGTACAGATAAATTGAAGCGCCGACCCTTGGGAAATTTACACCCCGGGCTTAGTTAGATTGCACAGTCATAACTCCTATGAGGAGGCAAGGACGCAGACTCATTCTCACTAAATACATCATAAAAGTCCGCCAAATAGTCAGGAACATCATGCGACTGAGGAGAGGTGGAAAAAACCGGAGCCTCACTAAAGGCACATCGACAACCCCAACTCACCACAGACACAGATTTCCAATCCAAAACTGGATTATGAATTTGCAACCAGGGAAACCCCAGAACAACGGCATCATGCAGACCATGCAACACCAAAAATCTGCAATTTTCTTGATGGTCTGGGGCGACCCGCATGACCACCTGGGTCCAAAACTGAGGTTTATTTTTAGCCAAAGGAGTAGCATCAATCCCCCTCAAAGGGATAGGCGTCTGCAGAGGTGTCATCGGAAATCCACAACGTTTAGCAAAATCCAAGTCCATTAGGTTTAGCGCTGCTCCCGAATCCACAAAAGCCTTGGCGGAAAATGTGGACAGGGAGCAGATCAGAGTAATTGCCAGAAGAAACTTAGGTTGAACACCACCAACAGAAAACGTGTGTGCAAAGCGTTTCTCTCGTTTAGGACAAACAGAAATAATATGCGAGGCATCGCCACAGAAAAAACACAGCTTATTACGCCTTCTGAACTCCTGACGTTGCGCCTTAGACAAAACTCTATCACATTGCATAGGTTCAGACGTCTGTTCAACCGGCGGCAACACCTCTCGTGCAATCCTGCGTTCACGTAAACGCCGATCAACCTGAATGGCTAATGACATAGAATCGTCCAGACCAGAGGGAACAGGAAATCCCACCATAGTATCTTTTACGGCTTCTGACAAACCCTTCTGAAAGAGAGCAGCCAAGGCATTATCATTCCAGGTAGTAAGGACCGCCCACTTTCGGAACTTTTGACAGTACAACTCTGCAGAATCTCGACCCTGGTTCAATGCCAACAGGGTCTTTTCAGCCTGATCAATAGCATTAGGTTCGTCATACAACAACCCCAAAGCTTGAAAGAATGCGTTCACATTAGTCAGAATAGGATCATCTGATTTCAAAGAAAACGCCCAATCCTGGGGATCGCCACGCAGCAAAGAGATGACAATTTTAACCTGCTGCGCAGAGCTCCCTGACGAGTTAGGCTTCAAGGCAAAAAATAATTTACAATTATTTTTGAAACTCAAAAATTTAGATCGATCCCCGAAAAATACATCAGGTGGAGGGATCTTTGGTTCAACAGCATGCGAACGAGCAAGGTAGGCGGAAATTCCCCGCACTTCCGCAGCAAGCTGCTCCACACGATCAGACAATTGCTTTATCTCCATTGAGAAAAAAAAAAAATTCCCCCTACGGCCTCAGAGATATAGAGGAAAGAATATACACACACTTTTTTTTTTTTAAACACAATTCTTTCCTGCTATTGAGTACCCTAGGATCTGCGGTATGGCGGGTGATTCTGTTATGATTGAGTCACCGTAGGAGGCAAAAACAGAAATGCTAGCTAAGTCCAGAAAACCAGAGAAGTTGGCAGCTATCGGATTGCAGACCCCTGAACCTATCAACACAACTAGCAGTAGCCGTGGGGGGTTCCTACGATGCCCTAGATCCCTCGATCACAGCCGGAGAATTAAATAGGCCTAAAGAAAGAAAGGGAAAATCTAAACTGCCCCAGAGCAGACCCCAAAGCAAAAGGCAGCCCCCAACATATAATGACGGTGAAGCAAGATGAAAACACTAACACAGACAGAAAGATAGACTGAGCAAAGATGGGGCCCAAGCTAACTAGATAGGAAAAGACAGGAAGGCTGCTGTCTGCAATCCGTGAAAAACCCTATGAAAATAAGAGCCAACAGACTGACAGTGAAAAAGGCCCTGAAGACGCTAGGCTTCAAAAAAGCTATGTCAGTACTCAGGAATATTCTGAAGACAGAGCAACAGGCAAAAGGAGATTCAGCTCACCCCAGCAGGGAATGGCAGAATCCAGAAAAGCAAGGAAAACAAAAACAAAACACAAATGCCAACAGGCAAGCAGAAAACTTAGCTTTAGAGGAGCAGGAATCAGACTGGTGTCCTAGAAGTCCACAGAGAAATCACCCGCAGGGCAGAAGGGCGTCGACAGCCTTATATCCAGTCCGTGACTCCACTCAGCCAGTCATCCTCATTAGGCTCAGGTGCCTGATAATCAGGCTCATTACCTTCCTTTACCAGAATAGGGAGTTCACCAGACCTCAGTGACGAAGGGGAAAATGAACTCACAACACAGGACCCTGGACTGCAGTTATCAAGTAAAGGTACAGAAATTGCACCCCGCTGTGTCTTGTCTGCTTCCTACCTTTCCGGCAATGCTACATCCTGGTGCCAACCACATCTACACTGACCTGGGACTATAGCTTCACCTGTGGGGAGCAACTACATCTTTGCTGCACCATACCATCACTCCCAGCGGATCTGTCTGCAGCGTCGGCTTAACATCTCCCTTGCCGAACACCACAGGTGGCGTCACGAACTATTCCATTACACCATTACATTTCCCCATTACTTGGGTGCCCAGGGCCACGGACCAGGTCACTGCTGCTGTGACACATTCCACTGACACTGGCCGGGTACTGAGTACCCTACAGCCCTGGGAGGGCAACCCAGAATCTCTCTACAGACTTCAGGACACAGTTGTATTCTGTCTGGCCCTGTGTATTTTGCACCTCAAAGTAACTGGCTGATTCTGGATGGTGTAAAAGAGGTGTATAGAGGACAGGGGAGAAATGGAATCTCTCTACAGACTTCAGGACACAGTTGGATTCTGTCAGGCCCTGTGTATTTTACACCTCAAAGTAACAGGCTGATTCTGGATGGTGTAAAAGAGGTGTATAGAGGACTGGGGAGAAATGGAATCTCTCTACAGACTTCAGGACACAGTTGGATTCTGTCAGGCCCTGTGTATTTTACACCTCAAAGTAACAGGCTGATTCTGGATGGTGTAAAAGAGGTGTATAGAGGACTGGGGAGAAATGGAATCTCTCTACAGACTTCAGGACACAGTTGGATTCTGTCAGGCCCTGTGTATTTTACACCTCAAAGTAACAGGCTGATTCTGGATGGTGTAAAAGAGGTGTATAGAGGACTGGGGAGAAATGGAATCTCTCTACAGACTTCAGGACACAGTTGGATTCTGTCAGGCCCTGTGTATTTTACACCTCAAAGTAACAGGCTGATTCTGGATGGTGTAAAAGAGGTGTATAGAGGACTGGGGAGAAATGGAATCTCTCTACAGACTTCAGGACACAGTTGGATTCTGTCAGGCCCTGTGTATTTTACACCTCAAAGTAACAGGCTGATTCTGGATGGTGTAAAAGAGGTGTATAGAGGACTGGGGAGAAATGGAATCTCTCTATAGACTTCAGGACACAGTTGGATTCTGTCAGGCCCTGTGTATTTTAAACTAAATGGCAAAGCCACTAAGGAAGTCTCAAGGTATCCAAAAATTCATTTTTAAACAGCAGAAAAAAAGCCAGCAACACTTACCTGCCCAGGTCTAAGAACAAATGCACTGCAGGCAAAGCAAGATGCTGGCAACACAGGTGCAAAATACCAGATTAACAGCCACTCTCCACATACCCATTCCTGGAGGGGGTGACTGCCCAGTATAAAATTGCACAATAAAGGCCCGCATAGGGCGCTGTACACACAAGGGAACTACACAGTGTCTGGCTCACAGCCTATTAGTCACGCCCCTACTATTTGACTATGCGGGCTGGCCAGCACACCCTCAATGCATCCCAGTGTGAACACCCTTCATACGAGACCAAACGTGTTTGGGCTCGGCTGCACCCTGAAAATTAATATAGTGCAAAAAGTACACAATTAGTGTGGTATTAGCTGATATTTTGGCCAAAATACTTGAGCCCGTAAACTGCACCAAAGTTCCTCACGCTTACGGGTCCCTACACTAAACTAAATAGCAAAGTCACTAAGGAAGACTCAAGCTCTCCAAAAATTTATTTTTAAACAGCAGAAAAAAAGCCAGCAACACTTACCTGCCCAGGTCTAAGAACAAATGCACTGCAGGGTGCAGCCAGCCCATAAAGCAAGATGTTGGCAACACAGGTGCAAAATACCAGATTAACAGCCACTCTCCACATACCCATTCCTGGAGGGGGTGACTACCCAGTATAAAATTGCACAATAAAGGCCCGCATAGGGCGCTGTTCACACAAGGGAACTACACAGTGTCTGGCTCACAGCCTATTTGTCACGCCCCTACTATTTGACTAGGCGGGCTGGCGAGCACACCCTCAATGCGTCCCAGTGTGAACACCCCTCATACGAGACCAAACGTGTTTGGGCTCGGCTGCACCCTGAAAATTAATATAGTGCAAAAAGTACACAGTTAGTGAGGTATTAGCTGATATTTTGGCCAAAATACTTGAGCCCGTAAACTGCACCAAAGTTCCTCACGCTTACGGGTCCCTACACTAAACTAAATAGCAAAGCCACTTGCTGATCACTGTCATGTTTTTACTGCAGAGTATTTTTTGCAAATTTGTCATTTTGTGTTTTCTTGTTGTGTTTCAGCCATTGGGTGGTGTGAGCATTGTCTGACCGACTTTTTCACACTTGTGCATGTCACATATATTTTTAATCTGTTTTTTCCTTGCTCAGCATGGTTTGGGAGACCCCACCCCTCTCCTGTGTGACATGTACATAAACGAGCTGTCTTACACCACAAGCCCATACACTAGGAGGCACCTGTCTGTATCCTGTTCATTTAGACACTGTTCACATGTTCAAGTTTTAAATACATTAGATAGAGACTGTTTCATGAAGGGTTACCGTCACGTGGTGAAGCGGCTTGGTATACATTTTTTGCAAAAAATGTATCGACTAAATACCCTGTATTTGTTATACAGCACTTGCTGATTACTGTCATGTTTTTACTGCAGAGTATTTTTTGCAAATTTGTCATTTTGTGCTTTCTTGTTGTGTTTCAGCCATTGGGTGGTGTGAACATTGTCTGACCGACTTTTTCACACTTGTGCATGTCACATATATTTTTAATCTGTTTTTTCCTTGCTCAGCATGGTTTGGGAGACCCCACCCCTCTCCTGTGTGACATGCACATAAATGAGCTGTCTTACACCACAAGCCCATACACTAGGAGGCACCTGTCTGTATCCTGTTCATTTAGACACTGTTCACATGTTCAAGTTTTAAATACATTAGATAGAGACTGCTTCATGAAGGGTTACCGTCACATGGTGAAGCGGCTTGGTATACATTTTTTGCAAAAAACGTATCGACTAAATACCCTGTATTTGTTATACAGCACTTGCTGATTACTGTCATGTTTTTACTGCAGAGTATTTTTTGCAAATTTGTCATTTTGTGCTTTCTTGTTGTGTTTCAGCCATTGGGTGGTGTGAGCATTGTCTGACCGACTTGTTCACACTTGTGCATGTCACATATGTTTTTAATCTATTCTGAGATCAGCATAAGTAACATGGCAGTCAGCGTGCACGCCCTTTTTTACCCCCTGTGATGCCACACAAAGCAAGCCAATCACTTGCATGCCCTTTTCAAAGATGGTGGTGACCTCTGCCTATGTCATCACGTTGCCCACAGTGTCCGTTCTTCCTGATTGGCTGAAAAAGAGCGCTAAAGCATCTTTTGAAACGCGACTTTGGCGCGATGGTCGCCGACCTCACGTTATGGTCGGGTTTCGTTTCATGAAACCCGACTTTGGCGAAAGTCGGCGAGTTTTGAATTTTTTCGACCCGTTTCGCTCAACTCTAGTGATGGGCAAGCACTAAAATGCTTGGGTCGATCAAACTGGATGCTCGGGTGCTTGACCCGAGCAACAAGCCCAATGTAAGTCTATGGGAAAACCGAGCATTTTTGCCGTGATCCCTCCCTTTAGGGTCTAAAAACATCTGAAATCGATGGGAACAGTGCTCAAATGCATGGAAATATCATGGGGAATACCCCTGGAAGCATTTCTGACTCCCAGTTCACAGCTGTGAACAATGTTGTCAGAGTATTACGCCATTTTTAGGCGCACACTAAAACATACAAGAACGAAACCAAAATGGATTTTCCTGGGAAATATGTTAAGAAACATCCTTTCCAGGGTAATGGTTTGTATGTAAGGCAAAATAAATAACCCAAAACAAAAATGTTCCTCCACCACTTGGGCTATGTTCACAAGTAACGTTTTTGATGCGTTTTTCCACTGCAGCATTGCTTTCAACCAATACAAATCCATTCACTGGGAAATGTAATTTTAACATTTAACAACCTTGGCCATGTGGAGTGTGACACACATCCTGTTCCATTTATGAAAAAGGGACTCTGAAAGTCACAAAGTCTATTTTTATAGGCTCAGCAGTCAGCCCTCACTTTTCTTAGACAGCCATAAGACGGCTATTTTTTGTTGTTCCCATTATTAAACAGTGGGTCTCCTATACTGTTATTGCCTGTGAGTGGCTGGGCTGCCAAAAATTAGGACACACCCCAATAACCCTTTGACAAGACATACAGGAGGGCCTCATGGAAAAATGTTCGCATTATAAGAAAATGGGTCCCCAATAGTGTTTGCCTATGCATTTTTAATGCAAGGCCTGCCTTGCCCCAAAGTTACACGCACCTCAATAACACTTGGACCAGACGTCCTTGATGGCCACATGAAACCAAAGTTCCCATTATTTTTCATTTGGTACTGCCATACTGTTAGCCTATGCATTGAATGCAAAGCCTGCCTTGTCCCAAAGTTACATGCACCCCAATAACTCTTTGAACCGACGCACCCCAATAACCCCAATAACACTTTGAACAAATACAGCATAATGACACATAAAACGTACAGGTACCCAACATATGTACATGAAGTGCATGGGGGCCACACAGAAGGAGGAGGGGGCATAACTGAGGGGACCGGCCACCTCCTTGCACACACACAGACTTTATTCAAAATTTTAAAAGGTCGACTTAGCAGCATACGACCACCTTGGCAGATTGCCAGTCCAGGCTTCTTCCTATTCCTTGCATGTTATACATTGTGATCAAGATCACACACAGTCTGCATAATCCCTGCCCTCTCACCTTTATTCCTGTGCTACGTCACTTTGGCTATTACCCTTCATTGTCTTTTTTATATGTGCAGATAAATCACTGTTTATTACCTTTATATTGTGTCTTCACTGTCTTTTGATGTCGGTATTGTCACATCATTGAATTTGTTTTCCCTGGATTGTGACTCTGCAGTGTTTATTACTCATGTTCTGTGTTCATTATTCCTTTAATTTGCCTTTCTTGTATGTTTTCTGTTTAGGCTAGTTTAGGTTATAGAAAATGTTCATCTTGTAAATTTCTCCCCTTTAGCTCATGCTAAGTTAAGCTGTTGTCCTACCGATAATCCTTTTTTTCTCTTTATGTCTTATGTCATTGCTCAGTGATGAAAGTTTTCTAAAGATTTATGGTTCCATAGTTTCATAGTTTTAAGGTTGAAGGTAGACCTAATTCCATTGAGTTCAAACTATAGGCCAGGGGTCCCCAACCTTTAGCTTGGGAGCGACATGTGGCTCGCGGTTCCATGAATTGTGGCTCGTGACTGGCTTCCAGCTTGGTGCATTAGCTCAAGGTCTAGCAAACAGGTATGAAGAGTACATCTCAAAATGGTGAATTTTGTGAGTAGCCCTGCACAGAAGAGCAGATCTGGATGCACATATACTGCTCTTAGGGGTTTAGAGATGTTTTAGGTATGGTACGCTGGAGGATGGTACTACCTGTTCTTGAAGCTGGATGTGACTGTGTGTTGGGAGTCCTTGATGGGAGAATACTGAATGGGGGTATTGTGGGAACCCCTGGATCTCAGTGTACTGCTTTGGAAAGATTTCTGTGGAAAAAACAAAGGATCACACTGGCGCTGATCAAAATGTACCTGAAAGACGGGAGGACACTTCCAGTATCAGACATCACTGGCCATTGCGCAGAAAACTCCGCCCGATGTCTGATCATCACATGCAGGACTCTGTCACACTTCCCCCAGCATGTGAATGCCAATGACAGGTCAGTTTCATTTCAGCAGCAACTTTGGAACTTGCTATTGAGCACGGCAATCTAATTTGCATTTGAAAATCTCTGTAGAAAAGCTTTGGTTATCATTATACCTGTAATGGGGGATTTGGATGACACTACATTGAAGGGGTGGGAGCTGGATGTGGCTCGCGCACCTCTCTCTGTGCTGAATGTGGCTCGCGACCCTCTCTCTAAGCTGAATGTGGCTCTCAAGGTCAGAAAGGTTGAGGACCACTGTTATAGGCTAATGCTACAAACTCCTCTATTCATGGCTGCTCCTAATTACATGAAACCTGTTACTGTGATCGTTTTTCATCTTTACTATGAAAGCTGACTATAGGTAGAGATGAGTGATCACTAAAATGCTTGGATTCTCGTTACTCGAACCTAGCAATTCCTAATTCTAGAATGCTTGTTTCGAGTAATGAGTATAATGGGAGTCAATAGGAAATCCAAGCATTTTTACAGCAGGCCCTATAATTAAGTTTGGGGGGCAGTGAAAATCTTGAAATGGAAAAAGTGCTGAATGGAAGGAGAACAACATGGGGAAGACTCCTGGAAGCATCTCTGACACCCAGATTGCTGCTGAGAAAAATGGTGTCACACTTTTACTCCACTTTAAGGACTAGCAAAAAAAAACATTCAAAATCGACAAGAAATTGGAGTTTACCTGAAAAAAAATGTTAAGAAACATTTTTTGCTGTATAATGACTTTTACATAAGGCAGCATTAAAAATGGATTTTTAAAAAAATAGCAATTAAAATAAACCAAAATTTTAATTTTTAGTAAGAAATTGAAAATTTTTATATAATTTATAAAGGAAGCAAGAGCTGACAAAAATATGATGTAAGAGGTACTTAGATACACTATGTGTTAGACATAAAGGAGAGCCTCATACACATTCTGTTCAAATTGTCATGTAGTGGTACTCCTAGACTCATAAAGACGATGCACGAAGTGCAAACCCTTTCAAATATTACAAGCAGGGTCATCCATACATCCTTGAAGGCACCAACTGTAGTGCCTCATTCAAATATTATAAACAGAATATAGTTGTGGAACTCCTCCACTTCTAAAGGTTCTGCACAGTGAAAAACCTGCCAAAAATTACAAGCAGGGTCATCCATACAATCTTGAAGAAATCAACTGTACAACTGTAGTACTTCATTTAAATATTATGAGCAAAGTATAGTTGTGGTACTCCTCCACTCATAAAGGTTCTGCATAGTGCAAAGCCTGCCAAAAATTAGAAGCAGGGTTATTTATACACCCTTGATGGTGACAACTGGACAGCCTCATTAAAACATTAAGAAAGTGTACACCTGTAGCAGGCCAATTTTGCTTTCTATTTCAAACCAACAAAGTTTAACACAAAGCAGGTTCTAAACCATATATGTATTTATTTTACTCACTTATATAGCACCATTAATTCCGCAGCGCTTTATAGACATTATCGGCACTTCTCCCATTGGGCTCACAATCTAATTTCCCTATCAGTATGTCTTTGGAGTGTGGGAGGAAACCTGAGAACGCAGAGGAAACCCATGCAAACACGGGGAGAACATACAAACTCCTTGCAGATGTTGTCTTTGGTGGGATTTGAACCCAGGACCCAAGTACTGCAAAGAAACAGTGCTAACCACTAAGCCACCGTGCTCCTCCTATGACAATAGTCAATCTTTTAACCAAAAATATTTTGTAAACTGTACCAGGTCAAGTGGTTTTTAAAAATTTTAAACCACCGAAATTTTACACAAAGCACGTTAAACTGTATGCATGAATCATTGAATCCATAAAAATTTTTGGAAGCTTTTTTAGCATTTAATATACCAGCGAAATGTAACAAAAAACGCGTTACAAAGTATGGCTGAATCAATGAATCTATGAATTTATTTTTTGGAAGGGTTTTTCTGAGTTTAATATACCTGTAAAATGTAATCAGAACCATGTTAGAGTGTATGGATGAATCCTTAAATCCATAAAAAGTTTTGCAAAGTTTTTTAGAGTTTGATATACCAGCGAAACAAGAGCCATGTTACAGTGTATGGATCAATCATTGAATCTATAAACGTTTTTTCAAGATTTTTTTAATTTTTGCATTGCAATGAAATGTAACAGAAAGCACATAATACTGTATGAATCAGCAATTACCATATTTTCAGACAATAAGACTCACCAGACCATAACACTCACCTAGGTTTTAGAGGAGGAAATTAGGAAAAAAAAACTGAAGCAAAAAATGTGGTAAATTCTGTACTTACTATACCATATACTGGTAAATATGGTCCCCTCATCCCCATCCTGATACACATGGCCCCTCATCCCTATCCTGGTATGCTTGGCTCCCTCATTCCTATCCTGGTATGCATGGCCCCCTTATCCCTACCCTGATATGCATGGCCTCCTCATTCCTATCCTGGTATGCATGACTCATCATCCCTAGCCTGGTATGCATGGCCCCCTCATCCCTATCCTGGTAGGAATGGTCCCCCTCATCCTTATTCTGGCAGGAAAGATTGCCCTCATCCCTATACTGTATGCAATGGTCCCCATCTCCTCCAAGTATGCATGGTCCCATCCTTATCCTGGTATGCAGGGCCCCATCCTTAACCTGGTATGATTGGCACCCATCCCAGTGCTGGTATGATTGGCCCCATCCCAGTCCTGGTATGCATGGCCCCATCCTTATCTTGGTATGATTGGCCCCATCCTGTTCCTGGTATGCATGGCCCCATCAGGAAAAGATAAAAAAAAATCATTACACTTACCTTTCTCCGCTCGCTTGAAGTGTCCTGCTCTGGTGCCAGGAACTGCTTTATGCTTGCAAGCAGCGCATGGAGGGACATCAAGCGCTGCTCACAAGCAGAGCACTGCATCTATAATACTCCCCGGGACTGTTCTTCGCAGAGAGCATTGAGTATTCATTGCTCTTCAGTAGCGCACAGTGTGCCACTACTTAAGAGAAATGAATATTCACCTCTCTGGGTGTGGATTGAGGTGAATATTCATTTCTCTTAAGTAGTGGTACATGTGACCGCCGACAGTAGCAGGAAGGCGGCAGCTGACACTATGTGCCCTACTGAAGAGCAACGAATACTCAATGCTCTCTGCGCACATAGTCCTGGGAGTATTCCAGCAGCTGCCCCTCGGCTTGCAAGCATCACATGATGGCCCTGCCAAGTGCTAAGCGTTAAGCAGCTACTGGCACCAAAGCAGGACACTGCGAGGGAGCAGAGGAAGGTAAGTGTAATGGTTTGTTTTTTAAACTTTTCCATTTGGGCCATGCATACCAGGAATGGGATGGGGCCAATCATCCCAAGATAAGGATGGGACCATGCATAATAGGACCAGGATGAGGCCAATCATACTAGGATAAGGATGGGACCAATAACACCAGGAACGGGATGGGGCCAATTATACCAGGATGCCAAAAGGAATACAATATTCATTGCCCTCTACGCCCATGGGTGTGAAATGCAGTGAAAATTAATTTCTCTTTAGCAGCAGGCACAGGAGTTAGCCACAGCCACCAGCTCCTGCCTCTGTGAAACCGCTCTCCCACCTCCTCACCACAGCCGGACTATAAGCTTTATAAAACACTGAAATGTAACAGAAAGCTAGTAAAACTGTATAAATGAGTAATTGAATCTAGACAAATTTCTCACTGCTTTTTTATAGTGTTATATATACCACTGAAATGTACAGAACAACATGTAATACTGTATGAATGAGCAATATAATACAAAAAAAAATTAGCAACTTGTTTTGAGGGTTATATATCACCAAAATGTAAGCAAAAACATGTAATACTCTATGGATGAGCAATATAATACCGAAAAAATTTTGAACAATATTTTGGAGGGATAGATACAACTGAAATGCATCCAAGAGCATGTAACACTCCATGGATGAGAAATATAATACCGATACATTTTTTACAAATTCTGGGAGGGTTATAAATCACCGAAATGTACTGAAGAAGACATAATACACTATGGATGAGCAATATAATACCAATAAATTTATAAATATTTTTTTTGAGGCTTATATACCACCAAAATGTACCCAAGAAGACGTAATACTCTATGGATGAGCTGTAATACAACTGCAGAGTAGTTGAGCGCAACCACCACAAGGAGGCGCCGGTAAGGGAATAAGGGTTGCACTCACCGTGTAGCACCACAGTGCAGACGAACAGGCCACCACTACGAGTTGGCAGAGTAGTAAGACAGGCCGGGTCAGCAACAAACAGGAAGACGAAGTACCAGAGGTCACAGCAATGCACATAGTCACAGACAAGCCAGAAGTCAAACGAAACGGGAACGTGGTATCCAAGACGTGAGATGGAAAGGGGAGTCAGGGTACAAACCAGTGAGTCATAAGCTGGTCGGTAACGTGAATCAGAGACAGAAAAACAGGAGCGGGGTTCAGAGTTCAAGCAAAGTCATACACTGTAAGGAAACCACCAAACGTACACAAAGTCATGGATAGGGAATGGGTCAGACACTAATACGGGAAGTCAGAGGCAGAAGGATCACTTGGCTATATGGGTCAGCTGCTCTAGTCTGGAAGCATGATCACTGACATTGCCTGCAGGCTGCAGCAAGCTGAAATAGCAAAAACAGATCCAAAACGAGGCAGAGGGGATTAACCCAGCATGACCAGTCCAGGGAGAGGATAGCAGAAAACAAACCTCGGACTGGATCATGACATGACCAATATAATACAGATACCTTTTTGAACAATTTTTTTGAGCGATATATACCACTGAAATGCACCCAAAGAGATGTAAGACTCTATGGATCAGCAATACAATACTGATACATTTTTAACTATTTTTGGAATGGTTAGATACTACTGACGTACTCAAGAAGATGTAAAATTCTATGGATGAGCAATATAACACCGATGCATTTTTTAACTTTTTGAGAGGGTTAAATGGCAAATGGTTTTGGTAAGCAATATAATATCAATAAATTTGTGATCAATATTTTTGGAGGGTTATATACGAAATGTACCCCAGGACAGGTTATAATCTATGGATGAGTAACTGAATTCAGATACATATTGGAACTTATTTGGAGGGTTAGCAATCATAGAAATTTACCCAAACCACAGAATAGTGTGTGGCTAAGAAATTTAACAAAGCAAAAAATGTTAACACTTTTTGGAGTGTTACATACAGTATTACAGAAATGTACTCCAGACCACAGAATACTGTATGGGAACAAGATTTAACCCAGCAAAATTTTTTAGCACTTTTTGTGGATGTTATTTATCACAGAAATTTACCCCAGACTATGGAATAGTGTATGGGTGAAAAATTTATCCCAGTCAAACTTTTTAACTCTTTTTTTTGGAGTTTTACATACCACCATAATATACCAATAACCAACTGTATGAATGACTAATTGAATCCAGAAATAAATTTTGAAGATAAAAATTTTCAAAGTGTAGTTTATGTACTTCTACACTGATTAAGGCTTTGCAGAAAGTGCAAAGCCAGGAACAAGTTATAAGGAAGGTCATCCACAGACATCTGAAAAGCAACAACTGACAGACCTCATTCAAACATTTCTAAAGTGTAGTTGCAATAGTCCTACATTCATAAAGGCTTTGCACAATATGAAAGCCAGTAAAAAATATAAGGAGGGTAATACAGTAATCCTCTTCAGGTGTCTGCTTCTTTTCCTTCCTCGGGAGGTTGGGGGGACTGCCTACACCTGCTTCCTGTAGCCCGATTCTCAGGTGTCTGAGCTGTAAGTTACCCAGATTCCGGTATTGCCGGAGCCCAAGACATATAGAAATGAGCAAAAGTTGTCTGTGTCACCTGCACTATTAGTGGCTCTCACATAGGAGGTGGGGAACCTCTCTAGCCACCTCTAGAAGGGTTCAATCTGCTCCTTTCCTTCTGAGATCACACTCACTGCATACCAGAGATGTTGCCCCTCCATTTTAAGGACCATGACCACCAGGTTCCAGCCACCAGCTCTTGCTATCTTCGAGGTAAATGCTCAGTCTCTACTGCCCAATGGATGAAAGAAATGTGATGACGGGTCCAAAACTCTTCAATGGACCCCCTTCTCTGCTGATGGTCATAAGTAAGGTGACCCCCCTGAGATGCTAACTCTTGGTACCTTGTGACTAGCAGGCCCGATATAATTTCTCTAAACCTGTTCCTGGCTCACCTCCTTGTCTCTTCTGACCAGCCTAGGCCCCACAGCCTGCTCACCAGTTCCTGGATCCTGGTTCTCCCATCTGCAGTCTGCAAGATCTTTAGCGGTAAAGGATGTGGCCTGGGTGATTCCGAATAATTGACTGCATCAGGACCAAAGGCTTCTGTCACCTCTGTTATTGTGCCAGCTTCCACTGGCTCCATTATTGCTTCAGTCACTCCCTCGAAAGTCTTGCATGGTTCTGTCATCCTTGTCACCCACTAAGCACGTTACACAGTATGAATGAATAATTGAAGACATCATAAACTTTTAACACTTTTTTTTAGCATGTTATATACCACAAAAATGTATCCCAGACCATGGAATACTGTATGGAGGAGAAATTTAACCTAGCAATATAGAACAATTTTTCAAATTTTTAAACTTTTTTTTTGGAGTAATATATATTACAGTAATGTACCCCAGACCACGGAATACTGTATGGGTGCGAAATTTAACGCAGCAAAAAATGTTTACTCTTTTTTGGGTGTTATACAGTGGCGACCAAAACTTTAGCATTTTTTTTTAAAGTGTAATTACTTCTGTCTGGTTGTTGTGATGCTATTTTCCTGGTGATTTTAGTTAACTGAAAGCAAATTGTTGTCAGCTCTATGGTCGGATTAATCCAAGTTCAATCTGTTTCATAGTGACTTTAGGGTATGTGCACACATAGTTTTTTGTCTCTGCGGATTTTGTAGAGAAAACCGCAGGAAATCCGCAGGACAAAGTGCTGCGATTTTTCTGCGGTTTATCTGCGGTTTATCTGCGTTTTTTTCTGCGGTTTTGCCCTGCGGTTTTCACCTCATAATGGATGAGGTGTAAAACTGCAGCGTTTCTGCACCAAACAATTGACATGCTGCGTTTTGAAAACCGCAGCAAAACCGCGCGGAAAAAAACGCAGCATGTGCACAGCTTTTTTTTATTTCCATAGGAAATAAAGGTACTGTACAACGCAGCAGAATCTGCAGCGTTTCTGCAGAGCCAAAAATGCTGCGGAAACGCAGCAGAAACCGCAAAGTGTGCACATACCCTTATATTCCGCCCAATTGGAAAACATAATGCTGTAAGGTAACAAACACCTACAGTGAAACATGGTAGTGGAAATATCATGGTTATATTGGAGGATGGTAAAACCTAAGTAGGCAGGGGCTGGAAATTCCAGCAAAACAATGATCCCAAGCACACATCCATTTTTAGTCAAAAATTGATTAGTGAAGAAAAATGTTTGCCTGTTGCAATGGCCAAGCCAATCACCTGTTTTAAACCCTATAAAGCACCTTTGGGATGAGTTTGAAAGACTCGTTGGGGCTTGTACCCATAGCAATAAAAATTGTTTGCACATTTGCGAATGGAATGGAGCAAGATCCCTAAGGATGTCAGGGATACCCTAGTGGCTTCAATGTCAGTGTGGTGCAGTAATTAAAGCAAGAGGTTATGCTACAAAATACTAAGTTATGGCATTGTAAACAATGCATTACTCTCTATGTTGTGATCAATAAATAGTATATGCAAAACTTTTGACAGTCAGTTTTCAGTTTAAATGACCATACCTACATTCTGAAGCATGATGACAACTTCATGCACTTTCAATTCATCACCAGGAAAAAAGCATCATACCAACCAGACAGAAATAATCACATTTAAAAAAATGAAAACTTTTGGTCGCCAGTGTATATTTTCAAAATGTACCCTAGACCACAGAACAATCTATGGCTGAGGAATTAAACCCAGAAAAATTTTTGAGCACTTTTTTGAGTGATAGATATCACAGTAATATACCCCAGACCACTGAATACTGTATGGGTGAGAAATGTAACCCAGAAACATTATTAACACTTTTTTACAGTGTTAGATATCACAAAAATGTTCCCCAGACCATGGAATATTGTATGGCTGAGAATGTTGAAACAGCAACATGTTGAATGCTTTTTTTGGAGTATTACTGTATATATCACAAAAAGGTACCTCAGACAATGGAATACTGTATGATTGGGAAATTTAACCCTGCAACATTTTTAAGATGTTTTTGGAGTGTTACATATAATAAAAATGTACCCCAGACCACAGAATACTGTACGGGTGAGAAATTTAATCCCACAACATTTGTAACTCTTTTTTGGAGTGTTATAAATCATAAAAATGTACCCCAGACCATGGAATACTCTATGGGTGAGTAATTTAATCCAGAAAAAAATGTAAACACTTTTTTGGAGTGTTATATAACACCAAAATGTACCACAAAGCACATAATGCTCGATGGATGACATATGTTTCATTTTTTCACATAAAAAAATAAAATGCTGTGGTTATATATTTTGCAAGGGACTACACAGCCCTAATCCCTGTCTACAGACTGGATTCTGTCACTCTCCCTGCTCCTGCGACTCTTTGTTCCTCCCTATGCTAAATGCAGATTGTATGTGATAGCAACTGCAAAGCAAATGATTAGCCCTTAAAAGGCCTCTTAGTATGATGGCTTAGCTTCAACACCAGTATCAACACTAAATGACTCTGATTCGTTATACCGTGTACACAGAGGCCTGGACAAGCACTTTCTCCCTCCAATATGAACTGTCACAGAGCTGAGCAACGGCTTCATTCATTCAAGGGGCTCCTGTTATGAATGGGTCACCGTGGAGAAAAAGCAAACAAGCTAAGCCACAGAAAACAGAGTGGTTGGTAACTATGCAGATTGCAGATCCCTGATCTTACCACACAACTAGCAGTAGCCGTGGAGTGTGCCTACGATGAACCTAGACGCCTCGTCACGGCCGGAGGACTACATAAGCCTAAAGCAAGAAAAGGGAAAACTAACTGCCTCAGAGCAGACCCCAAAGGTATAGACAGCCCCCACATCTGTGTTGACGGTGAAACAAGATGAAGGCACAAACACAGGCAGGAAAATAGGCTGAGCAAACGATGGGGCCCAAACTAACTAGACAGGAAAGGAAAGACACTGTCTGCAACCTGCAAAAAAACCCTACAAAATAATGTCCAACACTTCTGATAGCAAAATTAACCCTGAAGTCACTAGACTTCTCCCACTATATCAGCACTCTGAAATATTCTGAGACAGAGCAAAAAGAGACTGAACTAGTAAGGGCAAAAAGCCAATTGGCAAAATACTGATAAATAAGAGTGGAAATTCAGCTCAGCCCCCAGACGGGGCTGGCAGACCACACAAAAAACTGAGTAGACCAACAAAATCAAGTGTGAACATTAGCAGAAAAACTTAGCTTTTGATGACTGGAACAGAGCTGAAAACCAAGAGCTGACAAGCAAGAAGGAATCACCAGCAACTGAATAGGGCGTCGGCTGTCTTAAATCCAATCTGAGAATCCTGAGATCCAATCGTCATCTTCATTCTCAGGTGGCAGATCTCCACCGATCAAACCAGCCACACCACCTCCCGTCACCACCAGAGGGAGTCCAGAAGGGGAACTCACAACTGGTGAGAATGAACTCACAACAGGCGTCTGTTCTGATGATGTCAAATGGCCAGCCAATCACAGTAATGCCACTACCAACATGGCTACAGCATTACAGGGATGCGCAGGCCATCTCCGTATGCTTATTGGTTGTGTAACAACAGGTACCAAACATGCAGGGCGGTGGTTTGAGTTTTACATTGAGCACCGCCCAATGCTCTCCAAGTAAGGAGTACATATCTTGTATGTTACGGGCTGGTGGAATGCACCAAATAATATGATAGTTGCTGCGTTCGCCAGGGCCGGATTTAAGAGGTGGGTGGCCCGGGGCCCATTTTGGAAGGAGGCCCATTTTTCAAGGTGTTGCAATATGTAATGCAAAAACACAAAATGAAACTAACGCAAGCTTATTTACAAAAATCATTTGCGCAGAGTAATTCAGGTAAAATCTTTCATTTTTTACAATCCAGGCACTTTCCTTGATTTTCATGCTGCAAAATCACTAATGATGTCACTAAAGTCCAATTCACACAGTATATCTGACTCGATGCTCATGATAGCCAAATTTATAAGTCGTTCCTGCTTCATGGATGTCCTTAATCTGTTTTCAACTAATCTGAGTTTTGAGAAGGAACGCTCACCACTGCAGTTTGTTACCATCAAAATTCGATATATCCGCTATCTCAATATTTGGGAAAGTGTCCTGCACACCCTTTTCCATGATAAGCTTGCACATGAAAAGTTCAGTGCTGATATCTTTTGGCTCCTCGTCTGTGAATAAATTGGCAAATGTAACAAACTGACACAGTTCATCGATAATTGTAATGTCCAAGCCATCTGAATGAGACCTGGCGAGTTGCTCTGCTGTGGTCTTAAGCTCGTCTGAAGACAGTTCTTTCAGATGGCTAAAAAAGCTAAATTTGCTTGATATATCTTTATATGCTTGAAGATATTGGTCAAGAGAAGCAATAAACTGATCAATGATAGGCAAGAAAGTTTCTGCTCTGTATTTTTCAGAAGGGCTGAGTTGTACTTCTTCCGTATGGCCATAATCCAATGGATTGAGACACACGTTTTGGCGCCTGTGTCGAGTTATCGTCTGAACATACTCAGATGTACCAGACAGCTCTTCACCTTCCTTCTCATAAATTTTGAAGGCGTCACACTTTGATGCGACATAGTTTAAGTTGGTCAGTGACGCCACAGCAGTGTTTAGATCGAGTTTTGCGTGTTGTAGATTTTTACTAGTAGCATCTGTTCTTTGCAGGATATCATTCCAGAAGGTAGTGTTAATACCAATTTCAAGCTGATTCATTTGTCTTAACAGTCCTTCTGCTTCACACTGTACACAGCTTTTTTTCTTCAAAGTCATCAGCAATCTGTTTAAGTACATCTTTAATCTGCTGATAGTCATTCTTAAGGCCCTTAGTAGCCTCAGCTCTGCAAGACCAAAGCATTGTCGTGACACATTTGATAGTCAATGCTGTTGCTGAGTCAATATTTTTCAAAGCCTCAGTCAGGAGCTGATGCCGATGCATTGAAACTTTGAAGAAGAGGAACAGCTTTTCAAGGAAGTCAAAAAAAGTACAGCACTCGAGCAGATTTCTACAGCATTTTTAGCAACCAGGTTTAAAGAGTGTGCTGCCTGGCTGCCGCATTTAATAAGCTAAGCATTAGGTACAGGTACTAAGGAAGTCTGGCTAGCCAGGTCAGTGGATGCTGACGCAGGTGCCATGACTCTGCCGCTCTTCGCCAGCCACTTACAGGAAGGACCGTGGCCAGGTCCCTACACTTTCAATAGTTTCTCTTTTGTTAAATGTTCCTTACCATTAGAAATGGTTCACAGCAAAGATAGACGTGTATTTTACATGTTTTGAGATACAGTATTTATCCCTATATTGGTGGATGGCACCCGCTTGGTGGGTGGCCCAGGGCCCAGGCCACTTGGGCCCCCTCCTAAATCCGGTCCTGGCGTTTGTAGCCCGGGGTCCACCGTGCAGAGGTGGTAAACTGCTGCTTAGTAATGGCGGTTGTATAAAGCGGTATACGAAGGTCATACACGGGTTAATGTCACCCGGTGTGAACAGGAGCGGTCTCTGTTATGTCACAGAGCCGCAGTACCACGAAACTTAAATGCCGAAGTCTGTTAGCACTCACAGAGCTCGGCAAGGGGGTGCTCAGAATGTGGTCACAGAACTCTGCCCCAAGGACACGGGGTCAGAGTCCCTCTAGACCTTCTGAGCACGTGGCATCGCACCTGCGGACACCACTATAGACGCTTACCTTGGAGAAGTGTCGAGCACGTGCACCGTGGTGTGTAAAGCCAGCGGTGGACACTGATTCCAGTCTCTGTCTCAGCCTCTACCTACACCTAGACCTGGGCGCTTGACAGGCTAGGCTGCACAACACATGCGTACCAAGGGTGGGGGTTTCCAATGAGTCATTCACCAGAGACATTCATACATGCATACAACACTCACTCCACATGGTCTAATCTTTGTCTATAGTAGCGCATGGCAATGCAGCCATGCAACTCTTTTATAGCAGCATCATTCCGGGACCTTCCTGACCTTCCTGATGGTCCAATCTGAGCTGGAGAAGGTCCTGAGCATGTGACCTCCGATCTCCAATGAGATCATCCTACGGGCATGCTTAGTGGACCGAAAGGAGGACTTAGGGTACCATTACACCTAGCGACTCACCAGTGATCCCGACCAGCGATATGACGCGGTCAGGATTGCTGGTGCATCGCTAGGTGGTCGCTAGTGAGCTGCCACACAGGCAGATCTCACCAGCGACATCGCTGGGGACGGGGATCGCTACTTACCTGTCAGACGAGGTGATCCTGACGTCCTCCCGCCCACGTTCACACGTCGCTTGTCGGCGCCACAGGAAGCACCGCAGGAAGTGACCGACGAGGAATGGTCCAGGAGCTTCTCGCGCGATCAGCGATAACCAGCGGGGGAGCCGGTCGGAGGTAAGTATCACATGCAGCGATATCGCTAGCAATATCGCTGCAACGTCACAAAATCGGTGACTTTACAGCGATATTGCTAGCGATATCGCAGTGTGTAATTGGGGCTTTAGTCCCTGGAGTAGCTCGCTGCTGACCAGCCTGCGTTGCTATATCTGGACTAGAGGTGGCAGCAGCAACTAAACCTACAGAGCTGGTCTGAGCAGAGCGCCTGGATCGACGAGTCTGCTGAGCAGCCTCCTGTGCGGCCGGAGAGAAATGGGAGACTGACAAATGCTAGACTTGGGATTCCTACTGTGCAGCGACCGGAACCCGACACCTAACATTGTATGAGTAACCGTGCTGACTTTGCTTTTTAAGAAAAATAGGAATTTTTTTTATACTCACCTGTTGGAAGCAATAAATAACAATACGCAGATATTGTTAATATTTCAGATCTCTCATCTGACTATTTTCTAGAAATATGAAGAAAACACAATATGCACTCCTATAATAGGTGCCTAAGTAGGTTCCCACACCATACATAGAGGTAAAAAGTAAAGTAGGCACTCAACTTATGATGAACTTTTTGTAGTTTTTAATGCAGACAAAATAATATAAAACATTTCGTCCACAGTCAGCCTTCCTCAGTTACAGCTTATGCATTGGCTTGAGTGTGGGGTCCCAACTGGTATAACTAGTATATTAGGATGCCCAGGTGGTGTGGCATGACAGCATGTCAGCTGACAAGTGGTGGATACCGCATAATTGCCTGACACGCTGGCACATCACACCACCTGGAAATCCTAATATACAGGTTAAACCAGTTGGGACCCCACACTCAAGCCAATGCATAATCTATAACTGAGGAAGGCTGACTGTGGCCAATACATTTTATATTACTTTGGCTGCATTAAAACTTCAAAAAGTTCATCATAAGTTGAGTGCCTAGTTTACTTTTTTCCTATCTTTTAGAAATGTCAAGGTTTATAAGGGTCCTTGATATGGGGCACATAGAATGGACATTGGTCTGCCAAAAGCATTTTTCAGTTTACTGCGAATATAGTGCTATATACATTGCTAATATATACATTGCTTTTCAACCATGCTTCCACAAAATTTGCAAAAAAATAAAACTCAGGAAATATGCCTAGACAGAAATGATGGTACCCCTAAAAATAATGTGACAAAAGGGACATGTTAAATCAAGGTCTGTCCACTAATTGGCATCATAGTTGTCTACAATCTTGGAATCAGTGAGTGGGCCTGTATAGAGGGCTAAAATAAGATTGTGGTAAACATAGTATATGTGCAACCAAAACAATTTAATTAGTTACATGGCAAAATGATTTACCCAGGTCGCATATATACCATAGCGGTTGCAGCCCAGAACATCACGTGCCTCTGACGTCACGCAGGTCCTGTGCTGACAAGCACAGCGTGACGGTCAGGCACATCGTTCAGCATGCGCAATTTTTTTTCAGCCTGCATATTGCGCTTACTGCCGCCGGCCGGGGCAGCACTGCTACCGAGACTATTGCAAGTGATACGGAGAAAGGAATCATTTGGTTATTTAATAGAGGAGTGATATTGATACTAAAAGGACCTGTGGAACCTGTAACTTGGAATCAGCAGCGACTTCATTCAAGTCTGTAGCCACCTACTTCACTTGTGGCAGCCTCAACCCTTAATACTGGAGGAGGTAACTTTGATCCATGTGCAATATCTGTTACTGGGCACCTTGATTTCAGACTGAGTTCATTCCTTTTTTTTTTGGTAGTTTATCCCCTACTGCAATAGGAGACAAGATATATGTGCAATATCTGTTACTGGGCATCTTGATTCCAGACTGAGTTCACTCCTTTTTTTTTGTGTATGGTAGTTTAACCCCTACTGCAATAGGAGACAAGATCCAAAGGGATTTATATGACTAGTTTTGTGCTAACTATACTGTTTGTCCTAATTTGGTTATTCATTACTGGCTCATATATTTGTTTTTCCATTTTATATTACGGTGACTCCAAGCGCAATAGTAATATTTTTTAGTTCTACAGATACTCACTGTGCTGTTTGGTGATATGGTGTGTATCGCACTCAACATGGACTAGATGAAGCAATGGAAAGAGTTGTCTCAGGAGATTAGAAAGAAAATTATAGACAAACAAGTTAAAGGTAAAAGTTATAAGACCATCTCCAAGCAGCTTGATGTTCCTGTGACTACAGTTGCACATATTTAGAAATTTAAGCTCCATGGGACTGTAGCCAACCTCCCTGGATATGGCCACAGGAGGAAAATTGATGACAAATAAAAGAGATGGATAATACGAATGGTAACAAAAGAGCCCAGAAAAACTTCCAAATAGATTGAAGGTGAACTTCAAGCTCAAGGAACATCAGTGTCAGATCATACCATCCGTCATCGTATGAGCCAAAGTGGACTTCATAGGAGGTGACCAAGGAGGATTGTTGAAAAAAAATAATAAAAAAAGCCAGACTGCAATTTGCTAAACTACATGTTGACAAGCCACAAAGCTTCTGGGAGAATGTCCTATGGACAGAAGAGATAAAAATGGAACTTTTTGGCAAAGCACATCAGCTCTATGTTCACAGATGGAAAAATGAAGCATATCAAGAAAAGAACACTGTACCTACTGTGAAACGTGGAGGAGGCTGTTATGCTCTGGGGCTGCTTTGCTACATCTGGCACAGGGTGTCTAGAATCTGTGCAGGTTACAATGAAATCTCAAGACTATCAAGGGATTCTAGAGAGAAATGTGCTGCTCAGTGTCACAAAGCTTGGCTTCAGTGACAGATCATGGGTCTTGCAACAGGATAATGACCCAATACACACAGCTAAAAACACTCAAGAATGGTTAAGAGGAAAACATTGGAATTTTCTGAAGTAGCCTTATATGAGCCCTGACCTAAATCCTATTGAGCATCTTTGGAAAGAACTGAAACATGCCATCTGGAAAAGGCAACCTTCAAATACGAGACAGACAACTGGAGCTCTTGAGGAGTGGGTCAAAATACCTGTCGAGAGGTGCAGAAGTCTCATTAACAGATACAGGAATCGTTTTATTGCAGTGATTGCCTCAAAAGGTTGTGCAACAAAATATTAAGTTAAGGGTACCATCACTTCTGTCCAGGTCTACTTCATGAGTTTTATTTTTGTTTAAATTCTGTGGAAGCATGGTTGAAAAGTAATGTCTGACTTTTTAATTTCTTAATTTTCATAGATTTTTAATTTATTATTACTTTTGTCAGATTCAAGTTATTTCTGTTACTATTGTGGGTTTTTCTGTCATTAAATGAGGGGTACTAACAATTTTGACCACGTGTGAATACCTTCTAGTTGCCCAATTTTCATGGGACTGTCTTGAAAAACTGCATCCAATAGTGGCCATCATTTCAAGGGTTTACGTAAGAATTCCTGGGTGCATGAGATGTAAGCCATACACATGTTCCATGAATGCGGATGTAAATATGACTTTTTTAGCTAATTTCTATTGGGTAATTTTTGGAATTTTGTAAAGTCATAAATATTTTTTTATAACATAATTCTCGGCCCTTCATTTTATATCAGTGGCCACCTATCCTAAGTAAATAATGTGTTGGAGCCCAAATTTCACAACAGTTCCATGATTCTTTGCTACATTATTTAACAGATCAAAAGAAAATCATTTCACTTCTTGGGTATTATTGCTGCCCATGCACAGAGATATTTGACTATTCACATTCCATTAGCATTCCAGAGAGGCCCTCTGACTCAAAAGAAGAAATCTGACATAATGAGATTGGTCAGACAAGAGAGTTACATTTCACCATTCTGTGATCAGAGGCATCTTCCATCAAAGAAAGTAAAAATGGAGTCTGCTGCAGCATTTTCACATGCATCCCTTTCAATCAACATACAGTGGGGAAAAAAGTATTTAGTCAGTCAGCAATAGTGCAAGTTCCACCACTTAAAAAGATGAGAGGCGTCTGTAATTTACATCATAGGTAGACCTCAACTATGGGAGACAAACTGAGAAAAAAAAATCCAGAAAATCACATTGTCTGTTTTTTTTTCATTTAATTTACATATTATGGTGGAAAATAAGTATTTGGTCAGAAACAAGCAATCAAGATTTCTGGCTCTCACAGACCTGTAACTTCTTCTTTAAGAGTCTCCTCTTTCCTCCACTCATTACCTGTCGTAATGGCACCTGTTTAAACTTATCAGTATAAAAAGACACCTGTGCACACCCTCAAACAGTCTGACTCCAAACTCCACTATGGTGAAGACCAAAGAGCTGTCAAAGGACACCAGAAACAAAATTGTAGCCCTGCACCAGGCTGGGAAGACTGAATCTGCAATAGCCAACCAGCTTGGAGTGAAGAAATCAACTGTGGGAGCAATAATTAGAAAATGGAAGACATACAAGACCACTGATAATCTCCCTCGATCTGGTGCTCCACGCAAAATCCCACCCCGTGGAGTCAGAATGATCACAAGAACGGTGAGCAAAAATCCCAGAACCACGCGGGGGGACCTAGTGAATGAACTGCAGAGAGCTGGGACCAATGTAACAAGGCCTACCATAAGTAACACACTACGCCACCATGGACTCAGATCCTGCAGTGCCAGACATGTCCCACTGCTTAAGCCTGTACATGTCCGGGCCCATCTGAAGTTTGCTAGAGAGCATTTGGATGATCCAGAGGAGTTCTGGGAGAATGTCCTATGGTCTGATGAAACCAAACTGGAACTGTTTGGTAGAAACACAACTTGTCGTGTTTGGAGGAAAAAGAATACTGAGTTGCATCCATCAAACACCATACCTACTGTAAAGCATGGTGGTGGAAACATCATGCTTTGGGGCTGTTTCTCTGCAAAGGGGCCAGGACGACTGATCTGGGTACATGAAAGAATGAATGGGGCCATGTATCGTGAGATTTTGAGTGCAAACCTCCTTCCATCAGCAAGGGCATTGAAGATGAAACATGGCTGGGTCTTTCAACATGACAATGATCCAAAGCACACCGCCAGGGCAACGAAGGAGTGGCTTCGTAAGAAGCATTTCAAGGTCCTGGAGTGGCCTAGCCAGTCTCCAGATCTCAACCCTATAGAAAACCTTTGGAGGGAGTTGAAAGTCCGTGTTGCCAAGCGAAAAGCCAAAAACATCACTGCTCTAGAGGAGATTTGCATGGAGGAATGGGCCAACATACCAACAACAGTGTGTGGCAACCTTGTGAAGACTTACAGAAAACGTTTGACCTCTGTCATTGCCAACAAAGGATATATCACAAAGTATTGAGATGAAATTTTGTTTCTGACCAAATACTTATTTTCCACCATAATATGCAAATAAAATGAAAAAAAAACCAGACAATGTGATTTTCTGGATTTTTTTTTCTCACTTTGTCTCCCATAGTTGAGGTCTACCTATGATGTAAATTACAGACGCCTCTCATCTTTTTAAGTGGTGGAACTTGCACTATTGCTGACTGACTAAATACTTTTTTTCCCCACTGTATGTGTCAGTTTATGTCAAAGTTATTTTTATTCAATCTTTGTTGATTAACTCCCCTCCAGACACCGTCCCCCCAGAATTACAATGATGCTGTAGTCAGCATGTACAGTACTGTATGTAGCTAGGTGTACTGTACAATGTGATAATGTGTGACGTAATGGACGTATGCATCACAGCAGTAAAAGCTATTGTATTAAAGGATATATCAGTTGGAAGAAGTAAAACTCATTCCTTTTATCAAGAAAACTTATACACTTTTATAATATATCTTTTAGTTATAAGTCTTCAGTTTTCAATATTTTCTGTCATTGTTTGAGAGTCTTCATTCCTAACTTTATTAGGATGAAGATCTGTCTTGGTCATGTGATTGTGAGGTGGCCAGGGTGGTAATCATGGAGAGGGGCTGTTGTGTTCCCAGACCATGGCACCCCGCAAAGAAATTATAATTTACTGTCTGATGTGTGGTGTGGGAGTATTGCACAGTTTTCATGTTTGCGTTTGCAGATCCTGCTGATCCCATAGTCCTGCCTCCGGATGATAAAGTAAGTGCTGTCCCGTAACCGTGTAATACTACACTCCTTCCCTGTATGTATAACTGTATATACATATATATATATATATATATATGTGCTGTTAATATATAATTGTAACATAGGGAAAGCGTAGTACCGGAGTCAGTCACTAGAGGGGGTACATGACACCTTAGTGTAATAGACAGTGCATATAGTTAACTATAGGAGGAGTTTACTTGGGGTAAGACAGGAACAGTTTCCTTGTGAGTTCAGAAGGGGCTAGGGAGCCCAAACAGCTTGGGTGGGCTTAGAGCCCGAGTTATCCAGTAGCTCCGTAACATTTCATGCATAGGACCCAGCCCTCCAGGGCCCAGTGCACAGAAGTGCAGCTATAGCAGCAGTGTGACAGCAGTGGAGAGTAGAAGTGGAGAAGAGGTTCAGAACAGTAAGGGGACGGAGGTCGCTCATCAAGTGGCAGATCATCACATGGGCTGATGCCCTCAAATCTGCAGAGCACAGAGTTTGAGCAGGGAGGACACTGCATTACCACAATAGTCAGTGCGACCTGGGCACATACTGGGGGACCAAGGAAGGAGTGCAGGGAAAGTGGAGAATGGAAGCTGTTTGGAACAATATGCAAATGCTGTCTGATAAGGATGTGCTGTGCAAAGAGGAAAGTAAAGTTCTACGTTTTCAGTTTGATATGGACTCATATTGTACAACATTGCTAGCAGTGGAACTTCAGCCCGCCTGATGGGACCCTGACAGTGCAGAAGGTGAAGCAGAAGGTATGCTGCAGAGGGGACAGTATTTTCATGTGTCGGAAGACCAGGGTGCGCTAAAGCACATTCTCTCAGCCACAACTATGGCCCTGGCCCTGGCCCTCCCTCATAATATCACACACTCCGCTTTAACAGTGTAACTTTACTTGATAACAAACAATCCATGGCAGTTTCAGTACAGCACAAGTTCATGTTTTCAGCCTGAGAGTTCCCTCACAGGGCTGGCTCTTCTAGCCTCTGAGATGCTCTTCTTGGCTCTGCGGTCCCATACTCAGCCTGAGTTTTCCCTTTCAATGCTTGCTCCTCTAACCTCTGAGATGCTCGTCCTGGCTCCGGGGTCCCCATATTCCTGTGCCCACTTTCCCTTAACTGGTTCCCACTCTGTCTCCCATTCACTGGGAGATGAAAAAGGTTCCTCTGTCCTGATTAGAACCATAGGCCCCGGATTCTCTATGGGATACCATTGTACAAAGTGGCGGCAGACCACATTCTGCTTTTCCCAAGTGTTCTGTGCCTTTCCGTACTGTGTGGCCCTCCGGCCTGTTCTGCCTTCTTCTAAATCACTCTCTAGCACTTTCTTAATGTTACAACTATAATACCCTACTGTACACAGCTCCCACTGATTGACTGAGAATCAGGAAGTCTCCCGTAGAAAAACTCTTACCCCTCCCAACTTGGAAATCCCCTACTTTAACTATTCTTATACTGGCACCCTAGTTTCCTGACTCTTTTGTTCCCCACTATGCTAAATCCAATATTATCCTAATTTATAGCTAACCCTCTTTTCTTATCCTTTACATCTTTCCCTAATCTTGTAACAATATCAAAACACATAAAATTAGATGTAAAACCATTATACAATATAACAACCACATTATTATTAGTAAGGTACATGTAAGCATCATTTACATTACCACACATTAATTGTATGCACATTGACACTCGGGGGAGATGCTCATGACAGCTTCTGTCACACTCTTACATGATCATCACTATAGTTGAGCAAAAACATTCACAGGATTGACACCAGAGACGTTTGTGGGTAGGAGGAGGCTTGCAGGGCCACAGAGTACCGATCTAGCACCTGGACCAAGAACTGCATTATCTTTTTGCTCAACTCTAATGATCACTGCTCATTGTAAGCTTTCATTTCTGTACTGCAAGTGTGACAGGCTGTTCACATTTCTAAGCCTTACATGACTAAGGTTAAGGTCCCATTATCAGTGGGTTTCATCATAGAATCATAGAATGTTAGAGTAGAAAGGGACCTCCAGGGTCATCGTGTCCAACCCCCTGCTCAATGCAGGATTCACAAAACTATCACAGACAGGTGTCTGTCCAGCCTCTGTTTGAAGACTTTCTTTGAAGGAGAACTCACCACCTCTTGTGGAAGCTTGTTCCACTCATTGATCATCTGCATTGTCAAAAAGATTTTTCTAATAACTAATCTGTATCTTATCTTCAGTTTCATTCCATTTACTTCATCAGTTAAGGCCCCATCACACATAGCCATCTCGCTAGCGAGATCGCTGCTGAGTCACTAGTTTTGTGACACAACAGCGATCTCACCAGAGAGATCGCTAAGTGTGACAGCGATCAGCGACTGGCCCCCCTGCCGGTATCGCTGATCGCTCTTGGAAACCTCTGGACATTTCTTTCGTCGCTGATCTCCCGCTGGCCAGCACGCATCGCTGTGTGTGACATGCGGGAGACCAGCGATCAGCGATAAAATAATTAAAAAAAAAATATATTACTATTCTCACCTTCCAACATCCCGCGCAGCATTCCCGCCTCTCTCCACGCTCCGGTCCCAGTAATCCTTTGCAAGAATGATCGCGAGACTTCGCGATCCGGCGAGAACAGACGTCATCGCGGTAATTCTCGCAAAGGATTACTGGGACCGGAGCGTGGAGAGAGGCGGGAATGCTGCGCGGGACGTCGGAAGGTGACAATAACAATATTTTTTATTTTAATTCTATTTTTGACATGAATCAGCGCTGAACACAGCGATGTCGCACGCGCGGCGTCGCTGTGCTAATCGCTGGTGAAGCTGTCTGTTTGAGAGACCCCTTTATCATAATAAAGGACATTAAAGTTGTGAAGAATAACCTCTTCTCAAATCAAAGTTCTCAGAAAAAAATGTGTGAGCAGGAAAATTCAAATTATGCCAGATCCCCTCATCTCTAGTTCTTACTGTATATCTTTTTCTGCACAAGGGTCCTCTTCTGTCTGTGTCTGCTCCTGTATAGAATATTAGTCTGGGTGGTATGAGTGCCAATCAATATATTTATACCAAAACTCGGTTTAGTTAATATAATATTTAAATTTTTACTGTATATGTCAAAAAGTTACTTATTGAGTGCAAGGTCATAGTTGGGATACATTTTTATAAAGTGAACCATGAAAGAAAGAACTGGAACATGGTAAAAAGATCAAAATATTTTGTGCATTTGTGCTTCTCAAGTTTTTTGTTTTGAGTATTTTCATTTCAGTGAAATAACTAAGCAGCTATGGTTTCCTATAGTGCGGCTGTCAGCTGTTTTGTTCATCTTGTTATATATTATTATAAATTGAGTTCAAGCATGTTCTATTAATTTTTTAGGGTACCAACACCTATACTTTGCATTTTTAAAGAATTGTCTTTTTCAAGGTCACATTAAATTAAAAGTGAAAAAGAAAATGGTAAAAGAAAATGGACAGCTAAACCAGATAACATGAATAAGGGTGGGCTATCATTTAACATTATCTATCACGTGTTGTCACATAAATAAAGAAGAAATTATTTTTTATTGAATCTCGGTTGCTGGATCAAAGTAACTATGTTCTTTCACATGAAAATAAGGTGTACACAGGATGTCCTACTGCTGGAACTACATGGATCAGCTAAAATAAGCAAGAAAAAATCAGAAGCTCCTGACCCATGCAGTATACACCGTGTGCAGAATTATTAGGCAAGTTGTATTTGAGAGGATTCTTTTTATTATTGAATAACAACTATGTTCTCAATCAACCCAAAAGACTCATAGATATCAAAGCTTAATATTTTTGGAAGTTGGATTGTTTTTTTTTTTAGATTTGGCTATCTTAGGAGGATATCTGTTTGTGCAGATAACTATTACAGTACAGAATTATTAGGCAACTTAATGAAAACCAAATATATACCCATCTCACTTGTTTATTTTCCCAGGTAAACCAATAGAGCAACACAAAATTTAGAAACATTTCTGACATTCAAAAACAAAACAAAAAAAATCAGTGACCAATATAGCCACCTTTCTTTACGATGACACTCAAAAGCCTTCCATCCATAGATTCTGTCAGTTGCTTGATCTGTTTACGATCAACATTGCATGCTGCAGCCACCACAGCCTCCCAGACACTGTTCCCAGAGGTGTAATGTTTTCACTCCCTGTAGATCTCACATTTTTTTGAGGGACCACAGGTTCTCTATGGGGTTTAGATCAGGTGAACAAGGGGGCCATGTCATTATTTTTTCTTCTTTTAGACCTTTACTGGGCAGCCACGCTGTGGAGTATTTGGCTGCATGTGATAGAGCATTGTCCTGCATGAAAATCATGTTTTTCTTGAACGATATCGACTTCTTCCTGTACCACTGCTTGAAGAAGGTGTCTTCCAGAAACTGCCAGTAGGTCTGGGAGTTGAGCTTCACTCCATCCTCAACCCAAAAAGGTCCCACAAGTTCATCTTTGATGATACCAGTCCATACCAGTACCCCACCTCCACCTTGCTGGCATCTGAGTCGGAGTGGAGCTCTCTGCCCTTTACTGATCCAGCCTTGGGTCCATCCATCTGGTCAATCAAGAGTCGCTCTCATTTCATCAGTCCATAAAACCTTAGAAAAATCAGTCTTAAGATATTTCTTGGCCCAGTCTTGATGTTTTATTTTATGTTTCTTGTTGAAAGGTGGTCGTTTTTCAGCCTTCCTTAGCTTGGCCATGTCCCTGAGTATTGCACACCTTGAGCTTTTTGATACTCCAGTAACGTTTCAGCTCTGAAATATGGCAAAACTGGTGGCAAATGACATCTTGGCAGCTTCACACTTGATTTCCCTCAATTCATGGACAGTTATTTTGCGCCTTTTATTTATCAACACGCTCCTTGCGACCCTGTTGGATATTTGCCATGAAGCGCTTGATTGTTCAGTGATCACGCTTCAAAAGTTTGGCAATTTCAAGACTGCTGCATCCCTCTGCAAGACATCTCACAATTTTTGACTTTTCAGAGTCCGTCAAATCTTTCTTCGGACCCATTTTGCCAAAGGAAAGGAAGTTGCCTAAAAATTAAGCACACCTTATATAGGGTGTTGCTGTCATTAGACCACACCCCTCCTCATTACAGAGATGCAAATCACCTGATTTACATAATTGGCAGTTGGCTTTCAAGCCTATACAGCTTGCAGTAGGACAACATGTATAAAAAGGGTGATGTGATCAAAATACTCATTTGCCTATTAATTCTGCACCCAGTGTATATATGTCATGACGATCACCTGTGCACATGAAACTGATAACACAGCTCTGCTCCCCGCAGGTTAACACTCTAAATTCTGCCATTGATATTGAAGGCAGCATTTAGAAGGCAGACAGAATGAGGGAGCCTACAATGACGTCATCAAGGGGGCTCGATGGTTGCCATGGTGACCCGATGTTTTCATGGCGACATCAGGGTCACCAGCCTCTAGCAAATTAGTTAGATCTTGTGCAGTGCAGCACTGACATTTACAAAGTATAGCAACTTTATAAATGCGATGAGCCTGCTGAAACTCAAAGTCTCCTAGTGAGGCTAAGTAAAAAGTAAAAAAAGTTGTAAAAATATATTTTTAAAAATCACAAAATAATATAAAAAATAATGCACATATTATACCCCCCAAAAAATATTTTTATGAAAAAAAAGTACACATATTTAACATGGCTTTGTCCAGAATGACCCGTCCTATAAAAATGTAATGTTGGTTAACCCCTTCTGTGAACACCATTAAAAAAGCAGAGGCAAAAAACTATGCTTTATCATCAAAAGACGAATGTAAATAAATATGGTATATATAAAAATAACATCTTGTCCCGTAAAAAACAAGCCACCATACAGCTCCATCAGTGGAAAAATAAAAAAGTTTTAGCTCTCAGAATAAAGTGATGCAAAAAATAATTATTTTTTCTATTAAATTGTTTTTATTGAGTAAAAGCGGCAAAACATAAAAAAAGATATAAATGTAGTATCGCTGTAATCATACTGACCCGAAAAATAAAGCTGCCTTATCAATTTTACCACACACAGAACAGTATATAAAAAAAGCAAAACAATTCCTGAATTGTAGGTTTTTGTTCATCCTGCCACAGAAAAATCAAAATAGAAGTGGTCAAAAAATGTCATGTGCCCAAAAATGGAACTATTAAAAACGTCAAATTGTCCCACAAAAAGCAAGCCCTCATATGACTCTGTCAGCAAAAATATGGAAAAATTATAGCTATCAAAATATTACAATGCAAAAACTAGTTTTTGCAAAAAAAGCATCTTTTTGTGTGTGACAGCAGCAAAACATAAAAATCCAATATGAATCTTGTATCGTTGTAATTGCACTGACCCAAAGAATAAAGTTGCCTTATTCACTTATACCGCATTAGGAACGGCGTAAAAAATAAATAAAAGCAATTCTTCATCTGCTGTAGATTTTTTTCATTCTGCCTCCTAAAGAGCGCAGTAAAGCTCTGCTCACATTTATCCTACGCTCAACACTGAGCGCTTACACCCGGTTTTCCGTGTAAATCTCTGAAAGACGTGATTCAGATGGAACCCCTGGTGGAAGATTCCCTATAATGAGGCAGACAGAGGCACTGTGGAAGCTGTCTGTTCGTTTTTTTAGGCGTGCATAAAATTAACGTCGGCCACAGTTATGTGCACCTCTGAATAGAAGGCCATCTCTGAACAGAGGCCAGACGATGTCCAGAAAATCTCTGTTGCCACAAAAAAAGTAAATCCCCACTCAAGTTCATCATTTGTCAATGGAAATATAGGGGGCTTCCACATTACACAAAGTCTCTGAATAAGCTAAATGGCTCCTTACCCACAAAAGAAATTCAGCAAATTCTGTACTGCCAAATCCAAATGCTCCCCTTCCTGCTGCGTCCCAGTGTGCCTAACCCATATTTAGCATTTGCATGTTTGGCATTTCTGTAGCTATAAAAGCCTGCTTGATTTACTGGTGTGTGCCTTGAGAGGCATGAGCTGTCCACTACAACTTACTGGTCACTACAACTTACTAGTCACTATAGTGTACTGGTCACTACAATGGTAGTTTGCAATTTTCACTCAGCAACATCCACTGCTGCTTGTTTCTGGAAATCTCCCATGGAGTCAAAATAGTAATTACACCTGTAGATAAATTCCTGAAGGGTATAATTTCCAAAATGGGGTCACTTGAGTGGGAGATTCTGCTCTTCTCGCACTTAGGTGCTCTGCATATGGATTCTGCAAACTATTCTAGGAAAATCTGCGCTCCAGGAGGCAAAAAGCGCTCCTTCCCTCTCGAGTCTCACCATGTGCCTAAGCAGTAAGGTACAGTCACATATAGGGTATTCTACATTCAGCGGAAATTGTGGGACAAATTTAATGCCATTTTTACCCATTTCCCATGTGAAAATGTAAAATCTGGGGCTAAAACAAAATTTTAATGGTAAAAATGTAATTATTTTCTCTTCACTGCCCAATAGTATAAAATTATGTGACACACCTGTGGTGTCAATATGATCACTGGACCCTTAGATTCATCAAGAGGTGTAGTTTTGCAAGTGGTTGCCCTGATGGACAAGCATGGCTCTTCCCACACCCATGCCTCTTTCACCTCACCCTCTGCCCATTCTGACTCTCTCTTTTTTATCAGGCTAAGCATAGCCTGATGTCAGACTCCATTGTGCCATGTCTTATGGAGATCATTCCTCTCCATAGTTTGTGTTTGTTACAACATATACCTTTATTAGTAGCTTAGGTAACTCATCCTTAATTATTTTGCCTTTTTGAACTTTTATACCCTTATTCTCACTGGCTCTGCATTCATACGACCTCTCTTTCAGTGCATGATTATTTGAGCTCATTTAGAGTAGACAGCATTTGTTTATTTCCAACTAATTACCATGGTTGCCTTTCATTTTTGTATCAAATTATTGTGCTAGTTGGTTATATACTACTTGGGCAGGGGTATGATTTTGTAATATGTCGCATGTTTTTAAGTGATTTTATTACTTTTATGTGTGTCCTTTTGTATATATAAAAGTGTATACTTATTCATTTATTGGGTGTGCACATCCTTATTTTATTGATTCTTTCTTCTCCCATTAATGTTATTGTACCTTCAATGCGGGGTGTACCATCCGGTTTAGTATTATATTTGGCTATATATGCTAACTAGATTTTTGGTGCACCCCTCTCCCTAAGATTGTTGTTCTCGGTGGGTCATGGCACCCGCAAAACACAACAGTAAAGTCTGCACTGTAATATGACTCTCCTTCCTTTCTGAGCTTTGCACGGTGCCTGAAAAGTATTTCTCAATTAAATGTAGGATATTGGCGCAATTTTTGCAAGAAACTGAGGCCAATTTTTTCCTATTAGCCCTTGGAAAAATTAAAAACTTGGGGCTAAAACAACATTTTAGTGGTAAAAAAATGTAATTATTCTTTTTTTACTGCCCAATGATATAAAATTCTGTGAGACACATGTAGTTTCAATAAGATCACTGCATCCCTAGATAAATTCATTGGGGGGTGTAGTTTGTCAAATGAGGTCATATATGGAGGGTTTTGATGGTTCTAGCACTTTAGCGGCTCTGCCAATGTGCCAAGGCATCCTCAAAACATTCCAGCAAAATCTGAACTAGAAAATATGGCGCTTCATCCCTTCAAAGCTGTGCACTCTGCCTCAGAAGTTGTTTTTGACCACATATAGGTCAATATGAATATCAATGTACTCAGGAGAAATTGCACAACAAATTTTGGTGTCCATTTTCTCCTGCTATCTTTGTGAAAATGAAAAAATTGAGGCTAAAACAATAGTTTTGTGAGGAAAATGTTTCTTTTTCATTTTCACAGATCAATGTGGTAAAATTCTGTGAAGCACCTGGGGTTTCAAGGTGCTCACCACATGTCTTGATAAATTCCTTGAGGCATCTAGTTTCCAAAATGAGGTCACTTGTCAGGATTTCACTGTGTAGGCACATCATGGGCACTCCAAATGCGACATGACACCCACATACCATTCCATCAAAGTCAGAGTTCCACAACACCACTCCTTCCAAACTGAGCCCTGCCGTGCACCCAAATGGTAGTTTTTCGCCACATATGGGCTATCTGCGCTCTCAGGAGAAATTGCACCACTTTTATGGTACAATGTTTTCCTGTTACTACTGTGAAAATAAAAAAATGGGGCTATAAAAACATTGGTGGAAAAATATGACTTTCTTTTTTTCACAGATCAACGCTATAAACTTCTGTGAAGCGCCTCGGGGTTCAAGGTGCTCACTACAAATCTAGACACATTACTTTACAGGTCTAGTTTCCAGAATGGGGTCACTTGTGGGGCTTTTGCACTGTTTTGGCACATCAAGGGCTCTCCAAATGCGACATGGGGTCCGCTAATGATTTCAACCAATTTTGTATTCAAAAAGTAAAGTGGTGCTTCTTCCCTTCCAAGCCCTGGCGTGCACCAAAAAGTACTTTTGAGACATAGGCATACTCGGGAGATATAGAACAACAAATTTTAAGGTTCATTTTCTCCTGTTACACTTGTTAAAGCCAAAAATTTGGGGCAAAAAGATTTTTCGGGAAAAAATGGATTCTTTGGTTTTCACGGCTCAACGTTATACATTTCTGTGAATCACCTGTGGATTCAAGGTGCTCACCACACATCTAGATAAGTTCATTGAGGGGTCTAGTTTCAAAAATGGGGTCACTTGTGATGGGTGTCCACTGTTTAGGCACATCAGGGGCTCTGCAAATGTGACATGGTGTCCGCTCTTGATTCCAGCCAATTTTGTGTTAAAAAAATCCTTCCCTTCTGAGCCCTGCCATGCATGTAAACAATACTTTCCCCCACATATGGGGTACTATCAAGCTCAGGAGAAATTTAAAAACAAATTTTGGGGTACATTTTCCTGTTTCCCTTGTGAAAATAAAAAAATATGGACCTAAAGTCAAATTTTTGTGTAAAAAGTAATATGCATTATTTCTTTCCACATTGCAAAAATTCCTGTGAAGCACCTGAAGGGTTAATAAATTTCTTGAATGTAGTTTTGATCACCTTAAAGAGTGCAGTTTTTAGAGCAGTGTCAATTTCAGGTACAGTATTTTCTGTCATAGAGATCCTTCAAAGTCACTTGAAATGTTGTCACGAAGTGACTAGCTCAATGCGACACGACCCAACGATTGGTCGGTCACCAAATAGCAAGCAAACTAGGGAATACCGGGGACACAATTACAACTGTGGGCCCTGCGATAGGGAACGGGGAAATGGACACCTTCTGCACTCTCCTGAGGATGTGCCCTGCTCTTACTAGCATCCCTATATAGGTTCTTTCAACCTATTGCCGAGCAGGATGCTGTAGCCCTCACTTGCCCTGCATCTATCCCTAAGTAGGGAGTTGTGTTGTGAGTTCATTTTCCCCTTCACCGTTGATGTCTGATGAACTCCCTCTTCTGGTGAAGGAAGGTAGTGAGGCTGATTACCAAACACCTGATCTGGTAGATGATGACTGGGTTACAGGAACTGCTGACTGGATATAAGGCAGCCGACGCCCTTCTGAGTCGCTGGTGATTTCTCTGCTGGATTCTTGGAAACCAGTCTGATTCCTGCTTCCCAAAGATAAGTTTTTGCTCTGCTATTGAACTTATTAGTTTTGTTTTGTTTACCTTGTTTTTTGGAGTTCAGCCATCCCCGGTCGGGGGTGTGCTGACTTCCATTTTTGTCTCTGATCAGTTTGTCTCTTTGCTCTGTCTTCAGAATTTACCTGAGTGCTGATATAGTCATTTTTGAAGTCCTAGCGACTTCAGGGCCTGTTTTTCCTATCAGACGGTTGGGACAGTTTTTGTTGGGTTTTTTGCGGATTGCAGACAGCAGCTTTTCTATATAATTTTTTTTTCTTACAGTAAGTTAATTTTACTTTGGTTGCAAGTAGCTGATTCGTCATCTTGAATACTCATAATCTGAATAACATCCCATGAGATAACTTCAGGCCATCTGCATTGTCTGACGGATGAAGTGTTCCCATAGGAAATCTTTGAAAACAGATTTTCAGCTTTTGTAGCGTTTTCTTTCTGAATTATCCAACATAGTATTCTCAGTTGATCTTTCTCTCCATTTATAGTTCATTCCGACATGTTTTATCAGCAGATCAATAGAACTACTGTATGTATGTTTAATATGGTTTGTCTCTCCTTTGTCATAAAAACATCAATATACAATGCTTATAACGACTAATATACTATTTTTGGACTTGTGCTTGGTACTGTGTTTCCAAATGGTTAATTTGTCCTGTTGATGAACAGTAGAACTACTATTTTCTCACTCTGTTCATTTTCTTCAAGTACACCAAAGCTCTACCTTACTTGCTTAGCTTAGTTAGAACTGGGCAAAGGCAAAGGCAAAAATAGGAGGTGTGTTGGATGGGATGATGAGCTGCGGATAAGGTGGGACATGTGAGTGTTGTTGGTTAAGATTTTTCTTCACATTGGAATGCATTGCATTAAACAATTTTTTTCTCTGATGAGAATAATTATCTCACTGAAAATCACGCTTATCAAAGTTCTTTCCTTATAGACATGTGGCCACAACAGATGAGTCAATTTACATGAATTCATGAATTATGAAAATTCACACTTTCTAGAAAAGCATTTTTATTTTTATAATTCACTCCATGCAATTTCAGCAAAATGGCAGCAGCCTCTGGCCACCATTTAGCGAAACCATATAGGGCCAGGCACCTCTTACCTGTCCCATTGCCCCACAGTTAACTCTCTGGTCCTACACTCCTTTTCTTTTCACATTTCCCCATCATTCACATCCTTTTTTCCCATTTCACTTGATGCCATGGCTTCCATTACTGACAAGGCACCCAAGGCCTAATTAGCACAGTAATTTCAAAGTCCAGTGAGCAGTGGTTGAAGTATTAATTTTAAATTAATAATCCGATATCTGCTGTTAATTAGATGTTTGTGTTTGCTGGCCCCGAGAGTGTGAGCGTCATCATCGTCAATTGTGAGAGCGAAATATAAACATTGGGAAAAAGTGCTGTGTAACAATGAATTGTCTGTCTAGACAGATTGTATATCACCCCAGGGATTATTCCATGCTATCGCCCATCCAGGCCTGGTATAAAGCACGTCTCTTACCTCTAGGGGTATCGCTTATGTTGCATTTGTGTTGCATTACTTGATTTCTTGTTGATTTCCTTGCCTTTTCATTACTTAACCCCTGTATAATAAACCTGTCAAGTTGTTTTGATCTCAACTTGACAGGTTTATTGGACAGAGATTCCCCAAGTCAACCCTTGCCAGAAGAAAAAGACCCTCCTGCAATCTACAGAGCTCCTAGCAAAATTTAGGTGGAGGCACTGCACCATTGCAAGGTGAGAATTACCAGACACTCTGCCTCCAGAGTTGGGTCTAACGGGAGCCACACTTTTATATCGACAATCATACCAAATATGTTTATTTTTTTCTAGTTATTTGTTTATGGATTAGGAAAAAGGGAGATTTATACTTTTATATCATTTTAATCTTATAAAACACATATTTTTAAAACTGATTTTAATAATTTTCAATTATTTACTCTCCATAGTAAACTTGAGCCTGCACTGTATAGTAAAAAATACCAATCTTCTATGAAGCTCAGCCCTAATCTGATCTTCATAGGAGTATAAAGATGGCAGCGGAGAGTGGGAAAAGACACCTGAATGGGCGTGCACAAGAATCACAACTATTTAAATGCCACTGTCAGAGAATGTCAATGGCATCAATGAACTGACCTAGATCTGGTCATGGCAGTTAGAGGCAGTTTCCGACTGCATTATACAGCTGACACCTGCCTCTAAACACAGCTCTAATGGCAATGATGGCAATTGAGGGAAGGGAAGGATAACTGAATGGATGCGAACACGGATCATAATCATCTAATTAACATCTTATTGAGTAAAAATCAGCGGACTAAGCTAGTTCTGATCATTACAGCTAGAGGCAGCCACCAGCTGTATAATGCAGCTGACAATTGCTGTGCATAGAGCAGGATCATTTGCCCCATGTACACAGGGCCGTTTTTAGGGGGGACGGGGGGTGCGATCGCCCGGGGCGCCACCCAAGCCAGGGGGCGCCTGCAGGGCCGCACCTATCATGAGCCAAGTTGAGCTATTTGCCTCAGGCGGCAGTGCTTCCTGAAGACAGGGGGCGGCAGAGCAGGCCCCTGTCAGATAACGTGGTGCCAACTCTCCCTGTAACCCCTGCTGTGTCACATGTCTGACTCCGGCAAGGAAGTTTTTCTGTGGGCGGAGTTTGTGCTCTGTCCCGTTGTCTCTATGGAGTCTGCTCTGTGCCTGTATTGTCTATGGAATCTGCTCTGCATTCCCGCCTTTCATCTTCCCCTCATCAGGATCTGGGTGAGTCCAGACATGGAGCATCTGTTACTGTATGCACAGTCCTGGCCCCAGTGATGTGTATATACCCCAGTGTCTGTATATACCCCAGTGTCTGCCCCAGTGATGTGTATATACCTCAGTGTCTGCCCCAGTGTCTGTATATACAGTGGGGAAAAAAAGTATTTAGTCAGTCAGCAATAGTGCAAGTTCCACCACTTAAAAAGATGAGAGGCGTCTGTAATTTACATCATAGGTAGACCTCAACTATGGGAGACAAACTGAGAAAAAAAAATCCAGAAAATCACATTGTCTGTTTTTTTTACATTTTATTTGCATATTATGGTGGAAAATAAGTATTTGGTCAGAAACAAGCAATCAAGATTTCTGGCTCTCACAGACCTGTAACTTCTTCTTTAAGAGTCTCCTGTTTCCTCCACTCATTACCTGTAGTAATGGCACCTGTTTAAACTTGTTATCAGTATAAAAAGACACCTGTGCACACCCTCAAACAGTCTGACTCCAAACTCCACTATGGTGAAGACCAAAGAGCTGTCAAAGGACACCAGAAACAAAATTGTAGCCCTGCACCAGGCTGGGAAGACTGAATCTGCAATAGCCAACCAGCTTGGAGTGAAGAAATCAACTATGGGAGCAATAATTAGAAAATGGAAGACATACAAGACCACTGATAATCTCCCTCGATCTGGTGCTCCACGCAAAATCCCACCCCGTGGGGTCAGAATGATCACAAGAACGGTGAGCAAAAATCCCAGAACCACGCGGGGGGACCTAGTGAATGAACTGCAGAGAGCTGGGACCAATGTAACAAGGCCTACCATAAGTAACACACTACGCCACCATGGACTCAGATCCTGCAGTGCCAGACGTGTCCCACTGCTTAAGCCTGTACATGTCCGGTCCCATCTGAAGTTTGCTAGAGAGCATTTGGATGATCCAGAGGAGTTTTGGGAGAATGTCCTATGGTCTGATGAAACCAAACTGGAACTGTTTGGTAGAAACACAACTTGAATACTGAGTTGCATCCATCAAACACCATACCTACTGTAAAGCATGGTGGTGGAAACATCATGCTTTGGGGCTGTTTCTCTGCAAAGGGGCCAGGACGACTGATCCGGGTACATGAAAGAATGAATGGGGCCATGTATCGTGAGATTTTGAGTGCAAACCTCCTTCCATCAGCAAGGGCATTGAAGATGAAACGTGGCTGGGTCTTTCAACATGACAATGATCCAAAGCACACCGCCAGGGCAACAAAGGAGTGGCTTCGTAAGAAGCATTTCAAGGTCCTGGAGTGGCCTAGCCAGTCTCCAGATCTCAACCCTATAGAAAACCTTTGGAGGGAGTTGAAAGTCCGTGTTGCCAAGCGAAAAGCCAAAAACATCACTGCTCTAGAGGAGATCTGCATGGAGGAATGGGCCAACATACCAACAACAGTGTGTGGCAACCTTGTGAAGACTTACAGAAAATGTTTGACCTATGTCATTGCCAACAAAGGATATATCACAAAGTATTGAGATGAAATTTTGTTTCTGACCAAATACTTATTTTCCACCATAATATGCAAATAAAATGAAAAAAAAACAGACAATTTGATTTTCTGGATTTTTTTTTCTCAGTTTGTCTCCCATAGTTGAGGTCTACCTGTGATGTAAATTACAGACGCCTCTCATCTTTTTAAGTGGTGGAACTTGCACTATTGCTGACTGACTAAATACTTTTTTTCCCCACTGTACCTCAGAGTCTGCCCCAGTGTCTGTATATACCTCAGTGTCTGCCCCAGTGTCTGTATATACCCCAGTGTCTGCCCCAGTGATGTGTATATGCCCCAGTGTCTGCCCCAGTGATGTGTATAAACCACAGTGTCTGTATATACCCCAGTGTCTGCCCCATTGATGTGTATATATCCCAGTGTCTGCCCCAGTGATGTATATACCCCAGTGTCTGCCCCATTGATGTGTATATACCCCAGTGTCTGCCCCAGTGATGTATATACCCCAGTGTCTGCCCCAGTGATGTGTATATACCCCAGTGTCTGCCCCAGTGATGTGTATATACCCCAGTGTCTGCCCCAGTGATGTGTATATACCCCTGTGTCTGCCCCAGTGATGTGTATATACCCCAGTGTCTGCCCCAGGGATCTGTATATACCCCAGTGTCTGCCCCAGTGATATGTGTGTATAACCCAGTGTCTGCCCCAGTGATGTGTATATACCACAGTGTCTGCCCCAGTGATGTGTATATACCACAGTGTCTGCCCCAGTGATCTGTATATACCCCAGTGTCTGCCCCAGTGATGTGTATATACCCCAGTGTCTGCCTCAGTGATGTAAATACCCCAATGTCTGCCTCAGTGATGTGTATATACCACAGTGTCTGCCCCAGTGATGTGTATATACCCCACTGTCTGCCCCAGTGATCTGTATATTCCCTAGTTTCTCCCTCAGTGATGTAAACACCCCAATGTCTGCCTCAGTGATGTGTATATACCCCGGTGTCTGCCCCAGTGATGTGTATATACCCCGGTGTCTGCCCCAGTGATGTGTATATACCCCAGTGTCTTCCCCAGTGATGTGTGTATACCCCAGTGTCTGTCCCAGTGATGTGTATAGACCCCAGTGTCTGCCCCAGAGATGTGTGTATACCCCAGTGTCTGCCCCAGTGATGTGTATATACCCCAGTGTCTGCCCCAGTGATCTGTATATACCCCAGTGTCTGCCCCAGTGATATGTGTGTATACCCCAGTGTCTGCCCCAGTGATGTGTATATACCCCAGTGTCTGCCCCAGTGATGTGTATATACCCCAGTGTCTGCCCCAGTGATGTGTATATATCCCAGTGTCTGCCCCAGTGATTTTGGGAGGTTTCGCTGATGTCACTTGTCATGTCCTGGTTGGTGGGGGGGGTGAGTGATGTAATGGCACAGGAGAGGGTCAGAGGCTGCACACAGAAGTCTGCGCTGGCTCCTATAGATGATGATGGACCATTACCGGCTCACAGATGTTCGGTGAGGACGGGAGCCACTCTCGTTATTCTCATACGTTATCATCCCAAATGAAAACCATTGTTTCCTAGAATAGAGATGGATGTCTTACATAGAATCATAGAATCATAGAATCATAGAATCGTAGAGTTGGAAGGGACCTCCTGGGCCATCTGGTCCAACCCCCTGCTCAAAGCAGGATTCGCTAAATCATCCCAGTTAGATGTCTGTCCAGCCTCTGTTTGAAGACTTCCATTGAAGGAGAACTCACCACTTCTCGTGGCAGCCTGTTGCACTCATTGATCATTCTAACTGTCAAAAAGTTTTTTCTAATATCTAATCTGTGTCTCCTCCCATTCATCTTCATCCCATTGCTTCTAGTCTTTCCTTGTGCAAATGAGAATAAAGTTGATCCTTCTACAATGTGACAGCCCTTTAGATATTTGTAGACAGCTATTAAGTCTCCTCTCAGTCTTCTCTTTTGCAAACTAAACATTCCCAAATCCTGCAACCTTTCCTCATAAGACAGGGTTTGCAGACCGGTCACCATTCTGGTCGCTCTTTTCTGAACTTGCTCCAGTTTGTTGATGTCTTTTTTAAAATGTGGTGCCCAAAATTGGACACAATATTCCAGATGAGGCCTGACCAAAGAGGAGTAGAGGGAAATAATGACTTCACGTGATCTAGACTGTATGCTTCTGTTAATACATCCTAGAATTGCATTTGCCTTTTTTGCTGCTGCATCACACTGTTGACTCATATTCAGTCTGTGATCTATTAGTATACCCAAGTCTTTTTCACATGTGCTGTCACTTAGCCCTATTCCTCCCATTCTATATATGCTTTTTTCATTTTTATTGCCCAGATGTAGTACTTTGCATTTCTCCCTGTTAAAAACCATTCTGTTAGTTGCTGCCCACTTCTCCAGTTTAATTAAATCTTTTTGAATCCTCTCTCTCTCTTCTCTAGTATTAGCTATCCCTCCTAGCTTTGTGTCATCAGCAAATTTAATCAGTTTACCCTCAATTCCTTCATCTAAATCGTTGATAAAGATGTTGAACAATACAGGGCCCAGGACAGTGCCCTGTGGTACCCCACTTGAGACATTCTTCCAACTGGATGTGCAGCCATTTACGACCACTCTTTGGGTCCGATCACTAAGCCAGTTATGAATCCACCTAACAGTTGCCTTGTCCATTCCATACCTAGTCATTTTTTCAATAAGGATTGTATGAGAGACTTTTTCAAATGCTTTGCTGAAGTCAAGATATACTATATCT